>NC_057343.1:8985000-9320000 GCF_016509475.1 Prionailurus bengalensis | reverse complement strand
AACGGCCAAAATTGCTGCTGATAATCACACTGGCTGTGAAGCCCCATCATTCATCATTCTGTACTAGTTTTGCTTGTGTATCTCACAATAACCAAGCCCGTGGCACTCTTTTCAGTTGCGTTTCCGTGGGAATGAGGAGGGGGTGGAACGTGGGGCTAGAGCTCCCTCAACATGTAAATCTGAGCCCTGCCTTTCCTCAGGACTGCCAGTTTGAGGAGCATGTGGGTTGTGATCCTTTTGTTCCTTCTGGAAGGGAAAAAAAAAAAAGTGTGCTCGGGGTAAAAATAGTATTTGAAAGTCTTCAAGAAATAATAATGCCACATCAGAGCCGATGACAAGGGAGGCATCAGGAGAGAGTGACGGAGCTGGGAAGGCTGACGTTCTCTCTGCACCCCACCCCGCACGCCAGGCATCGGCCCCTGCCCTGGATCTGCCTCAGCGGCAGTGTCTGGGGAGGGAGCCCAAGATTCCCACCTCCTCCTGTCACTTGCTTTCTGGTTTCAAGAAAGCTCACCAGCTCAGGCCATCTCGCTGGAGACAGGAAGACTGCTCCCAGCTCATTACCCTCCCCCCCCCCCCCCCCCCGCACTTTCTTGCCCTGATTATTCTCCCCTGAATTTCACTTAAGAATCTCAAGCCAATGCATTAAATTTCCCTGTTCCTAGTCCCCAGGCTTTTGGGTATTTCATTTACAGCAGCAGCATCTCCCTCATTGGAGTATGACAGTTTAAAAAGAATTTCAGCTCCCTCCAGACTCCCAGGAGCTTGTCCGGGGAAGCAACCTCTTTTCTCCATTGTGCTGGAGTAGCAGGTGTTGGCAAGCGCCAAGGGAGGCTGGACCTCTTCCTTCTTTCACCCCACGGTGTGTGTTCCTTCTCTGATGACACTTTGCTTTGATCCAGGAAGTGGCTCTTACATGAGCTAAATAAGATACAACCGCTAAAAGCAAATTAACGGCTCCTGGTGGTGGGTAGGGACTCCCCTTCGGCCACCACCCCTGGGCCCTCGTTCCTCCGCAGCCCTCGGCCCGGTCCTTACACAGCCCCAGTGCCCACGCGGGGGGTTGCTCTCCACTGTTAACCTTGGAGGAAGGGCTATGGAGAAGAGGGAGGAGACGGTGATCTCAAAACACCAGTCAAGGGGCGCCTGGGTGGCGCAGTCGGTTAAGCGTCCGACTTCAGCCAGGTCACGATCTCGCGGTCCGTGAGTTTGAGCCCCGCGTCGGGCTCTGGGCTGATGGCTCAGAGCCTGGAGCCTGTTTCCGATTCTGTGTCTCCCTCTCTCTCTGCCCCTCCCCCGTTCATGCTCTGTCTCTCTGTCCCAAAAATAAATAAACGTTGAAAAAAAAAAAAAAAAAAAAAAACCATTTAAAAAAAAAAAAAAAAAAAAAAAACACCAGTCACGCCATTTGGGAGGGTCCTACTTATGGGGAAAGCCAGTAGTAACTGACCTCAAAGCTCCTGTAATCCAAGCCTCTTAAATTTGGTAGACGAGGGGCGCCTGGGTGGCGCAGTCGGTTAAGCGTCCGACTTCAGCCAGGTCACGATCTCGCGGTCCGTGAGTTTGAGCCCCGCGTCGGGCTCTGGGCTGATGGCTCAGAGCCTGGAGCCTGTTTCCGATTCTGTGTCTCCCTCTCTCTCTGCCCCTCCCCCGTTCATGCTCTGTCTCTCTGTCCCAAAAATAAATAAACGTTGAAAAAAAAAAAAAAAAAAAAAAAAAACATTTAAAAAAAAAAAAAAAAAAACACCAGTCACGCCATTTGGGAGGGTCCTACTTATGGGGAAAGCCAGTAGTAACTGACCTCAAAGCTCCTGTAATCCAAGCCTCTTAAATTTGGTAGACGAGGGGCGCCTGGGTGGTGCAGTCGGTTAAGCGTCCGACTTCAGCCAGGTCACGATCTCGCGGTCCGTGAGTTCGAGCCCCGCGTCGGGCTCTGGGCTGACGGCTCGGAGTCTGGAGCCTGTTTCTGATTCTGTGTCTCCCTCTCTCTCTGCCCCTCCCCTGTTCATGCTCTGTCTCTCTCTGTCCCAAAAATAAATAAAAAACGTTGAAAAAAAAAATTTTTTTTAAATTTGGTAGACGAAGAAAATGGGACTCAGAGATGCGAAGTTACTGCCCCCGTAGCTCGGAGTCAGCTGGTCTAAGAGAGGCGGCGAGGACGCAGATATCTGGGTTCTTTGCTCCTGGCTCTTTCCGGCAGGCCACAATGCCTCCACTATAGCATGCAAAGTCAAAAACCGTACGGGCACTTAAAACGAAGGTTTTGTACTTGTGGTCAGAGTGGCCTGAGGCACTACAATCGGCTACTTTACCAACGAGAAAGAAAAAAAAAATCCATGTACCTACGTGTGTGTATCTTCTCGAACAACTTCAAAATCAGCGTTACAGCATGGCAGGGCTGGATTCACTTAGGGTTCACGTAGAGCTTTCCAGGAAGGAGACCGAGGGGCTGGTCAGGGCCAGAGTTCAGCCGGGGCTCCGCAGTGTTGTTCTCAACTTCCCTGGCTCCTAAAAATAGCCCCTAAAATTCAAACTAGGTTCCCTTTTGTGGTTGTTGTGTAAATCAGGGCATCTTAGATGAGATCGATTTTCTTCATTTCCTTTAACAACAGGCCCACTTTTCATGCCTCTGGAGCGTTCGACTCCACAGCCGTTCATCACATGACCTCCATGTGCCAGGCGCTGGCGTGCCTCCGGAAGGTCGTAGCCGGGGGAGGCCGGTCAGCGGTCTTTTCTGCTCAGGGCCGGGTGTGGGGCCCCGCTCTCAGACTGTGCGATACTCAGGCCCACGGCCCTGCCCTTGGCCTACTCTTCCTGTAGGTCTGACCTACAGGAGCCTGCTAACGTTTACTACTGCTGATCAGAATCTGCCGGGCGACAGTCACTTCAGTTGCTAGAGGAGATGTCATGTCACATCTGTGGCTTACAGGGGCGGGGGGACTGCAAGAGCTCCCCTCAGGTTAGTGCAGAAAGCAGGTAAAATGATACCTGGCCTTTAACGGGGGCAACCGATGCACGCTGGGAAGGAGGGGCTTTGGGGGAGCTGCCTGCGTGACTTTGGCAGCGGTGATTTCTAACTGGGAGGGCGGAGGGCAGTGGTGTGCTTGGAAGGGGTGGGGGAAGGGGTTCTGAGTGTGCACAGCAGGCATGCGGCTTCTGCTTCGATTGTTGCTTCTGGGGTTGGTTCTGGGGGCGCATGATGGAAATCACAGGGGTGGGGGGAGGCGTGGTTTACTCCTTTAAGCCACCTTTGGGCCACGCGGTGTTGTTGCCTGGCGGGGGCTGGAGCTCAGAGCATCCCCCTCCTCTGTTTCTGAGTCACTAAGGAGAAAATAAGAGAAGATTGCTTACCTGCTTGAACTCCTTGCACATAAAAGAAACGTCAAAGACCTGTGGAGTTTCTAAGCCTCATCCGAAAGAGCCAGAATCACTTAGGGAACAGGCTGGGAGCACCCCTGTGGCGGGCAGAGCACGCCAGGGGCGGGAACATTAGAGTGTGGGTAACGGGGACAGAGGGGCAGGAACAGAAGCTGCCGTGGAGGAGAGGCCTTGAGGGACAGGGGGGCAGACAAGGCTGAAAAGCTACAAGCCTGTGCAACTTTCACTTGAGTGCTTTATTGTCCCAAAGAAGTGAGGCCTGGAGGAGAAAGAATTGCACATGCGTACAGGATTGTCTGAGATGCGGTGCTCAGGCACGCAATAAGCTTGGCCATTACTGCTCTCCTCTGTCAGTTGATCTGATTCAGCCATGGCCCCGATTCTCCGCCATCTTTGGACTCCCTGCGTGCTCTCCTGTCATGGCCGCTGTGGAGGGCGGGGTACTTTCCAAAGGCCACGTAGCACCATGGCTTGTCCTCCATCAGGAGAAGATTGTCAGTAAGGCGAATCGTCCCGCCGAGTGGTGAAGCTTAGTGGGTCCCATGTTTGTGTGGCGTTGCAGGGGACCCGCGCCACGTCAACACCCACCATCTCGGTTCCCTCCCCATCATCACCTGGAGGTGCAGGTCCGGTGCAGGAGAAGAACATAGCACTTTGGTGTCAGGCCCCTCTGGCTTTAAATCTCTGTTGTGCCAGTTAATAGATTTTACTTTGGGTAAGAAACTACGGAGTCAAAGTTGTCTCCTCTGGAAAATGGCGATTCTAACACTTGCCTTACGAGGACAAGGAAGGCGTTGGGGCACGTGAGAAGTTAGTAGGCAAATTAGAACAGGAAGTCTTCTCCTCAAGATGTTTTACTTCCATTTGTCAGGAAATTATTATAACCTGTGGTGACTGTGTTTGAAAGCTGGCCCTGGGATGTGGCTCCTTTATTTCAGGGAGGCCTTTCGCTTAGGATAGCGGTGAGGTACTTTGTACAGTGCCTGGTGGACACGGGCTCTCAGCTTTCACCAGGCATGGCAGCCTTTGTCCCCAGCCCGTCTCAACAGGGAACCTGAAGTCACAGGCAAGACCAGGACTGAACCTCGAGTCTGCCGGCTTCTCCTCCAGCGCCCCTTCCTTCATGATTTAAATCCACCTTCAGAAAAGATTCCTATCTTTCAACAGAACACCTCACTAGGGATTTTGCCAGAAACAAAAATGTAGATACACCCTGAGTGTCCGTAGGAATCGGTCCCCTCTCTCTAAGCTGAAATGCTGCGTTATAGAGAGCTAATAATACGATTCCCAAAACACAGAGTTCTCAGGAAGATGGTGAGCAGGCCCAAAAAGGGACTCCCCACACTCTGCCAGATTCTATCCACTCTATTTGTGGTCTTGAGGGAATGACCGGCCTCTGGTGATTCAGCTCCCTTATATGTAGCATGGAACAATGGGGACGGGACAAATGGATGGGGCCGAACTCACACCTAGGATCCAGGTATGGGCATGTGATCCAGGGTGGACTAGTTAAGTGGCTCATCTGTCTGGCCACAGGGACTGGTGCGTGGATAAGACTGCCAGGTAAAATACAGGATGCTTATTTAACTGCATTCCAATTTAAATTTGGAATTTTAGGTAAATAAGTAATTTCTTCCATATGTCCCAAATATTACAGGGGTATAATTATACTAAGAAATTATTCATTTTTTTAATCTGAAATTCAGATTTAATGAGGCATCCTGTATTTTCACTTGCTAAATCCAGCAACTCAAGATACTCCCTTGAGGGGAGCCGATGAGAGCCCTTCTTGGGACATTTCTGGAATTATCGGCAAAAAGCCACTCTTTTCCCACTAGGATTGTGATAACTGAGGTTGCCAGTCTCTGGGGCGACCTTTCTGAAAAAGGAGAGGGCAAACTGAGCACAGATGAGAGACAGAGAGAAACATGCCTGGAGTTAGAGCCTCTGGAGCCCGCTGTTCTGATTAACCCCGTCCTTTCCAATTAGGTGGACCCATCTGTCCCTTTGCCCCTTGTAATTGTCCAGACCATGCGTTCCCAGCTCTGTACTGCCATTCCAATTTTCCATTTTAAAGGCTTTTCTTTCTGTCAAAATCTTCCCATTCCTCAAAGAAGTCCACTCAATTTCAATCTTCTCCAAAAATTGTGCTCGGGCTATGGCCTTCGCCCACCATGTTAATAGGATCCCATAGAAAGGTCGCTTTTGTATTCTGGAATGCAATGTATCTGGTCTAGGGACTTAGTTTATTTAAAGCCCTGGACACTCCCTGGGCTTCAGTTCTTCTGATATCAAACGAAGCCCCAATAATACCCCAGGGTAGATTTATTTAAAAGATTGAGGGGCACCTGGGTAGTACAGTTGGTTAAGCATCTGATTCTTGATCTCAGCTCAGGTCATGATCTCACGGTTTGTGAGTCCAAGCCCCGTGGTGGGCTCTGGGCTGATGACACAGAGCCTGCTTGGGATTCTATCTCTCCTTCTCTCTGTCCCTCCCCAACTCATGCATGCATGCACCCCTCTCTTTCTCTCAAAATAAATAAATAAACTTAAAAAAATTAATAAATAATTGATCAAAAGAGGTGCATGGGTGGCTCAGTAAATTAAGCGTCCAACTCTTGATCTAGGCTCAGGTCATGATCTCACGGGTTCGTGGGTTCAAGGCCCCCATCGGGCTCTGCGCTATGCTAACAGCGTGGAGCCTGCTTGGGATTCTCTCTCTCTCTCTCTCTCTCTCTCTCTCTCTGACCCTCCTCCACTTGTGCGTGCACTCTCTCTCTCTCTCTAAATTAACTTAAAACAATCAAATGATAGAGGAAAAGCAAGGAGCAGTCACCAGGCGTCAGCTTGATCTCTCTTGCAGTGACAGGACATTTTGTAAAGTCCCTCGTACATGGAGTCAGGAGCCCAAGCTTTGAGTCCAGGCACTATCGCTGACCATCTCCCCGACCTGGATGCTTCAGGTCCTTGTGTGAGTACTCATTTGTGAGTACTCGTGCAGGTACTTGTGTGAGTATTCGTAAATACTCACTGTGAGTGCTTGTGTCACCTTGTTTCCCTATTGGTGATGTGCTGTGTTATACAACAATGGAGCATGTGTTTCCAACTCCCTGGCTCAATGGCACAGGATCATGTTGATAGATCCAAGGATCGGTGTGGAGAGACCATACTTGGATTTCAGATGGGCATCTTACAAAGTTTTCACACTATCCTTCTCCTGAAGGGTGATGTGAGAAAGAGAGAAAGAGAAATTCAGTCTAAGTGACAGAAGACTGGTGTAACATGTCTACAAGAAATAACAGAGGCCAGCATTCCCAGAGGTGACGCCTGTCCTGTCACAAGGCTATTCTGTCATCCTAGGCTTTATCAACAACTTAAACCTTAGGTGACACAGAACTGGGGGGAGGGAATGGCCACTATACTGGAAAACAGAAAGAAATTTTAAACCAATTTAATATTCTGCATTGATGGTTTAAAGCGAAATCTATCTATCTATCATCTATCTGTCTATCTATCTATCATCTATCTATCTATCATCTAGCTTTTATTTAAAAGAATAACATCCAGCAGGTTAAGAAAAAAGCCAGCTACACAAACGTGATTCATGGGGAAAAGACTTGGAAGGTTTGAGTTACATCAAGCTGAATATGAATCATCAGTAAGTGTCCAAAACGCCAATGCAATGCGAGTTTGCATTATCGCGACTCGGGAGAGCCTCTTTCAATGGACATAAGAGCTTCCTCCTCACTAGCCATCCCCTTTTGTAATGTTGGGACTTATTCTAAAGGAGGAGATCAGAATGTGACGGAAAAACCCTGGAAATCACCCATTCATCTGTTCATTCAGGTACTCGTGCCTGTATTCACTCAGCAAACGCATCCAGCCTTAACGGGCTGCAGTCTTGAATCCTTTTGGAAATGGAGTAGGGGTATAAATCAAAACCTAAGTAAGAGCAAATAAATAAAACATGCCAGAAACTATTCTAGAAGGATGATATTCAGACAGGAAAGACAGAGTCCCTGTCCTCAAGAATCTCAGCCTGGAGAAGGGAAGGGCCAACAATATGGGGATTCGGGGCCCATCACAAAGCACAAAGTGGCAGAAAGGGAAGGTGGGAAAAGGGTGGTAAGTTACACTCCGTTCTGGGCACACTGATGTCTCTAATTTGTTGATTCATTTATTTCCTTGTTTTGTTCTCCCTTGCCCAGGAGGCAACCGTTTTAAGGGGGTGACGTGTATCCCTTGAGATGTGTGGGCTCTTGAAAACCGTGTGATGCTGCTTCGTACACATTTTTACATAAATAGTGCTGTACCGTGTATCTGATTCTCTCTCTGGCTTTTTTCACTCAATTCTAGATGGTAAGAACTAATAGGGTTGCTGAGTATACAACCAATCCTCATTATCCTCAGATTCTGTGTTTGCAAATTCACCTACTCACGAAAATTTATTTGTAACCCCCAAATCAATACTTGAGGAGCTTGAGAGCATGTCCATGGTCATTCACGGACATGAGCAGGGTAAAGAAAAAAAATGTGAGTCACCGACAGATACGTTCTCAGCAGCGATAGAACAAAGACACTCTGCTTTCCGGTTTCAGCTCTCATACTGTGTAATCCAGAGTCCCTTTGGTGGTCTATTTGGTGCTCAGTGTTTCATATTTCTGTGCATTTTTGATGGGTTTGCTGTATAAAATGGTCCCAAACATAGTGCTGAAGGGCTGTCTAGAGTTCCTCAGTGCAAGAAGCCTGCGATATGCTTTGCAGAAAATTCATGTAGATAAGCTTCCTTCAGGCATGGGTTACAGAGCTGTTAGCCATGAGTTCAATGTTAACATTGAATGCTGTTCAATGAATCAACAATATGGATTAAATAAGGTGTCTTTAAACAGAAAAAAAAAAACACCACATAAAGTGAGGTTATGTGTTGATGAGCTGACCAAAAATGTGACCGGGGCACCTGGGTGGCTGAGTCAGTTAAGCGCCCGGCTTCAGCTCAGGTTATGATCTCACAGTTTGTGGGTTCGAGCCCCGCATCAGGCTCTGTAGATTCTGTGTTTCCTTCTCTCTCTCTGCCCCTCCCCTGCTCACACTCTGTCTCTCTCTCTCTCTCTCTCTCTCTCTCTCTCTCAAAAATAAATAAACAACAAAAAAAAAAAACCCTTTTTAAAAAAATTGTTGTGACTAGAGGCTTGTAGGAACCTCCAACTCGGTATTTCCTCTAGGAGCAAAGGTTGAGTATTTGCTAATTCCATGTTTGTGGCGACTTTATACAGCGCAACTGCCACGAGTAATGAGAACTGACTGCACCCCTGCTTCATTTCTCCTTGCTTCTGTGTTCTGTTCCGTACCACATTTCCCTTCCTTATTCCCCTAGTGATGGACAGCTGGAGTGCCTTCAAGTCTCAGTTCCCACCATCAAGGTCACGGCAAGGATCTCCATGCACCTTCCTTCAGAGACCAGTGTGAGACTTTCTCTGGCAGCATTCCCAGGAATATGGTTTCCGGGTCCTAGGTAAGCGCATGTGCCCGAGTACCGCTGGATTGTCCTAAAGAAGGGCTGCCCCCCATCTATACTCCCACCAGCATCACAAGACTGTCCTGTCTGTATTCCTTACAGCCCTGCCACGACCTGTCATCAGCCAACTTTCTCATTGTTTCCAGCCAGATAGGTATAAAGTCATGGCTTATTAAGGTTCTTATTTGCTTATCATTGTGGGTTTCCTCTTGTGTGAATTGACCAGTGTTTGGCCTATTGATCTATTCAGGTTTTGAAAAATTGACTTGCAAAAATTCCTTAGACACTGTAGATATTTGTACCGTGTCAGGTTTAGACATTTTAAATGTTTTCCTGATGTGTCATTTGCCTTTTCATTGCATCTATGATTTTTGTTTAATTTTTGTTTAATTTTTTTTTTTTTTTTACATTTAGTTACTTTTGAGACACAGAGTGAGACAAAGTGTGAGCGGGAGGGGGGCAGAGAGAGAAGGAGACACAGAATCCGAAGCAGCCTCCAGGCTTTGAGCAAGAGGTCAGCACAGAGCCTGTTGCAGGGCTCGAACCCACGAACCGTGAGATCATGACTTGAGCCGAAGTCGGACGCTCAACCGACTGAGCCACCCAGGTGCCCCTAATTTTTTTTTAATGTTTATTTATTCTTGAGAGAGAGACAGAGTGCGAGCTGGGGAGGGCCAGAGAGAGAGGGAGACACAGAATCCGAAGCAGGCCCCAGGCTCCCAGCTGTCCGCACAGAGCCCGACATGGAGCTGGAACTCACGAACCATGAGATCATGACCTGAGCCGAAGCCGGGCGCTTAGCCGACTGAGCCACCAGGCGCCCCCATGACTTTTTTATTAAGTGGAAATCCTTAATTTTGATGGGGTCGAGGAAATGTACCTTTGGATACTGTCTAGCTGGGAAGAAGGGGTGGAGGTTTTAGGAGTGAGTTTTCATGTGAAGGGCCATGTTATTTAAGGAAAGGGTAAAGCTAACTGAGATTTTCGGGGAGGGGATGGGGGGGCAGGAGACAGATAAATATAAATGGTAAGACAACGAATTTTTCTGGAGGGCTATATGTCAAGGAGCCTTTAGACTTAGTCCAGCCGCAGGGTAGCAAGGACCGCCCTCTGCGATGAGCTTCTCATTCTCCCAGACGGACAAGGAAGGACAGGCTGGATGAGTGCCAGAATGCCCTTGACCCAGGGGGCAAGAGCCAATGAGCCCTGAAGTTGCTTTCAATTCTGGGAGTCTGTGAACGGGATGGAATGAAGAGGCAGGGAATTTGCATGGAGATTATCGCCTCCCTTAAACCAGCAATTCATCATTCCTGTGCCAGTGCTTACCTGGCCAAGCTGGTCTGCCCAGTATCTGTCAACAGTAGTAACATTTTCTTGCTGTACCCCATCCCCACCCCTTACTTAAAAACACACAACTCATTAACCTCATGGACGGGGTATGAGGCAAGTCCCTTCTGCGACTTTATTTTTCGTGTGAAACTCACGTTTAATTGGGACTTCCAAAGGGCTCCCTTAATTATAGGTGTGAGAAGGAAAAGGTGAAGGGAAGGTGTTGAAGATAGCCTAGTGTCGTTATGAGATGGGCCAAAAAGCAGTTCCTGTCTTTCATTCATTCATTCGTTCATTCCTTCACCCTTTTCCTCCGCGTCAGACCCTGGGCTCGGCCCTAGAGATACAAGAGTGAGCCAAACAGCCTCTGCCCTACCTTTATGGAGCTTTGGGCTTAGAGGGGCAAACATTCACTTAACACCAAACGTCCAAATTTGTATTCAGACTTCTCCGTGTCTTCTCCCTTTAAAACTAGTGAAATGAGAAAAAGCAATGCAAATTAGAATGGAATAAAAATACCATTTTCATCTGTTACGCTGGCAAACATCCAGAAGTTTGTTGGTGAGGCTGTGGGACAATAGGCCTTCTCACACACCGCCGCTGGGAACACAGACTAACGCAGCTCCTCTGAAGGGGAATTTGGCAGTATTCAACCAAATTACGTATGCACTCTATCCTTTGACCTAGCAATCCCACTCAGGAAAATATCCCTGAGATAGGCTGGCAAAAATACGCTAAGGTCTACGCATGAAGCTATTTGTTACGATACTCCTTGTAACAGCTAAAGACGGGAAAAAACAACCCAGATGTGCCTCCCTAGGGGACTAGTTGAAGAAAGCGTGGCCCCGTCAAATCCATACCACGGAGAACCTTGCATCTCAGAAAGGAATGAGACATATTATTACACCCTACTCTAAAGTAATCTTTGGGGCAATGCCCGGATGACTCAGTCGGTCAAGTGTCTGACTTTGGCTCAGGTCCTGATCTCACGGTTGTGGGTTCGAGCCCCGTGTTGGGCTCTGTGCTGACAGCTCAGAGTCTGGAGTCTGCTTCGGGTACTGTGTCTGCCTCTGTCTCTCTCTTCCCCTTCCCTGCTCACACTCTGTCTCTCTCTCTCTCTCTCTCTCTCTCTCTCTCAAAAATAAATTAATGTCAAAAAAATTTTTTGAGAAAAAAGATCTTTAGGATCTGTTGTTAAGTGAAAAAAGCAAAATGGAGAAATGGCATATAAGGTATGTTACCTTACATCTTAGGACAGGGGGAAATTGCCTACAAACCTATAACTTTACATTTTTAATGAAAGGAGGAACCAAAAAACTAATCAAAATTGTTACCTGTGTGTTACCTAGGGAGGAAACCAGATGACAAAAGAGACAATATAAACTAGGCGATCTTTATTTCATAGGCTTGACTTAGGAGTCCTCTGAATGTCTTCGGAAACAAAATTCAATCAAAAATAAAACCATATTCCCCGCCCCCCCCCCCCAATGTTGAAAGCAAAAGAAAACGATGTAAATGTATATAAATTCAGTGGCTTAACCATATAGACAAAAATTATGTCAGATGACTTTAAAACCTAGTAGTGTGATCGTACATCTTTAGTGGGAGATACTTATATATACACACACATATATATACGTATATCCCAAGGACTAAAAGAGTCACAAAGAAATCTTAAGCTGTTTCAACAATATTATTGTTAATAATCATATTGGCATTGCCATTTTGAAGTATATATATATATATATATGTGCGTGTCTTTGTGTATATATCTATGTATATAGATATGTATATGTGTATATATATATACATACATATATCTCAACTATTCTGTATTTTAACTATGTAATAAAATTGGAATACAGACACATATGTGAAAGAAACCAAATAATTTATTAAAATAAAGTGAATGACTAAGAACTAAGAATTCCAGTGTGTAAGAAATAAGTATCATAACCTCATGATGTATTTTCTCTTAAGTTTTTTTTCCAGCTCTATCCACCAGAAAGGTCTGGAAACAGGAATAAACCTGGTAGCAATGAGTATTGCTAGTAGCCAGATTGTAGTCTCTAAATATCATTTCCCATTAAAAAAGAAATAGAGGCCATGGGGCACCTGGGTGGCTCAGTCCGTAAAGCATTTGACTTCCGCTCAGGTCATGATCTCGTACTTAGTGAGTTCGAGCCCCCTGTCAGGCTCTGCGCTGTCAGCACAGAGCTTGCTTGGGATTCTCTCTCTCTCCCTCTCTCTCTGCCCTGCCCTTACTCTCTCTCTCTCACTCTCAAAATAAATAAAGTTAGAAAAGAAGAAGAAGAAGAAGAGGAGGAGGAAGAAGAGGCTCTTGGAGAAATGGAAGCTTACCAACAGCAAGACAAACACGGAACAGCTTATTATACCAAAAATCAAGAAAGTCATCAAACAACTGGATATTCTTCCAAAGGACTCAAGAGGCATCTGGAAGGGACTACCTCTGGCCAAAGATAAGGCAATTTGATCATCAATAAGATGAATAACTTCAATAGTTTGAGATATATCAATTATTTTCAGATTTACAGTTTAGACGTGTAAAACCTCACTGGTCACCTTTGGAGGATACTAGGAAACCATTCAATATTTTGAAAACTAGTGAGTACGGGGAACGAACCACGCACACATCCTGCCTTGCCTGTACGAATTGCACCTCAGAAGAACCAAATACCCGACGGGGGAAGAGCGCTCCCTCTCTCTTTAAGACGTAAATCCCTATCAAAAACTGCAGAAGAAATGTGCATTAGTTGCCCAGGGCTGCTGTCAAAAGTACCGTAAACCAAATACCTTCAACAACAGAAATGTGTTGCCTCACAGTTCTGGAAGCTGGAAGTCCAAGATCAAGGTGTCGGCAGGGCGTTGCTCTCTCTGAAGACCCTCGGGAGAGAGTAGTTCCAGGTCTCTCTCCCAGCTTTGGGGAGTTCCTGGGCTTGTGGCTGCATAATTCCAACCTTCGGATGGCATTCTTCCCGCATGTGTGTCTGTCTTTGTGTCCCGATGTCCCTTAAGGACACCAGTCGTAGTGGGCAGGGGACCCACCTCACTCCAGTCTGACTTTATCTCCACTTAATTCCATCTGCAGACACTCTATTTCCAAACACAGTCCGGCTCTGGGGTCATGGGGGTAGGAGTTTAGCATAAGAATCTAGGGGTCATAATTCAAGCCAGGACACAATGACAGGGTTAGAATCGCATCATTTTGTAATTCCTAATGAAATAACGGATCATCTGTAACTGCTAAAACCGTTAGCAAATACCTGCCGACGAGCTTTCTGGAGAGCGAAGCAGGCAGCAACATCCGACTGAAGGACTAATCTTGACATCACCAGATGCAGGGCAACCCAGCATGACAGTGCTTCCTGAGGCCCCAGGAAGGGCATGGCACCACCTGGGAGGTGCTCTTGCCTCCCCCACCCCAAGAAAACCCCCACCACACCTGAATCTGAACAAGCCTTTAGAGGTAAGATGTAAACCAACAGTTTAGAGAATTTACAAGTGAGGAAAAAAAGGTGTTAAATGACACCTTGAGTACCACATCAGCAAAATCCCACATGTGAGAAATTCCATAAGACAAAGGTCTGATTTCTTAACAGATGTTGGGGGGGGGGGAAGGGAGGGGGAAACCTATAGATAGAGACTTTAAAAGGGATGTCAACCCAATTCTGCGTATGCACTTCGTTTTGGTTTTGATTTGAACGAGCCAGCGATAAAAGATAAAAACATACAAGAGACAGAGAAATTTGAACACTGACTGGATATTTGATGACATTAAGAAATTACTAACTATTATTGGGGCGCCTGGGTGGCGCAGTCGGTTAAGCGTCCGACTTCAGCCAGGTCACGATCTCGCGGTCCGTGAGTTCGAGCCCCACGTCAGGCTCTGGGCTGATGGCTCAGAGCCTGGAGCCTATTTCCGATTCTGTGTCTCCCTCTCTCTCTGCCCCACCCCCGTTCATGCTCTGTCTCTCTCTGTCCCAAAAATAAATAAACGTTGAAAAAAAAAATTAAAAAAAAAAAAGAAATTACTAACTATTAAAACAAGAAAGAAAGGCATTACTAATTACTCAACGCGATAGGTTTTGTTGTAATTTTTTCAAAGCCCTTATCTTGTAGGCATACAACTGAGGTCTTTATGGGTGGAAAACTATAGTGTCTTGGATACGTTTCCAAATAATCTGGGAAAAGGGGTGATAAACCGGGTGAGATTATAGACGAAATGCATTTGGCCATGTGTTGACGCAGGGGTGATGGGTACCTGGGGTTTCATTACACTTTTATATGTTTGAAAATTTCCATAATCAAGTGGCAAAAAATGGATGAGGTGGCTCTCCTCCTCTAAAAGCCTTATCTATTCATCTCTGTTCTGGATCCCACCCCATCCTATCTTCTCAAGGACTAAGCTCCCCATTTATTGCCTCTCGGAGCTGAGTCATCCCCACAACTTATAAACATGCTCGACCATCTCCCATCCAAAAAAAAAAAAAAAAGAAAGAAAGAAAAGAAAGAAAAGAAAAAAAGAAAATCAGGGAAACTGACTTCATTTACTCCATTGGCCCACCCAATCTTTTGTATGCCTTTGCACGGCTCTAAACTTCCCTTCTTACGCGCATAGTTTCTAAGTTCTCATCATCCACTTCCTCCTCAACCTCCTGCCATCTGGCTGCTGCCGGAAAATGCTGTTAAGGTCCTTACCAACTGCCATGTTGTCAACCCCCGTGGACACTTTTCGGCCACTCAGCTGCTTTGCCCTGCTTTCCTGCCCTTCCCCATCAGCCCACTCCGATCCTGTCCACCTGTCTTCCCCCATCTCGTGTCCCTCTCCCCTAACACCCAAAAACTTCCCTCCATGCCTTCCAGTTCCTCAGATGCCCCAGATGCCCGGGTTCGGTGCCTTCCCTGTGCCTCCTTCTTTCTTCCTGGCTCTCCCCACGATTCTCTCCTCTCACCATTCCCGTCTTCATGGTTGCTCTGTCTGACTGGGGCCCCCCACCAATCTTTGTCGTTGCAACCTGCTTCGTTCCCTTTTTTATAACACTTATTGAACATCGGAATCCGATTTTTATTTGTTTTCTTCCCACTGGACTATAACCTCCACAAGGAAAGGAACCAAATCTGGTTTTGCTCATCTCTGCAATCCCCACAAACAGTACAGTTCCTGGCACACAGAGGCCACTTAGAAAATATTTGTTGGATGAAAACATTAAATAATACATGAATCAAATGAGTACTCAACTTAGTGTAATAACAAACTTTGACTCACACTGTGACAAAAAGCACATTGGGGTGTTGATCTCGTTTGAGAGGGTCACTAAAGCTTCCGCGTGGAAATCACATTTGAGCGGAGATCTGAGGGGTTGGAAAGGGGTCACATAGGAGAAGTGGAGTTAACAGAATGAGAAAAGGGTCAGCAGACCCTGATGAAAAACCACAAGAAGGGTTTCTGAAACCAAAAATCGCCTGGGGGATCAGAGATTGACCATTTCCCCTATGAGGGTTGGGGCTGGTGCATGACTTAGGAGTAAGTGACATAATGCAGAGAGGCCCAAAGGCCAGGGTGGCCCAGGCTACATTTAACCACTTGTTTCCAGCAGTCAAGGAAGCGTGAGCAAGCTTTCCCTTTCCTTGCTCTTACAAAGCAGGAAGCTTGCCGAATGCTTCAGAGCACAGCCCTGGGGACTGAGCTCTGCCCTAACCTCACACCTTCCTCTGTGATAGCAGCCATGTTTACCCAAACAAAACCTCAGACCCTGTATAATTCACTTTGCCCAGCTGACCTCCTTTGCTCAGATCTCTAGCTTTGGACTAAGGGGGTGAGCAGAGTTCAAACATGTGTTCCCTAAAGGTAGTTTCCAGGGAGCAGGAAACTGAGGACCACTCAGCCAGCAATGGTGGAAAGAAGTTGACAATCCAGGTCTCCAAAGGAACAAAGGGCAGGTGAAGGACTTCCGAAACTAGTTCAAACACGCACACGCACACACACGCAACACATATGCAGAATTAGTAAAAAGGCTTTTTGAATATTGACTTGTCCTTTGACCCCGTAGCTCTGTTTCTAGAAGGCTGGGCTGAGGAAATAATCAGAGGCAGGGCCAAGATGAGCACATTAGGAGGACTGCTGTAAAGCTATTTACAAAGCAGAAAATTGCAAAAACCTAAATGTCCAAAAACAGAAGGAGGGCTAAATAAATGAGAGCATGCCTGAGCTGGTGTGCGGCCATTACCATTATGTTTAGAGATAAATTTTAATTGCTTGGAAAATGCTCATCATATAATGTCAAGTGAAAGAAAGTAAAATGAATAACTGCTTCTATAGTGTGAACTCAAACATTTGCATTGCTATATATACAGGAGAGAGCCAGATAGGTAGATGAACACAGAGAAAAAGATTGGATAGAAATCATAATTATAGTCAGGTCTTCCTGGTAAAAAATGTTTAACATTTAAAAAAATGTTTATTTAGGGGTGCCTGGGTGGCTCAGTCAGTTGAGCATCTGACGTAGGCTTAGGTCATGACCTCGAAGTTTGTGGGTTCGAGCCCCACGTCGGGCTCACTGCTGTCAGCAAGGAGCCGGCTTGGGATTCTTTGTCCCCCTCTCTCTACCCCTCCTCCACCTGCACTCTCTCAAAAATAAATAAACATTAAAAAAAAGTTTCTTTATTTTTGAGAGAGAGGAGAGGGCAGAGAGAGAATCTCCAGCAAGCTCCGCACTGCCAGCATAGAGCTGGATGCAGGGCTTGAACCCACAAACCATGAGGTCATAACCTGAGCTGAAACCAAGAGTCCGACGCTTAACCAACTGAGCCACCCAGGCACCCCCAGAGTTGCATTATTTTAATTTGATTGTTCTTCTCTGCATTTAATTTTCAAACACATGCATATCTTATAAAGTCACAAATGAATAATAAGAATCTTTTCTATTTATTCATTTATTTCCTTTTCTTTTGCGGTAAAATAGACGTAACCTAAAACTTAACCATTTCGGCCATTCTTCGGTGCGCTGTTCAGCAGCATTGAGCACATTCACAGTGTTGTGTCACCATCACGGCCACCCGTCTCCAGAGCTGTCTCGTGTTGCAAAACGTAGACTCTGTAACCCATGCAAGGAGGGCTCCCATCCCCCCCCCCCCCCCCCCCCCCCCCCCCGTTCCCTGGCAACTACCATTCAACCCTCCGTCTCTGTGAATTTGGCTTTTCCACTTACCTCATGCGAGTGGAATCACACAGCGCTCCACCTTTCATGTCTGGCTCATTTGATTTAGCACAATGCCTCCCAGGTTCACCCACGTCTGACTTATTTTTCAAGCACCTTAGTGTGGTTCTGACATTCTGCTAAAATGCAGGGCCGATCTATAGTGTCCTCATCTGCAATATGGGCACAATTGCATCCACCTCCCTCATCCGCACTGGTTAATTTAAAGTGCTTCAGGGGGCACCTGGGTGCCTCGGTCGTGATCCCAGGGTTGGGGGATCGAGCCCCGCATCAGGCTCCATGCTGAGTGGGGAGCTTGCTTAGGATTCTCTCTCTCTGAAAATAAATAAATAAATAAACAAACAAACAAACAAAAATAAAATAAATTTTAAAAAATAAAAAATAAAAGGTATAAAAGCTTAAAAAAAAAAAGGATTCTCTCCCTCTGCTCCTCTCTCCAGCTTGCACTCCCTCCCCTGCCTCTAAAAACAAAAACAAGGGGCGCCTGGGTGGCGCAGTTGGTTAAGCGTCCGACTTCAGCCAGGTCACGATCTCGCGGTCCGTGAGTTCGAGCCCCGCGTCGGGCTCTGGGCTAATGGCTCGGAGCCTGGAGCCTGTTTCCGATTCTGTGTCTCCCTCTCTCTCTGCCCCTCCCCCGTTCATGCTCTGTCTCTCTCTGTCCCAAAAATAAATAAACGTAAAAAAAAAAAAATTTAAAAACAAAAACAAAACAAACAAAAGTGCTTCAAATAATGCTCAATATATAGTAAGTGTTATTCATATTTTATTTATTTTTTTTTAATTTTTATTTTTTTTTTCAACGTTTATTTATTTTTTTGGGACAGAGAGAGACAGAGCATGAACGGGGGAGGGGCAGAGAGAGAGGGAGACACAGAATCGGAAACAGGCTCCGGGCTCTGAGCCATCAGCCCAGAGCCCGACGCGGGGCTCGAACTCCCGGACCGCGAGATAGTGACCTGGCTGAAGTCGGTCGCTTAACCGACTGCGCCACCCAGGCGCCCCAGTGCTATTCATATTTTAAATTACCATCATTATTGTGGCTGTCGTTGAGCGTCAGACCTGAGCCTAAAGCTCACTTTCTTAACTCCTAGGCCAAAGCTGTTCTTACCAACTCTCTCCTTTCTTCTGTGTCCTTCCTTTGAACCTCGACCCTTGACCATCCCTGCCCCTCCATCCCTGCTTTTTACCTTTCTCTGTAGAGCACGGGGCCTTCCAGAAATGAAAGGGCACAAGGAGGGAAAATGAGAGCTTGAAAGGGGAAGGAGAGAGCACAGTGAACGCATGAGAGCCTGTCCGCAAGAGTTTGCATCCGCCCAGAAGGAATGAAGAAACAAGCACCCAAAACACCATTTCACAATGTACAGCTGACGCTCAAAGCCCTTTCCTACCTACTGGTAGTTAGATGTGCCAAGAAACAGCTCTATTTTCTACTTCTGCCAGAGTATAGGCGAACCCTCATTTCAACAGGTAGGAACATCTTGGTTCACAATAAACCTCCATAAACCTTGGTTTATTTCAAACTGTATTTAATGGGGGGGGGGGGGCAGGGCACCTACTTAGATTTCTAGAACATTCTATGTGTGATAATTTTTTAAGATTAGCCATAGTTCTCTTCAAAACGCTGGCGTGTAACCTTTTGCTCTTTGTTCTCTTCCTCCAAAGGTGGCTGAGAGCAGTTCTTTTTACACCCTAGTCGAAAGGCAGCTGCCAGTAGGAGTTTTACAGTCTTTCCCTGTCTTATTTCTCCCGTTTCAGAAAGATCACTTTCCTACGACTTCTGGCCGTCTGCTTTGCCTGGCTGAGGAGACACCCCAGACTTCCTCCACCCACATGGCCTTGCAGCCAAAGACCCAAAATGCAGGGAGTGGTCCAATTAAAAATCTGGGCACGCAAGGAAAAGCAGGCATCAAAGGACAACCCCATTCTCCTTACAAAAAAAAAAAAGGAAAGACAAGAAAGAAAGAGCAGTATGTAAATATTTTATTTCAAGTTCTTTTGTGCTAATTAAGGAATATGGGCAGTTTTTAATAGGGTCAGCAACTACTCATTTGGAGTGGAATCTTCTTAAAGGACTGGGATAAACAAGAAAGAATGCCTTAAAGTGAAGTCTCATTACGCAGGCACAGCCCCAAGCCATGTTCCCTTCGGGCATCTGCTGGCTTCCAGGATGTTCGTGGGCGAGGTGAGATGTGCCCAAAGGAGGTACCTCTTTCAGAGGGCATCTGTGTGAGAGCAGACGCAGCAGGCCTCAGTCACCGAGCGTGCACTTCAAGACTGTCATGTTCATTCTGAAGTGTTCACGTATCCTACTCATTTCTGAAAACACACGTGCCAGCTCGGCGTCTAGCTCAGGGGACGTCAAGTAAGTCAGGGGGTGGGGGGTGGGGGGTGAGGAAAATGTCAGAGCCCAAATTTTCTAATTATGTCTTTTTTTGCGCCTTCTATCCCCTACCCAGCCCCCCTCGCTCCCCCCTTCCCTTCCTCTCTCTACCAGTAACAGGGCGGATTTGGAAATGATTTCAACTCTGTACCACCTTGGCCATCTCTTCCGGTTCAATGTTTCTCTTCTGCTTAAGAATTCAGGATGCATGGGCCGCGCATCGGTGTCAACCCTTCGGCTTGGCTGGGACCACCTGGGTTGGCCAGCAACTTTGACGGATGCAATCCAGAAGAGGAAACAATATCTCTGTTGAGAGCCACTGCTCTTGGCCTGAATTCGTCAAACGGTATTTATTGGGAGAGCACGAGGGAAGGAAGGAGGAGGGAGATGAACGTAGAGAGTGTATCAAGCAAACACAAGTAGGGCTCAGCCTTGCGGGGGGGATGGCATGCAGAGTAACATACATAGGAAACCCCAGCATGCCTTAAACATAGCCTGATGGAAACTTCTGTTTCAAGGCAGATTTCAGAGGTTCATATTCAAAAGTGTGCCACGCAGCATCCTGGGGGCTTTCACGGACATGGTCTTTTTTAATCCTCCCCAGAAACCCTGGCAAGGTCATCCCGTTATCCTCCTGGTGCCCTGGGAAAACGGAGACTACGAGGGTCAACTCCGACCAACGCTCCCGAGACTCGAGCCTTCTGGCTGCGTGACCGGTGGTTACCCACACTGCACAGGAAAAGACAAATCCTCGCTTTTTAAATGTACCTGACATTGTAATGAGCCTGACATTGTAATGAGCCATAGTAAGGTAGATGTTAACAGTGGGGGAAACTGAGTGAGAACTCTACTATCTTTGCAACTTCTCTACAAATCTAAAATGATTCCGAATAAGTTTATTTTAGAGAAATAGACCCACAACCTGGAGGTATAAATACTTCCCAAAGGAGTATACAGCAAGTGACTCCTGTCATCCCGTCCCTCCGTCCATCCCTAAGTTGGCCACAGGCAGCATTGTGCCTGCCAGCATGTGTCACACTGCCAGGGATGCAGTCTGTGCAGGGAGGAGGAAATAAAGTGGCTACATAATAATGGAAGGTGGGCCCTGATTTCCACTGGAGGCTCAAGGAAGGCTTTTCAGAAAAATAATACGCACAGATTTTAACTCACCGATGTATGAGTGTGCAGTGAATTATGAATGGCAAGATGGTAGGAGTTGAGACTAGCTTCGATTGGTGGTATATCTTTCAGCTTGACCATGTCTTTGCCAAATAAGGATCTTTAATAATAAAAAAAAAAAAAATTACGGGGATGCCTGGCTGGCTCCATCGATGAAGCACCAGACTTCAGCTCGGGTCATGATCCTAAGGTTCGTGGGTTCAAACCCCACGTCAGGCTCTGTGCTGATGGCTCAGAGCCTGGAACCTGCTTCGGATTCTGTGCCTTCCTCTCTCTCTGCTCCCCCCCCCCCCACTCATGCTCTGTCTGTCTGTCTGTCTCTCTCTCTCTCTCTCTCTCTCAAAAATAAACAAACATTTAAAAAAATTACAAGGAATTTTTACAATTAGCTACCTTCCTCAATCTCCAAAAGGAGAGAGGCTCTTGTTTTTAGGCAATCTGATGTGAGGGAAGGACAAGGTGTTCAGAAGCCTGAGAGATCGGGGTTCGAACCTCAGTTAAACGGCTTTCTGGAAGTGTGATCTTGAAAGAGTAGCTCATAATCTCTGAATTTCAGACTCTTTATATGAAAAATGAAGACAATCATACCCACCTAATAGGATCATGGCATTGAAACATACAGATACATCGTGTTTACTGATACATTGTGTGTGCTCAGAAAATAAATATATGGATGAATGATTAGATACGTACTAAGACTTAAAATGAGTATTTATGCCTAATAAATATTTTTTAACGAAAAAAAAAATCTGGAGCATTCCAAGTCTATTGGTTAAGAAAAGTCACATGAGGGGCTCCTGGGTGGTTCAGTGGGTTAGGTCTCTGACTCTTGATTCTGGCTCAGGTCATGATCTCACGGTTTGTGAGATCGAGCCCGGCATCCAGCACCCCACTGAGCGAGGAGCCTACTTGGGATTCTCTCTCTGCCCTTCCCCCCGCTTACATACTTGCGTGCTCTCTCTCTCTCTTTCTCTTTCTCTCTCTCAAAATAACTAAGTAAGCATTAAAAAAAAAATCACACGAGTGAGCAATTATGGCACAATCTCAGTCCTACTCAGGTGGTGTTCCTGGCCGGGGTGGGGGCATCCAGGCACCGCGTCTGGGTGTTAGGTACCAAACAGACGCAGCATCAGCATCTCCCTTGTATGTTCCATGTGAGCAGAGCCGGGCATGACATAGACATGTAGAACCAGAAGATCCTCACGACACAAAGCTGGAAAGCTGGGGGCAAGTCCCAGTGGGGCCCGCAGAAGCATTCCTACTCATAGGTTAGGACCGTGACTGTAATTTGTCATGAGGCTTTCAAAATCTTTGCCCTCTGTCTTTGAACGGGCCTAAGGATCCCAGGAGAATTGTATAAACAGAGCAAACCCCCACCAGGGCCAGAACCCAGGTAAACTGGAGGGGTGGGTGCCCAGCCAGAGGGGATATGAGGCTCCTCTTCTCCAAGTGGGTATGGCTGTCTAGACAAGCACAAATCTCCTTCCCCTCCGGTCGGGTCAAGCGGCCTTTTTTATTAGCTATCTATATACCTGCCGGTTGGCTTTACTGTCTCATAAAATTAACCTGTCTGTCCAGAAAAGCAAAGGCGGACCCCTAGCCTGGATTTATCAGCCAGAATCTGGGTCGTCAAATGGCTGTGACCCTTAAGAAGGTCTGTCTAGCACTCAGATTTTTCTTCTTGCGGCAGGCAGTACCCACGTTGTTGCAAAGAAACCCTTGCCTGGGGCAGCCTCATCCACCTCCCATAAAATGTGAATGTGTGAGGAAGCAGGAAGTGGGGCCTGGGGTGGAAGGAAGGAAGGAAAGAAGGAAGGAAGGAAGGTGGCCTGCTCTAGCAGGGGTCCCAAATCTGTCAGAACTTAAATTGGCTATTGAAAAATATGTTTAGGGGCGTCTGGGGGCTCAGTCGGTTAAGCCTTCGACTTTGGCTCAGGTCGCGATCTCATGGTTCATGAGTTCGAGCCCTGTCTCAGGCTCTCTGCTGTCAGCATGGAGCCCGCTTCGGATCTTCTATTCCCTTTTCTCTCTCTGCACCTCCCCTGCTCGCACTCTCTGTCTCTCTCTCAAAAATAAAAAAATTAACATTAAAAAATAATAATAATAATATGTTTAGTGAGAGGCTATTCAGGCAGATCCCAGGAATCTAAATTTTTAGATGGCTTCCCTGGGTGATTCTGATAATTAACTAGGATTGGGGAAACACTGACCCCTGTGACCTACCAGGTCCCTCTGGTCTAGAACGTTCTGGATTACGGAAGGCCAGATTCTTCTATAAACCGTCTATGTAGGAAGTCGAAAAATCGTTTCTTTTTTTTTTTTTTAATTTTTTAAAGTTTTGTTTGCTTATTTTGAGGGAGAGAGAGAGAGAGGAAGTGAGTTGGGGAGGGGCAGAGAGAGAGGGAGAGAGAGAATCCCAAGCAGGTTCCACACTGTCAGTGTGGAGCCTGATGTGGGGTTTGTCTCACAAACCGTGAGATCACGACCTGAGCTGAAGTCAGACGCTTAACCGACTGAGCCACCCAGGTGCCCCAGGCCCCAAAAAATCATTTCTTAACAACTTGGGGGAAGTTCCTCGAGGGAACTGTCTTCCCTTCCTATGCCATAAGGAAGCCTTCCTTTTGCCTGAGATGCTTCAATATTTTCTATTCCCTCATGAATCACTTGACATTGGGGCCAACAAGTATACCTTGACCTCACCTGTTCAAGGTGTGGTCTGTAGACTGGCCTCACTGGCATCACCTGGGAGCCTGGTGGAATTGCAGATTCTGGAACCCCACCCCCAGACCTCCTGAATCAACGTGTCTATTTTACTGGGGTCCCGAGGTGATTCGTATGCACGCTGAAGTCTGAGAAAACACTGGCTCAGGTCACTGGCTCTCTACTCAGTTGTCTTTTGTAATCATCTAGAGAGTTAAGAAAAAATACTGATGTTTAAGTCCCAATGCCCGCGGTGCAAGGATTATTTTAAATTCCCCAGGCTCTGCTAATGTGCGAGACGGCAGCAACTTTGAGCAATACCTGATTTAAAATTAACAACAACAGCAACAAAAATCAACTAAGCTTTTCTTTAGGGAGGAGGGTTGTAGCAAATGGGTTCTGTGTATCATTACTGATTTGGCTTTTTCCCTTTATTAAGGACGGGAGTGAAACAAAGGACGAAAGATTCTCCCACAAACAGGGATGGCTCCAAAGCCCTCTGCTTAAAGCAGAAAGAGAGAGGAGCAGAAGACGTGGGAATGTGACCTGTCTCAACGTAATTCATGTATTTGGAGCCTGCACGGATGGACCAGCGCCGTCGGGAACAGCACGGGTCTCTCCTTGCTTTGCAGGGCGGCTCACCCAAACTAACAGATGCTTGAGAATAAGCCCCCGTGACATGGATGCCTCTCTCTCGTTAACAGAAAACTGTTTCTTACGCTCCTGTGCTCTGGGTTAAGCATCTTCTCTCTTCTGTCGGAAGCGTGGTTCGTGGGAGATAACAAACAATTCAGTTTGGAAAATCAACAAAAGGTTGTATGTAAAGCTTCAATCCTGTGAGTTTTACCCAAACCTAATCCCCGATGCATCCAAACTCTGCCAGAGCCCCTGCCCACCCCTGAGTCTGTCCCGACAGTGCCCAGCAGGCCTGAGATGGCACCGATCCCTGCCATGCGGGACGGCAGGGGGCCGGGTGGTGGGTCAGGAGGCCTGGGTTTGACTTCGGTGTGGACCCCGTTTTCTTACCCGTCTTCCGTCTCGCCTCACTGTTCTGCACTCAGAACAATAGTACTGGGAGCAAAGAGGGGGGAAACCCGGGTGTGAGCAGCCCCTCACAACATCCTGAGGGGCATTACCCTGTCCGCATGTTGCTTGGCCTGCCCCATAGCGTGTCCCTCGGTTCTCAGCCACCCCAGGCCTCCCGGCCCCGTGGGGCAACCCCTCCGGCCTACCTGTGCTCTGAGGGGAGAGCGACCCCTCCGGCCTAGCTGTGCTCTGAAGGGGGAGTGACCCCTCCGGCCTAGCTGTGCTCTGGGGCAGCCCAGGGTTGCACAGCGAGAGGCGTTCTCCACGGCTTCTGACTAACCCTGAGTATAATGTTAGGCCCAGAAAAGCTTCAACAATAAAAATAGCTTCAGGAAGGTGGCAGCTTGGATTCTTTGTGCTTTGTGGGGGAGGCGGTGATAGCCGCTTCCACACCCCTCACTGGGAGGCTCTGAGACACAACATTTGAAACACCAAATAAAAAGCACTGATTTAGTAAAGCCTCCTGGAACAGTTTAATTGGAAAAAACGTCGCATCTCGTTCTATTTCCTTGACCACCTCTTCTTTGGAGGAGTCATGCTTGATTCTGAGTTGGAGAAAGAGGACAGAGGACCCCGATATTTCAGATGGGACTGAGATGAGGCATGGGGGTTGGGGGGGCGGGGAACAAAGGGCCACAGCCGTGAGGAGAGGGGCAGACCAACTTCCCTCGGGCTGGGCCTCTCGCCTGACCTGAGTCGGAGAAACGAGGCTGGACTGATTGTCCAGGCCACTGCATTCAAGGGCTGCCCCTCCCTGAGGCCCTAGTGACACCCT
This sequence comes from Prionailurus bengalensis, assembly GCF_016509475.1. Lineage (NCBI taxonomy): Eukaryota > Metazoa > Chordata > Mammalia > Carnivora > Felidae > Prionailurus > Prionailurus bengalensis. The sequence continues at coordinate 9,294,420 of NC_057343.1, read as the reverse complement.
GAGGAAGGTTCCCTGTCTCTGGCTCCGATGACTCCTCAGCAAATGAGGGGCGAGGCCCAGACAATGTCTAAAAATGCTCCCACGGTTTATGACGTTGTGCCTTTTTTTTTTTTTTTTGGACTTTACAGCCCAGGAAAAGGAAAGAGAAAAAAATCCTGGTGAGCGTGTAAGATGCTATTTCAGGACAAGAAATAGTATTTTGGGTGAAGCTAAGGGAGTAATTTTGTAAAGTTTCAGACAGAAGCGACAAAATAAATGACTGTGCCCAAATTGAGTGCCCAGAAAGGGTGGGCAGGACCACAGAGAGAGGAGGTTTGCTCTGGAATCCTTCACTGGAGCTGAGCGACAGCTCAAGGGGTGAACCAGCTGGAGCCCAGACGGTGGTTATCAGAGCGTCCCCTGACGGCTGCCTCTCCCAGCCCAGAAGCACAAAGGAATCGTGTGTGGCTCCAAACGCCAAGGACACTGAAGAGGAGAGAGACAGGGAGACACAGAGAGGGAGAGAGGCAGAGACAGACAGAGGGAGAGAGGGATTCTGAAGACAATTCTACGTTTTATTCATTTTCACTGAGTGCCTACCATGTCCTAGGCACTCCACTAAGTCCTGGGACAACGGACGTCCTAATTTTAACAGCTACGGATCAACTTGTGAGTTTAATAAGAGTAGCCTCCTCTAAAGAACATCTACTAGGAGCAACGAGACTTGACTGGTACCCGTTATTCTATTTACTCCTCACGACAAAGCCGTGACCTAAAGCTACTCTCTAGGCAGAGGATCAGCAGACCTGGGAGCATGGATCCTGAAGCCAGACCACCAGGGCTCAAATCCTGCCTTGGCCACTTATTAGCTGTGTAACCTTGGATGCGACCTCTCTGTGGCTCAGTTCCTTCGTGGATACAACAGGACGAGACACTAGTGTTTGCCTTATAAGATCGGGAGGAAGATTAAATTGGTTGTTATCCATTAAGCACCTAGAAAAATGATTGGCACACAGCACGTGCCCCGTAAATGTTAGCCGTGATTATCACTGTTTCTGTTGTACTGACGAGGAAAAAGGCCATGGCTAGGGGGAGCTGGGCTCAGAGTCAGGGCTCCCTCGAACATCACGTTGCAATACCTCTAGACAGGCTTATTCTCCGAGAGTTTGTTCTTTGGGTTTATCGTCATTATCACCTCCCCTAGAAGCGTGTGCAAAGCTTGCTGCTCACCTTAGGCCACCGGCTGGTAATTTGTCTGAGTGGGTTTTATAGCGTGGGCTGTGACACCTCTGCTCACCTAGACTCAGACAGAGATGCCAGGCCAGAGCTCGAGCTATGTCCAGGCTGGCTGTACATTGGAAACGACAGAATTACTGCATCTGTGGACCACTCAGGACAGCTGGGACCTCCAGGAGCCAACAGCTCTGTGCCAGCTTTCCAGAAATCTCCGTATGCTCTCCTGGGAAACGAAGTTTGTGGCCTCCGGGTCCCCAAAACTGTTCTTTGTAGAAAGGACTTTGAAAGTCCTGACACCTGGGTTGAACCGGCAATGACTCTGACTTAGCTGGCCTGGGGTAGGGCCTGGGCACCTGAGACAGCAGCTGTGACTGTGTCCCCAGTCCCCACCGTCTCCTCCCCAACCTCCAGCTAGCTTGTGGGGCCCGGACAAATACTGCATCTCCTAGCCACCCACCCCGCTTAACAGCAAGGTACGGCTGTGTGGTTATTTCTGAGTGAGGGGAAGGTATGCCTCTTCAAGGTCATTGCTACCTTTTTCCCGACCCCCCTTCCCTAGGCCGGAGACTGACATAGAATAGGGGCTCCCTCTAGGTGGTCGAGCCACGCTGTAGACGACCCTGCCTCCGGGACAGCCCGAAGGGCGGTCACCTGCCCGCCCTGGAATTGCCTACCGACCTCTGGATTATTAAAAGAGAGAAGGGCCGCCTGGGTGGCTCGGTCGGTTAAGCATCCGACTTTGGCTCAGGTCACGATCTCGCGGTCTGTGAGTTCTAGCCCCGCATCGGGCTCTGTGCTGACAGCTCAGAGCCTGGAACCTGTTTCCGATTCTGTGTCTCCCTCTCTCTCTGCCCCTCCGCTGTTCATGCTCTGTCTCAAAAAAAAAAAAAAATTTAAAAGAGAGAAAAATGCAACCCCATCTGTTCGAGCCTCTGCAGTTTTAGGTCTCTTTCCTATTTTCCAGGAGTGCCTACCTGATTGCTTTAACGGAGGCCTATATGCCAAGTCCCGTGAGGAGCTTTTTAACACGCAGATATCCATGACCACCTCAGCTCTGGCATATCAACGTGTCTGGGGATAGGACAAGGCGTCTGTCGTTTGGGGGAGAGGGTTTGTGTGCTTGCTTGCTTTGCTCTTAAGTTATTTGTTCATTGCTAACGACAGAATGAAATTACATACTTTTGATCAAATGGATTCGATAGAGACTCAAAGAACCAGTTAGCCACGTGCATAGTGAATGAAATGCCAGCAGGCTCATCACTAAGAGAGATCAAGAGGAAATGCCAGTTTCATCTGCCCTCCTGCTGTCCTTTTCAAAGTTATTTATTGAGCATATACTATGTGATCCTCTTTTTTTTTTTTTTAACAAACCTCTGGTTTTTCAGGACAGTTTTAGGTTTACAGAAAAATTGAAAAGGGATTTCCATATACCTTGCCTCCACACATGCAAAGACTCCCGCATTATCCACATCCCCTACCACAGGGGTACATTTGTTATAATTCATGAACCTGCATTGACGCGTCATAACCAGCCATGGTCTAAAGTTTACATCAGGGTTCACTCTTGGTGTTGTACGTGGGTTTGAAGAAAGGTATAATGGCATGAAGTATTATACCGGGTATTTTCATCGCCCTAAAAATCCTCTCTGCTTTACCTATTCATCCCTCCCTCCCCACTTCCTACAACCCTGTGCAACCACGGATCTTCTTACCAAAGCTCCACTGGTGAGTCGACTGCCCACCCTGGTGAGGGCCCCGTAAGGGCAACAGCCAAAGCAGTTTGCTTTGCTCACCAGAGGCTCCAGGGCCCAGGCCCCCTGGAGGTCTGTGGTCCGGTGGCTGCTGGAGACACAGTGTGCTGCGTGAGCCCTGGGCTGGGTATACGTTCCCTCCCTGCTGTGTCCACAACGTCGCCTTGCGAGGCACTGGGCCCACAAAGTGTGCTCGAGGGGGCATCTACCAATTGATTCCAGTGAGCTGCGAGCAATCAGGGCGAATGAGAAGTCTCCACGTTATCACTCTTCCAGTAGCAGAACAGAGCTGGCAAGGCAACTTGTTCTCAAAAGGTTGATATTTAAAATCGAAAAAGGGGGCTTGCAAAATGCATATTTACAAATGTCCTTCTTTCTGCGTGAAAGGTTGCTATGGAGACCTGTGGCTGTGACACCCACTTATGGCTTAAGAGCACCATCAGTCTCCTTGGGTTGAGCCAGGGAGCCCTCTGGATGGCACCTGTGGGTGTCTGGGGACAACTGGGGGAGGGTCTCGTCCACACGGAAAGTCTTTCAGGACTGAAGATGCTATGCCGTCTTCCAAAACGGATAATGAGGCGAGGCGAGCAGCATCTGTCTCCCTGAGACCAAATCCTTTTCAGTTCAAAGCTTTCACATATGGGAGCCACCCCCAAAACTAATCTGGCTTTGGCTGGCAGGACTGGGCCCCTCAGAGTGCACAAACTCCGTTGGTCCTCCAGACTCCAGACAAGCAGGAGGAGCTCTCAGGGCCTTTATCCAGAGCCCATTTCTGCTCCTAAAAAGCAATCCAATTAGCAAGACCGTTGGCATTGCTGCTGCTTTGCAGGAGGCCTCCACTGTGCTAATAATTGCTCATCTAGTTAAATGGAACCCTGTTCCAAGCCGTGAAGACTCACACCGAGCTCTTCCTGAACTGTAACTTCTGAAACTCAGGTGGCAAAGACAGAGACCATAGTCAAACTTTGACAGCACGGATGTGGTTATCAAAGAAGAACATATTGCCTGGTATTCTAGGAGAATGTTCCCTACACTCTGAAGCCCGGAGTATCTGCTTTCCGGGTGGATGGTAGCGTTCTCGAACGAGTCCTGGCTGGTGATGCGGAAATGAACCTCGCCTCGCCGTGTGTCATTTCACCACCTGAAATACAAGTTTCTTGAGGATAAGAACTCGGACTTCTCCTTCACTCGTAAGGACCATTCCCTACCGGGAACTGATGGGTCAATATAGTCAGTGACATGTGGTGCGGACTCTGGGTCAACCTCTTCCCTTCTGGGATTGTGATCTGGTATCGCGGTGCCCTTGAAGGCTTGCCTTCCCTCTGTCCGTGTTCCCCCTGCTCTCAGGGAGTGTGGACGGCTCTCCAGACACAGCGTGGAACAGTAGAGAGACCGCCCCGGGGGCCTATGCCCTTAGGGTCTATCAGGGCTTCTCTCTTGAAGTGTTGCACAACAGCTCTTCCCGCCCTCTTTTCAAAACAGAAATTCAAGTAGATTAAGAGGCGTGTGGGCTGACAACGAGCAGGAAACACTGAACTGATCCAAAGAGCATTGGCGAACAGGTGCCTGGAAAGACTCCTTCACTCCTCTCACGCTCCCCTTCCCTGCTTGGCCCTTCCCTAATCTGGCCTGAGTGTTTTATTTGACAAAGCCCCTAACTGGTGCTGAGGAGGCCGCTAGAGCTCACTGAGGCTCCTTCAAAGGCACTTCCCCTGTGTGGATGAGAAACTCAGGTCAGCGGAGAACCTTCTAGGCTAATGAAGACCAGAGAGGAGAGGACGCCTGAGGTGAGTGAGGTGAGCTTCAATGCAGAGGACAGCTCGATAGCTGCCACTTAACTCTTCAACTTAATTCTGGATGGAATAAGGCTAGCTCTGACAGAAACAGACAAGGGCCACTCGGAAGCTTCTTTGAATGGCGGGCCATGGCGGTCCGCCCTTGGCCCCACGAATTGGGCACAGAGGCTTTGCCGTCACTAATTTTCTGCACCTAATTTTCTGCTTCCTAGAAGGTTTCTCTGTTCCAGCAGTGGTTTCTAATAACGTCCCTGAATTAGCCCATGATTCATTGCTCTTTTTGTTTCCCAAACTAATAGGCATTCTTTTTTGACTCGATGCAATATCCTGCCAGGAAATTCCTTAGCCCTCTGTGTCCACGGCTCCCCCAGATCCCACTGGTGGTATCCTGCTCAGGGGCCTGATGGACCCGGTCAGTCTGAGCTGCTGTCTTGTGGGGCGGGTCGGACGGGGTAGCGGGTGGTCAGTAGAGGACAGAGTAACTCGCAAGGGCTCTGGAGTCTGACAGTCAGGGGAGTCGGATTCGGGCTCCACTACCGTTAGTCCTGTGAACTCTCTAAAGCTCAGTTGCCTGTCTATGAAGTGGCATTAGCAATAGTTCCTAACTCGTAAGGGCCTGACGAAAATTAAATAAGATACCGACCACACCGACAGCGATGAACACATTTCAAGCTTTCGCGTAACGCTGTTGCCGTTAATTCATGGTCAACGAATAGCATGCGGGGACACCGAGTTTGATTTATTAACACTTGGCGGTCATGATATACCATTGCCATCGGTCCTTCAGCATCCCTGCCCCCTTGCTTCCCGACCCCAGCGCTCCCATTTGTATCTACCATATTTTACCCATTCCCTTGTTTCGTTCACTTTCACTGCCATTTTTATCACGTATATATTCACCTACATAATGGATAGCTTAGTCTGACTTTGTTTTTGAACTTTCTAAGAAGAGAACTGCACTCTGTATAGTTTCCGGGACTTGCTGTTTTCACTCAAGGTTCCCAGGCGGTGTTACAACCATGTTGCCAACATCTACCCACGCCGACGCATGTAACTGGGGCTCATTCATTTTCTCACTGTTGTACAATATTCTGTTACAGAAATATATACTATACAGATTCATCCTCCTGTTCTTGGACATTTGGGTGGGTTTTCTGGTTTTTTGGGGGTTTTTTGGTGAACAGTTTTATTGAGATGCAATTCACGCACCCACAAGTTATCTGTTCAGACTATGCACTTTAAGGGTTTTTAGTTTATTCACAGGGTTGTGAAACCATCACAACAGTCAATTTTAGAGCATTTATATTACACTAAGAAGGAACTTTCTATATCCATTAGCAGTTACTTACTAGTCCCTTCAATCTCCCTGCCCCTGGCAACCACTAATCCACTTTCTGTTTCTAGAGACCCGCCTACTCTGAACATATTGTATAAACAGTCATACAATACGTGGCCTTTGGTGCCTGGCTTCTTTCATTTAGCGAAATGTTTTCAAGGTTCATCTGCGTTGTAGCATGAATCACTACTTCATTTTATTGCCAAATAATATCCCATATTTTATTTATCTATTCACTAGTTTGTGGGCATTTGGATTGTGTACAGCTTTGCGCTCTAAGTGTTGTTATGAACATTGTAACATTATTTCCTGGGCGCATGTGCAAGAGTTTCTCGAGGGTACGTTCTTGGGGTGAAGCTGTTGAAATACAGAGAAGGCAAATGTCCAACACTGAGAGACAGAATCCCAAATGGCGTCTGTATATTTTAACAGCAAGACTCCCACCAGCAAAATAAAGATACCATTGACCCACATCCTTGCTAATATTTGGCATAGTCAGAATTTCCAGTTTTTGAAAAGACTACTTCACTCTAGTTTATTTTTATCTTATGTTTAGCAAACCACTACTCTGCATTTGACTCATTGCCTGATAATAAGATTCTAATGGAGATTCAGACAGAAACAGCCACTTGCCCATGTCTCCTTCCATAATTAGCAGTACTCTTTTGTAATAGTTCTAGCTTTCACTGCCTGACCCAGAATTCTGATGTTATTAAGACTAATGTTCTCTCTTCCCAGGTGGGCTCTATGCTCTGTCTACTGGCTGGTCTCAGAGTGTCACCCTATCTCTCCCCAGGCAGAGAGCAGACACAGGCTGTCCTGTGTCCTTGGTCCTGGTAAGAACACCGCCCAACCCGCACCCCCCCCCCCCAACCCCCGCCACAATGCAAACAAATACATCCATACCCTGGGCCTCTGGCTGCATCCAGACAGGAGGATGACAGTGTAGAAAGCCAATTCAATGACTTCTAACCCAGAGAGGGAAACCCTGCTCTTCATTCATGAGCAAAGGCTCATCCCAGGAATGCTAGGAAAGGAAGGAACTCTCAGGTTTGCTTTTCCTATGGTTATTCATCACCGTCCTTTGTCCGGTCCATCAGATTCAAGTTACAGTGAGTGTAACGATAATTTTTTTGCACGGAATTCTCTCCAGAATCTCCTTTACTTCCGGTCTTTCCCGTTAATTTCAAGAGCATTTTTGCTCCAGACGCTTCTACAAGTAACTTCTAAAATAAACAAATACTTCATAAAGAGACGGACTCTGCAGGTCAGTAGAGAAAAGAGAAGAGGAAGCAGACCATACGGAATTAAAGAAGCAGGACGGTGGTGCACAGGGACATCCTTGCTGGCCAGATGCCCTGGAGGAAGGACGCGCTGCCCTGCCGTGTGCAGTCAGCAGACCCCCTCCAACTTTCAGCTCCTTCAGGGAGGCCTCTGCTGCACGGGGCCACCTGGCCTGCCACCTTGCTCACATCCAGTGGCTGAGTGAGGGCAGGTTCGAACACCCTGGCCTTTTCAGCCTGAGCCCCTTCCTCGGGTCGGCCAAAGCTTTACTGGGCCCACATCCCTGATCTTTTCACCAATCCTGCCATCTCTGTTTCCCTCCCACATACGACCCCCGAGGCGTTTCCATGTCTGTTTCTGGAGAACCTATTTTTTGCGCGACCATATTATTAACTATTTAGCCGATCTCCCATTGTTTGACATATGGATTGTTTATAACTTTTTTTGCAAATATGAACAGGGCTGAAATCAGCACCCTTGAAACTATGTCTCTCTCATGTTCTAAGACAGGAGGTATCCACAGAGTGAATCCCTAAGACAGACTGGCACGTTTTAAAAGGTTAGGCACATTTTAAGGCTTTAGATACTTATTGTCAAACTGCCCTCAGAAATGTTGAGCCACTTGCTTACTCCCACCAAAAGTGGATGAGGGTTGTGATATTGTGACATAATAAGAAACACACATTTTGGTCTTTGTCCATAGTTCCTGACGCACAGCATCTAAAACCCTTATAATTTTCTGTTTGAGAGCTACGGTGATATCTTTGGTTATATTTAATTTTGTTCCCAGCTCCTGAAATAGCTTCAGAGGGATAAAGGTGAAGTGGGTGTCTTTTGTTATTCATAACAAATTTCAATGACACCTGAGTTCACGTTAAAATGAGGTGGCTTTTGGAAAGACCAATGGATGGGACTGGTTGCCAGGGGAACCAACCTTGTGATTAGAGGGTTGGAACTTTCAGTCCCATCCCTTGACCTTGGGAGAGAAGAGGAAGAGTTGGAGGATGATGTCGTCAATCAAGTTGGAGGATGATGTCGTCAATCACCAATGGATGATCATACCATTAATCATGCCCACATAATGTAGCCTTTGTAAAAGTCCCTGAACCACGGGTTTAGAGAGCTTCCAGGTTGGAGGTGTTGAGAGGGTGGTGCACTCACAGAAGGCACGGAAGCTCCCCGCCTAGTCCCCCATACCTTGCCCTGTGCATCCCGTCTATTGGACTATTCCTGAGATATATCTGTCAAATGAGAAAAATAACTTAGTACTGAGTTTGACATCCTTTGTTTTAGGGAAAACAATCCATAGATTGGAGGGGTAAGTGCCTCACAAGCAGTGAAGCACTATTCCTGAAAGATTTGGGTCAAGAGTGAGTTTTATATAGAATTAGAGGGGAGGCTGTGCAGAAACAGAGCGTGGTTGGCTAGGAGGCCGGACATTTCCTTCTAAGGCCAGCAGGTTTTACTTTCTAGGTTAAGGTAAACTAGCTAAAGCTGAGTTGGAGGCTTGTGATTAGTGTATGTCAGGATTCCTTAATAGGTGCATCCTATACATGAAGACCGACACGGGTTTAGATTTGTGATGTGGGCAGGGCCACTGGGGCAGCCTCCATTTTATGGGTCTCAATCCACAAATTAACTTTATCACATCCTTTTATGATAAAGTGGTAATCTAGTAAGAAAAGTAAGGGAGACACAGAATCTGAAGCAGGCTCCAGGCTCTGAGCTGTCAGCACAGAGCCCGATGGGGGGTTTGAACTCACGAACCATGAGATCATGACCTGAGCCGAAGTCGGACACATAACTGACTGAGCCACCCAGGCGCCGCGCATTCTCAAGAGGAACTTTATGCCAGAGAGAGTTTGCTCCCAGCATTGTTCCAAAATATGTGTTTTTCCCCATCCAGGGGCCTCAGGTCCTAATCTTTCCCTCTCTGCCTGTTTTATCCTATTTCTCCCTATCATATTTATCTTATTTTTGTTTTAATTTTTATTTCTTTGATTACTTAGGAAACTGAGCCTTTATTTGTTTGTTTTTCATTTTTTTAATGTTTGTTTTTGAGAGAGAGACAGACAGAGCATGAGCATGAGCAGGGGAGGGGCAGAGAGAGAGGGAGACACAGAATCCGAAGCAGGCTCCAGGCTCTGAGCTGTCAACACGGAGCCCGACACGGGACTCAAACTCACGAACTGCGAGATCATGACCTGAGCCAAAGTCGGACGCTTAACCGACTGAGCCACCCAGGCGCCCCAATTTATTTGTTTGTTTTTAAAGTAAACTCTACTCCCAGTGTGGGGCTCGAACTCTCAATCAAGAGTTGCATGCTCTACCGACTGAGCCAGACAGGCGCCCCTGAACGTTTTTTTTTTTTTAAGGGGGAAAACAACAAAAGATAATGTGGAATAAGAACAATTTTTTAAGCAGCTCTGTTGACTTATGATAAACTGTATAGATTTTAAGTGCGAAAAGAGGTGAGTTTTGACACATGGGTGCCCCTGTGAAACCACCACCTTAATCAAGATAATGAACATAACCCTGACCCACCAAAGGTTCCCCCAACCCTTTTGTAATCCCACCTTCTCATTTCCCCATCCCCCCCCCCACCCACGCTCCCCAGACAACCACTGATCTGTTTTCTGTCGGTAGACACTGGTTTCCATTTTCATATATTTTATTTAAAAGAAATATAATATGAACTCTAGTCTTGCCTAGCTTCCTTCACTTCACATAAATGTTTTGAAATGGATCCATGTTGTTGCAGAGATCAATATTTCTATTCCTTTTTACTGCTGAGTCGTATTCCATTGTAAAGACACGTCCCAATTTGTTTATCCATTTACCTCCTGGTGGACATTCGGGTTGTTTCCATTTGGAGGCCATTACTAACAAAGCTGATACAAGCATTCGTGTTCCAGAATGTGTATGGACAGATGATTTCATTCCTCTTAGGCACATAGAGTGAGTTGGTTGTGTCACATGACTTTAGTGATGTCAGGTGATAAGAGAAATCTGGTCCCCATTATTCTATCTTGGCCAGAAGCCCATTTGAGCATTTTTCAGAATACATGTTTTTAAGGCAGGTAAATTGAAGGTAGGGTTCCTTGACTCTTATGCTGAATATTTTTAAAATGTTTACATTTGTATTTCATCTTTCTCGTTGCATCCGCAAGAATTGAAGTCCCCTCCTTCTCACGCAATGCTATTCAGCTATTGCCCTTGCAAAAGAATAGTAGGGTTGCTCCCCTTGGGGTAGCAGCCATCAGCTTCAAGGATTTTACAGTGCAGGGTAGGGTGGGGGGGAGCTGAGGTATGCCAGTCTGGAAGCTTCAGACAGGCCTCCCAAGATCTCCACGGTAGATTGCAGTAGAACACTGTAGGACGTGGAGCTGCCGGCCTCACCGAAGCCAACCCTGAGCCTGTGGGTGGAGTGGCCTGACTTCTGCCCTCATAAAATTTTTGTCTTGCGAGACTATGTCTAGATATACAAGTACATAAGAGAAGATAAAGGAAATGTTTGGGGTTTACTAGTGGGCCTGGCAAATGACAGGGGCAATTCCAAGATGCCCGGATTCCAGAAGGTACTATCAATTCTGGTACCTCTTTGGGTCTTTGTCATTCCTTTCCCCTTCAATGAATTTTCAATTCAGTCTAGGAAGGACATGAGTGGTTTCCACATACCAGCCAGGGACTTTGTCTTGTGGGCTTGATTTCCAAGGTTCATCACCTGGATCTCACTGACATTTATAGAACACTTCATCTAACAACCTCAGAATATACACTCTTCTCAAGCTTGTGTAGAACATTTCTCAAGATAAACCACCTTCAGGGCCATAAAACACATCTTAACAAATTTAAAAGAATATAAATCATACAAAGTGTGCTCTTAGACCACAGTGGAACTAAACTACAAATCAATAACATAAAAATACTGGAAGATCCCCAAATAGTTGGTGATTAAACAACACACATCCAATTATCACATGAATCGAAGAAAAACTCTAAAGAGAAATTTCAGAATATTTTGAACTAAATGAAAATGCAGGAAGCCTATAGTATTGAGTGTCTATATTGGGAAAGAAGAAAGACCTAAATTAATTATCCAAATTTTCATCTTAGAAAAGTAGAGAAAGAAGAACAATGTAAACTTGAGACCAAGGAAAAAATAAATAAATAAAAAGTAAAGCAGAAACAATGAAATTGAAAACAGGAATCCATGAAAATAAAAGCTGTTTCTTTGAAAAATCAGTGAAATTACTCGTAACAGAAATGAAACAAAGGTCAACACTAACGATCCATGGACAACTCTTAGAATGGCAAAAATCTGAAAACTTGACCATACCAATTGCTGGTGAAGCTATGGACCAACAGGAACTCTCATTCACTTCTGGTGGGAATACAAAATGGTACAGCCACTTTGGAAGACTGTTTGGCACTTTCTTACAAAGCTAAACATAGTCTTCCTGTACAATCCAGCAATCACTCCCTTCGGTATTTACCCAATATGGTTGAAGACATAATTATACAAAAACCTACACACAAATGTTTATAGCAGCTTTATTCATAATTGCCAAAAACTAGAAGCAACCAAGATGTCCTTCAATAAATGAACGGATAAGCAAACTGCCACATATTTACAATGGAATAATATTCGGCGATAAAAAGAAATCAGCTATCAAGTCACGAAAAGATATGGAAGAAACTTATATGTATATCGCTAACTGAAAGATGCCCATGTAGAAAGGCTATGTTTTGTTTGTTTGTTTTTTAATATGAAATTTATTGTCAAATTGGTTTCCATACAACACCCAGTGCTCATCCCAGAAGGTGCCCTCCTCAACACCCATCACCCACCCTCCTCTCCCTCCCACCCCCCATCCACCCTCAGTGAAAGGCTATGTTTTGTATGATTCCAACTATATGGCATTTTGGAAAAGGCCAAACTAGAGAGATAGTAAAAAGATCAGTGGTTACCAGGGAGTGCAGGGGAGGGAGGAGGGGTAAGTAGGTGAACCATAGCAGATTTTTAGGGCTGTGAAAATATTTCTGCACGATACTACCATGATGAATATCTGAGATTATGCATTTGTCAAAACCCACAGAATGTGTAACACCAAGAGTGAGCCTTGATGGAAACTATGGAATTTAGTTAATAATAATGTTTTAATATCGGTTTGTTAACTACAACTATTAGTTACAATCAGTGTACCACAGCGACACATATTGTTAATAATAGGGGCAACTGTGGTGGGGAGGAAGGGGACATGGGAACTTCATACTGTCTGTTCGATTGTTCTGTAAATCTAAAGCTCTTCTAGGGGCTTCCTGGGTGGCTCAGTCGGCTAAGCTTCTGACTTTAGCTCAGGTCATGATCTCACGGTTAGTGGGTTCGAGCCTCGCACGGGGGCTGACAGCTCAGAGCCTGGAGCCTGCTTCGGATTCTGTGTCTCCCTCTCTCTCTCTGCCCCTCCCCCATTCGTGTTCTGTCTCTCTCTCTCTCAAAAATAAAATTAAAAAAAAATATTTTAATCTAAAACTCTTCTAAAAAATAAAGTCTATTAATTTTTTTAAGGAAAAAGAATCAAGGTGAAAATAAATAAAAGCATTCAAGAAAATCAAAATACACATACACATACCAAAAACAAAAAAAAAGTCCTCCTGCTTTCAAATTCTTTATCAGGCTCTCCACAAACAACCTCAAATCCCCCCCAGCTCATGGCTAGAGTCTGGTTATCCAACCTGACTCATGCCAGAATCCCATCTTGAAGAAAGTGGATTCTGCTTTCATTTTGGAGAATTTCTCCAAATGCAGCTTTAACATAAAGCTTGTTAAAAATATAGAGCCCTAGGGCACCTGGGTGGCTCCATTGGTTAAGCGTCCAACTCTTGATCTCAGCTCAGGTCTTGATTTCCAGGTCATGAGTTGGTTACGCATCCAACTCTTGATCTCGGCTCAGGTCTTGATCTCAGGATCATGAGTTCAGGCCCACACTGGGCATGAAGCCTACTTAAATATATACATATATATAGAGAGAGAGAGAGAGACAGAGAGAGAGACAGAGAAAGAGACAGAGAGAGAGACAGAGACAGAGAGAGAGAGCTCCCTGGACCCCAGGGTCAGACATTCTGATTCAACAGGCCTTAGGAGAAGTCTCTAATCTGCATTTGAATTAAGATCCTTGAGACACCCTTTGTAGATCGCTACAGCTTCGGAAGATGCTCTGTCATGGTGGGATGCCCCCTCACTCCAGTGGTGTCACTGTCTTCTTGGTTTCAAGAAGAGAGATTTTAAAGGCGCCTTGCCATATTCTTCCTGAAAGACTGGCTCACCACGCCTGCCGGAAAAGTCAGCAGATCCTTGCCTTTTGGGGAACTAAACCCCAGGCTTCCCCAACCGCTGACCTTGCTGTGGTCCCATCGTGCTTTGTGTCCAGGTATATGCGAATGGTGATATTTGGTGATGAGACTGATCATGCGAAAGAGGGTCAGGCTGGATCTGGACGCTAGACATTCATTCATTCATTCATTCCACAAATATTTACCAAGTACCTACTATGGACTTGGGGCCATATGCTAAATAGGTACTGGGCCTGTAGCAATGAGTAGGACGTAGCTGTTTCTCTCGTAGAATTTAATCTACTGCATAAAGCAGACAATTAAACACTAAAATGTGAGGCGCGTCTGGCAGTGAATGTGCAGAGTGCTGTGGGAATGTGTGCAGGGCATTAACTAATTTTGTGAGGCAGATGTTCTGGAGGGGATCTCAGTGGCAGGTGGTGGGCAGTGTCTGTGACAGGTGGCATGGAGGAGCTTAGACAGTGGCATGCAGAGGCCCAAAAGGGGAAAGCAGGGGTGCCCCAGAACAGGCTGGAGAATAGCAAAAGGCTTCCGACTGAGTGAGGGAGTGGGCAGGCCGGAAGACACTTGTCATCCAAGGGCCTTGACAGCTGGTGGGACAGTCCCTCGCCCTCTCGGGGGGAATAGGAATGGGATTCTAGTCCCTGGGAGAACTAGGAAATGGGGCCCGAGGGAGCCAACGTAAAGCGCTGGTCACGGGATACGAGGCAAGAGGACATCATAAGGCCAAGGCCCAGCCCACTGTCAAACATCAAGGGCAGAACAAGGCTGATGGTAACAGGACTGCTAAACTTAGTCACTGGTCTAGAGCTCCTCAAACCATCCCAGATGGAGACTGAATTGGTTGCAGAGCCTGGGCCCGTTGTAGTTTCCAGATGGAAGACAACTATTACGTCAGTGTAGATGGCGGCTGAGGTGGCGAGGGAGTGGTTCCCACTCCGGCACATGCTGGAGACCTCAGGGGAGTTTGAAAAAGAATGCCCAGGTGGTCTGGCAGTTCCTGATTGGACTGGCCTGGGTCAGGGCCTGGCCACCGATATTTTATTAATGTATTTTTCATAATTTATTTTGAAATCATTTCAAGTTTCCAGAAAAGATGCAAGAAAGGCATAAAGAGCTCCCTCGTTCTCTTCACCCAGATACCCCTGATTATTAACACTCCCCTTATTTGCTCTTATGTGAGCATGTGTGTGTGTGTGTGTGTGTGTGTGTGTCTGTACCCTTTATTAACGACCATCCCCTTTCTGAACTATTTGAAAGCCTTCCCCTGTGTACTTTCCAAAGCACAGACACCTCTCTAGTATACAATCTACCAAAGGGGAAGTCAACATTGGTTCAACACTGTTATCCATTCCACAGCCCCATTCAAATCTTCCCAATTGGTCTCACCGTGTTTCTTTTCTTCCGGTCAAGGATCCGATTCAGAATCATATGTTACGTCTAATGATCATGTCTCTTTAATCTCCTTCAATCTGAAAGCTTCCCTCAGTCTTTCCTTACCTTTTGTGAGCTTCATGCTTTTTTTCTGTAGCATGTCCCCAAACGGGGTCCATGAATGTTCCCTCATGACCAGACTCAAACCATCCATGCTGGATGGGAATACCACAGAAGTGATTCTTCACGCCTCTCACACATCAGAGAACGCACATCAACCCGTCCCACCACTGGTGACATTAACCTTCATCACCTGGTCAGGTTGAAGTCTGTCGGCCTCCTCCATTATAGAGGCACCATTTTCCCTTTATGCTTGGTAAGTAACGACTTAGGAAGACAATCCAAGACTTATGTCAGCGTCATGTTTCTCATCAAAGCTTAAACCTCCACCCATTGGTGCCTCTCACCCGAATTAATACTCCAGTGAGGATTTCTGGGTTAGTTAGGGCTCTCTGAGAAGCAGACACCAAGACAGGGTTAGATGTGCAAAAGAGTTCAAGAGATGCACTGGGGAGACTCCTGTGAGGGTGAGCGGGTGAAGGCCAGAGCCAGAGGAGGCCTGGGGAGATGCCAGATTGGAATGGTTTAATCATAGTAGAGAAAAGAGGGAAGAAAGGAAAGCTGGGGAGGAAAAAAGCCTGTGGTACAGTTCTAAGGAAATTTTAGTAAAGCCATGGGACTCCTTGAGTCAAAGTTACCCATCAGAAGACTTCCATGTGTCCTGGGAAAAAGGCTGCCTTCGTATCCCCTCTTCTCGCAGCCATTGACTAAAAACACAGGACTTCGGCAAACTAGTTCATTGCTATCAGAACACATCATCTAGAGCTATAGGTCAGTTATGTTCTCTGCAGTTGGAACTCTGCAGAGAAGAGCTTTTTTTTTTTTTAAATTTTTTTTTTCAACGTTTATTTATTTTTGGGACAGCGAGAGACAGAGCATGAACGGGGGAGGGGCAGAGAGAGAGGGAGGCACAGAATCCGAAACAGGCTCCAGGCTCCGAGCCATCAGCCCAGAGCCTGACGCGGGGCTCGAACTCCCGGACCGCGAGATCGTGACCTGGCTGAAGTCGGACGCTTAACCGACTGTGCCACCCAGGCGCCCCGAGAAGAGCTTTTTCATGGCCACTGGAGTTGCCAAATGGTGATTTTCTAACTCCATCATTTCTTCTCCTTTCTTCTCATTCTACTACAAGAAAGAATTTTCCCTTTACCCCATTTTTTTGCTTATTTATTTATGGACTCATGTATTCTATTTAATTGAAAGTAATATAACCCATTTCTATCATTATATATTTTGACGATCCAATTTTTCTAGATTTGACCAGTGAGAGTCCCTTCATGCAGGCTCCTAGATTCTCTTGACATGTCCCCATGATATCTCCTTACTTTCTGGGCAAAATGTTTCAGACTTTCCAATTCTTTGTAGGCCCTAACCCTGGAATCAGCCTTATCTCCAAAGATCTCGGGTACCTTTTTAGTATTTAGAAATCAAAAGCTCATTGTACTCATTGCTGTGAAGGTGTCATTGCTACAAAGGTGTCATTGGTTCTAGGCTGTCTTACTGTTCAGAGTTAGAAAACACACACACACACACACACACACACACATACATATACACATACATATCCATGGATATATACTTTAAGACTGTCCCGTCTCCCCAGTACGTCTAATTTCCATTCAACACCTCCAGGTTCCTTCTAGGCTTCCTTCTCACCATATCTGTGAGTCCTCTGTGGAATGAATATAAATCTCGCTTCTGTAATCCTCAATCTATTCAATATTTGCCCAGTCTCTCTCTCACTCTCTCTCTCTCTCTAACCAATCTCCTGACCACACTGGTCACCTTCTTAGTCTTGACAGCTTCTCAGCTTCAAGCCCTGATACTTGTTCTTCAGCCGCTGCCTCTTTGGCCCTGGCCATGCCATTGTCTTCAAAGGAAGAAAAAGAAGGGAAGGAGGAGAGAGGAAGGGAAGAAGTTACTGGCAGTCACTAAACTCTCCCAGGTGATTCTAATGAGTCAGGGCAAAGAAGCAATGTAGGAGAGAACGAGATATTAAACTTCAACAGAAACACTTCACATTTGTGAAGGGGTTTAGAGTTTACAAAGTTTTTTGCATATATTATCTGACTAAATTTTTGTAATCAGCCTCTGAGATAAGAACTACACCCAGAGGAGGAAACAAAGAATTGCCCTAAGTAGGATAATTCTGAAAGTCACCTAAAGGGGAGTCAGACAACCTTGGGATCAGAACACCTAGATTTAAGCCCCTAATGTTTCCTATTAATGCTTTCACTGCATTTTCTTTAAATTGGGTGTGTGAAGCCTTTCTGAGTTGAGAAAGAGATACCTTTTTTTCAAGTAGAATCCTTATCAGATTTCTAAGAATCACATCACGTATTCCATATAGTGGTCACATATTCCATATAGAAGTCACGTATTCCATATAGTGCCAAGACCATGTTCATTCCAGCCACTGGTGAATGACGTAACAGGAGTGAATGTCTAGGCCACATGCCGACTGGCAGACTGACCAACTTCAAATACAAGGATTCGTAGGTTACGTGCAAGGGAAAATGTCCCACCCTTGATACAGTTGAGTAGTAGGGCTTCAAACACACTGTAATATCAAATAGTAAATAGGACACGCCATAAGAAAACAAGGTCTGTCTACGTTTCTCACAGAAACGACGAGGTTTGATTAATGTCCGCTAAGGCTGTTGACCTCTTCTGCCAAACAAATAAGGTTCTTTTGGTTTTCTGGGTCACTCACCTCTTGACCATCCCAGGACATACCCCTCAGAGTTAGAAGCTAGAGAAGCTGGGAACAAAATCCTTTTAGAAAACTGATGTTAGAAATAAAAATGTGTGACACACTTACGTGTGTCACAGGCAGGTATTCCTCCCTGTGGTTCTTCTAATTTAGAGACCTCAGGAAGCTCTTTGGAAAACCCCAGCAGAAGTGTCCATTCTAAGTGCTGATTTTCTACGGTGTCTTGCGGCTGATATTTTAGGGGAAAAGAAAGAGAGTATGAGTGGGGAAGAGGGGCAGAGGAAGAGAGAGAATCTCAGGCAGGCTCCATGCTCAGGATGGAGACTGATGTGGGGCTTGATCCCATGACTCTGGGATCATGACCTGAGCCGAAATCAAGAGTCAAATGCCCAACTGACTGAGTCCCCCAGGCGCCCCTATGTATATTTTAAAATGACATCCCCAACATTTATCTTCTGTCTCATTGGATTGAAGGCTAATTAATTAGGTTCCCTTAAAGATACTACGAGTGAAACTAAGATATGGATATTTTAGGAAGGTAACCAACTCTGTGAAAATGAAATTGCAATTTAATTAAAACAATACCTAAAGGTCAGCAAATGCTATTCTCTCAAACAGTATTACGAAGCAAAACTCTAGCAAAACGAAAGTATTTGGGCAGTCTACTCATTTTGGTTGTTTAGGCTCCTCAATTTTTTAAATTAATTTTTATTTTGAGATAATAGTAGACTCACACACAGTTATAAAAAATAACACAGAGAATTTCCTCATGTCCTTCACTCAGTTTCCCCCAATGGAAACATCTTGCAAAACTGCATGACAGTTAGTACGATACTACAACCAGCATATTGACATCGATACAGTCAAGATATAGAACGGTTCCATTACCACGAGGTCCCTGGTGTCGCTGTTTACAGCTATGCCCACATCCCTTTTGCCCCTCTCCCCACCCCTAGGAGCCACTAATCCTTCCTCCATTTCCACAATTTTGCCGTTTCAAGAATGCTGTAGAAATGAAATCATATAACCCACAAACTTTCAGAACTGACTTTTTCACTCACCATGATTCTCTGGGTATTTACCTAGATATACAGTATTGTGTATACATAGTTTGTTCTTTTTACATAAACGAATAGTATTCCAGAAAGTTTGTCTGACCATCCACTCGTTGAAGGACATCCAGATTGATTCCAATGTGATGTTGTCACTTTTTTTACTTTAGCTGTTCTGATAGGTATGTGGTAATATTTCACTGCAGTTTTAATTTGCATTTCTCTAATTGTTGATGACACCGAACATCTTTTCATGTGTTTATTTGCCATATGTGGCAAATGTCTTTTTTTTTATTTTTTTTAATGTTTATTTATTATTGAGAGACAGAGAGACACAGAGAGTGAGCAGGGGAGGGGTAGAGAGAGGCAGAGACACAGAATCTGAAATAGGCTCCAGGCTCTGAGCTGTCAGCACAGAGCCCGACGTGGGGCTCGAACTCACAAACTGAGCCGAAGTTGGTCACCCAACCAACTGAGCCACCCAACCAACTGAGCCACCCAGGCACCCCATGGCAAATGTCTTTAGTAAGACATTTCTTCAGGTCTTTTGCCCATGTTCTAATTGGATCGTTTGCTTCTTTATTGTTGAGTTTTGAGTGTTCTTTATATGTTCTAGATATTCGTCCTTTGTCAGATTTGCAAATATTTTCTCATAGTGTGTATTTTATCTTTTCATCCTCTTACAGGCTTTCAAAGAGCAAACACTTTTAATCCTGACTGAGTACAATTTATCAATTTTTCCTTGTAAGGATTGTGTTTTGGGTGTCAAATCTAAAAAAATCTTTGCCTAGCCCTAGGCCCCAAAGATTTTCCCTATATTTTTTCAAAAAGTTTTACAGTTTTACATTTTAGCTTTAAATCCACAATTCATTTTTGAGGTAACTTTTTTTGAACAGATTTTAATTGGCTTTGTAGTGTAACTTTTTATTTTAATTAAATTTAATTTTTTTAGATAAGTAATAACATGTATACAGTTCAAAAATTAGAACAAAATAAAAATTTATAAATTTTTATAAATCTAACTATAACTATAACTTTGTTCATCTGTTCACTGTCTGCTTCCATAGAACACTGTTTCTTCCAGGTTTGTTTTTTAACATATATTTTTTTAATTTTTTTTTTTACATTTATTTATTTTTTGAGAGACATAGAGAGACAGAGCACAAGTTGGAGAGGGGCAGAGAGAGAAGGAGACACAGAATCTTAAACAGGCTCCAGGCTCCGAGCTGTCAGCAGAGTTTGATGTGGGGCTCGAAGCCACAAACCGTGAGATCGTGACCCAAGCCGAAGTCGGATGCCTAACCGACTGAGCCACCAAGGCACCCCCCCCCAAGGTTTTTTTTAATGCAAAGATCAACAAATGCAAATGTGTCATCTTATTTGCCTATTTTGAACAAATTTTTGTATAAGGTGTAAGATGTTGTTTACTGTCTATTCATTCATTCATTCAGTTAGTTGGTTAGTTACCACTGTATATCCAATTTCTTCAGCACCATTTGTTGAAGATGCTATCTTTTTATGTTGAATTGCTTGTGCACCTTTGTGAAAAATCAGCTGGACATATTACTGTGAGTTTATTTATGGGTTGTCTATTCTGTTTCGTTGACCACTATGATTATCTCTCTGCTAAACATACGCAGTCTTGAATACTGTAAGTTTATAATAAGTCTTGAATTTGGGTAGACTGATTCTTTCTACTGTATTCTTCCTTTTCAAAATGGTCTCAGCTATTCTAATTCCTTTGCATGTCTATATAAATCAGAAAATTCTTATCTATATCTATAAAAACTTTTGCTGGGATTTTGAAAGGAATTGCATTAAACCTGTATACCAATTTGAAGATAATTGACGTCTTTACTATGCTGCGTCTTTTAATCGATGAACATAACATGTCTCTGGACTTATTTAGGTCTTTGATTTCTTTCATCAGTGCTGTGTAGGTTTCAGCATACAAGTTCTATAGATAGTTTGTTAGATTATGTAAGTATTTCACATTTTGAGCAGTTGTACATGGTATTATATTTCTAAATTCAGTGTGCATATATCTTCATTGCAAGTACATAGAAATACAATTGATTCTCGTAAGTTTATCTTCGATCGTCGAACCTTACTAAACTCAGTTATTAGCTCTAGGAGATTTTTAAATATATTTCTTGGGATTTTCTGTGTGGACATTTATGTCATCTGCAAGTAGGGACAGTTTTGCTTCTTGCTTTCTGATCTACATTGTTTATTTTTTCTTTCTTTCTTTCTTTCTTTTTTTTTTTTTTTTGTCTTATTTCACTGACTAGAACTTCCAATACTACATTGAATAGATCTTGAATAAGACAGATGAAAGCCTTATTGCCTTATTACCAGTCTTAGGGGGAAACATTCAGTGTTTCTTTCTTACATGTCTCATCATCAAATATAATGTTAGCTGTAGGTTTTCTTCAGATACTGTTTAGCAAGTTGAATAAGTTCCTCTTTATTACTATTTTTCTAAGTATTTTTTAAAAATAATGAATGGGTATTGGATTTTATCCAATGCTTTAGCTATAGCAATTGATATTGTCATGAGATTTTTATTTCTTAATCTGTTATTATGGTAGATTACCCTGATTGATTTTTTAATATTGAACTAGCCAGGTACAAACTCTCCCTTGGTCATGGGGTATAATTCTTTTCATGTATTTCTGAATTCTATTTGCCAGTATTTTGTTAAGGGTTTTCACATATATATATTCACAATATATATTTCACATATATTCACCAAGGATATTGGTGAAATATTGTTTTCTTTTTTGTACTGTTTTTGTCTGGTTTTGGCATCAGAGTAATACCAGCTGCATAAAATTAATTGAGAAGTCCTCCCTCTTGTTCTATTTCTAGGAGAATTGGGCCTAATTCTTTAAATACTCAGTAGAGTTCTCCAATGAAAGCATCTGGGCCCGTATATTCTTTTGGGAGGAATTTTTCTTAATAGTTATAGGATTATTCAAATTTTTTTTATATTGAATGAGTTGTGGTAGTTCATCTTTTTCAAGGAATTGGTTCATTTCATCAAAGCTGTCAGGTTTTGGTGTATTTAGAACTGTTAGTAGTATTCCCTTATCGTTTTAATATCTGTGGGGTTTGTGCTGTTATCTCTTGCTTATTCCTGCTGTTGGTAATTTGCTTATTCTCTTGTGTTTCTTTGTCAGTCTTGCTACATGTTCACCAATTTTATTAATCTTTTCAAAGAACCAGCTTTTTGTTCTATTTCTTTTTACGATTTCATAGATTTCTACTTTTTAGTGTTTCTTCTGCATGTTTTAGGTTTATTTTACTCTTTATCTAGATTCATGAGATGGAAATTTACATTATTAATTGGAGGCATTTTTCTTTCCTAAAGTATGTATTTAGTGCTAAATTTTCCTCTCAGCCCTGCTCTTCTGTGCTCCACAGATTTTTATAAGTTTTATTTTTGTTTCCTTTAGTTCAGTATATTTTTTAATTTCCTTTGAGACTTCCTCTTTGACTCAGGGATTACTTAGAAGTGTGTGGTTTAGTTTCTGAGTGTTTAGTGGTTTTTCTATCATGTTTCTGTTATTGACTTCTCGTTGAGTCCATCGATGTCAAAGAACACACTTCATATGATGTCGGTTCTTATAAATTTGTTGAGATTTACATTATACCTAGAATATTGTCAATCTTGGTATATATTTTGTAAGCACTGCCAGAAAATGTGTATAATGCTGATATTGGATAAAGTGTCTTATAAATGTCATCACTTATTGGTTGATGATGTTGTTAGTTCTTATACATCCTGCTGATTTTTTTGCCAAGTCACTTTATCAATTGTTGCAAGACAGGTGTTGAAGTCTCCAACTGTAATTGTGGATTTGTCTATTACACCATCCCATTCCATCATTTATTGCTTCATATGTTTTGCAGATCTGTTGTTTAGTGCATACACATTAAAGATCCCTGTATTTTCTTGATGGATTGACCTTTTTTGTCATTATATAATATTCTTATCTGTTTTTGATTTTTTTTTTGCTCTGAAATCTACTTTACGTTAGTATAGCCACTCCTACTTTCTTTTTTTTTTTTTAATTTTTTTTTCAACGTTTATTTATTTTTGGGACAGAGAGAGACAGAGCATGAACGAGGGAGGGGCAGAGAGAGAGGGAGACACAGAATCGGAAACAGGCTCCAGGCTCTGAGCCATCAGCCCAGAGCCCGACGCGGGGCTCGAACTCCCAGACCGCGAGATCGTGACCTGGCTGAAGTCGGACGCTTAGCCGACTGCGCCACCCAGGCACCCCACTCCTACTTTCTTTTGAGTGTTTGCAAAATATATCTTTTTTTTTTCCTCTTTTTACTTTAACCTGCCTATATTGTTACATGTGAAGTAAATTTAGTGTAGATAGCATATGGTTGGGTCATGTGTCTTAACCACTCAGCCAAATCTGTCTTTTAATTGGTATAATTAAGCCATTTACATTTAATGTAATCATTTATATGTTAGACCTTAAATCTACCAGTTGTACAATCTCTTTGGGGGAATATTTTTATTTTTTTTTATTTTTTTTTCAACGTTTATTTATTTTTGGGACAGAGAGAGACAGAGCATGAACGGGGGAGGGGCAGAGAGAGAGGGAGACACAGAATCCGAAACAGGCTCCAGGCTCTGAGCCATCAGCCCAGAGCCCGACGCGGGGCTCGAACTCCCGGACCGCGAGATCGTGACCTGGCTGAAGTCGGACGCTTAACCGACTGCGCCACCCAGGCGCCCTTGGGGGAATATTTTTATAAGCTCTTTCATAAATGCAGATATTTTTGTAGTTCTAAAAAGGAATAAATTCTACCTGGTATCAGTCAGAGTTCTAGGAAAATTTCTCATGGCTAGGAAATCTATTTAAAGGAATCTGTTCACATGATTATGGAGACTGGCAAGTCTGGAACCTGTAATGCAGGTCAACAGATTGGAAACTCAGGCAGAAACTAATGATCTTGTCTTCAGACAGAATCTCTTTTTCTTCAGGAAATGTCAGTTTTTTCTCTTAAAACCTTCAAGCGATTGGATGAGTTACCACCCACATTATCAAGGGTAATCAACTTTACTTAAAGAGAACGGACTATAGACATTAACCATATCTACAAAATACCTTCACAGCCAACACCTGGTTTAGTGTTTGGTTAGATAACTGGATACTATAGCCCAGCCAAGTTGACACATAAAGTTAATCATCACATACTTTGTCCCCTCCCACCTACCCCCCACTTTTTTTTTCTATTTAGCTAAGTGCAAAAGCTTTTTAAGAGGTGGAATTACATCCTAGCTGGTTGTTTTTCTGTTCAACTAAAACATAGCAGGCTATTGAATCGTGACAGTCTTTGACAGTCTTTGATGTGTCAACCTAACATTCCATAAACTGATGGGATGGGGGCAGTTGTTTTTAAACCTATAATGTGAAGCATAACTGAATGGTAATTGGAGGTCTCAATCTTTCATTTGACATGTCTCAAGCATTTTAAATTACTTATTTTCTCTATCCAAGCTATTTTTTTTTACAAATGCTTTTTGAACAAAACCGCTCCCTGATTTTGGCTCTCCCAGCCAGAGTCAAGTGCTATCTGTAATATCTTTTGTAGAGGCACAATAATATTTTTCCAACCACTTTATTAGTTTGCTGTAACAAACTGGAGACTTGTAAATATGTGAGGTGCCTCATATGAAATTGTACCTTAGTGGGACCTTAGAGTAAACAACTAGTCCACATTTGAAAATACTGGTTGTTAATAGCTTCTTTTTAAGGGAGATTTTTCTCCAAACTTAAGCTAGAAAGCATCTGAGGTAGTTGTTTAGAAAAGTGTTACAACCCTGTGACTTTTTGGATTCTAGTACTTGGAGTATGTGTGTATTGTTCACAAAGTCTTTATGCTGATAGGCAAACAAAAAACCCATCTCAATTATGAAAGCAAAAAAAAAAAAATACTCCTGTAAGTTAATCATTTCATTAGGGCAGGTAAGACCTTCCCATTGGGAGCAATTAAAGAATTCAAGAAAAATAAGTTACTAAGTACAAAATACAGGCTCTAAGATGGTATGGAGGTGAAAGGAGATTGGGGAAGCCATGGAGGTGAGAGAGAAACCAGGCCCCAGAGACCTTGCAAACTCAGAGGCGGACCCTGAGTGAGGGTTTGAAGGGAGGGTAGCGGGCTTTGTGTGGGCCGACAGTGGAAAGAAGGCAACGGAGCAGGGGTTGACAGCATGCCGAAGATGGGGAGGAAGAGCGGTGGGTGGGCATTGAAGCACTGTGGAGCAGCTGGCGTGAACTGACAGAGACACAGGGGCCCCAGGAGGAGAAGGACACCATCCAGGTGACCCAATGTGGGGTTCTGGGGAGGCCTGATTCCACCAGAGTTTCCCCCACCCACGCTTCACCAGGCTGCAGTCTCACCAGTGGAGATTTGCTCCTGGTCTGGTGAGGATTCTCCACCCTTCCCAATATCCCAGGAAGACTTCAGGAGGAACACTGTGAACGCCTCACTAGGGATATTTTCTGACAGAAGCCTCAAGGTGTCCTCAGGGGGAGGTGAAGTCAGGATGAAAGTCAGAAATTTCAACCTCCTGGAGCCAACGCTTGCTCTGGGCTTGGCCCTGAGAAGCTCTGAGACTCTAGGGTGGAGAGACAGCAATGAGGCCAGTTGTGAAGAAGCAGCACAGACTACACAGGGTTGGAGCAAAGACTAGGGGTAGGAGCCACTGTGTGCGCAGTATTCTACTTGGAGCTAAGCGCCCGAGGTGTGGGAGGTGCCACGGATACTTGTTGAGTGAATGAAGGAATTACCGATTCCAGTCATTCTCCCACAAGGGCATGTCGTTTTTTT
Organism: Prionailurus bengalensis; assembly: GCF_016509475.1. Classification (NCBI taxonomy): domain Eukaryota; kingdom Metazoa; phylum Chordata; class Mammalia; order Carnivora; family Felidae; genus Prionailurus; species Prionailurus bengalensis. The sequence continues at coordinate 9,268,567 of NC_057343.1, read as the reverse complement.
AGGTCCAACCCCTTTAGAGGATCTGATCAAGTTTATGGGATCCCCTCCTCAGAAAAGTGCCCTTTTGCAAATACAATCCATTTCAGAGGATTCTGAGCTCACTTTCTCTCCCAGGGAACAACCGTTCGTGAAATACTCCCCATCATCTTCAAGTATCTAAAGGAATGTTATGAGGAAGAGGAATTGTTCTATACCATTCCCCCAGAGAAACACTGGGACACGGAGATGAATTTGGGCCCTATATGCATGTTCGGATGTCAATTACTTCTTGACACTTAGGGAAAACTGGAAATCCAGTATGGGTCATTCTCTGGTCTCCTTGCCTTCCCAAGGGTATATAAGATACCTGAGGTTCTAACGTGTTTCATCCCGCCACATCTCTTGGATGTCACCTAGACTGCCGGTAGAGCTGGTCCTGCATTTCCCTCTGGCTCTACCTGGAGATATTCACCTGCCTGGCTTCCAGCCAAGCCAGAGTGGCTCCTTAAAGGCCTGTGTGGTAGCTCCATCCACCCTGGGCCAGGCTCAGCCCTAGAGGATCTTCACCTGGGTCCCAGGACCCTGGCACTCTCTGCCCAGCCCTTTCCAGCCATCCCTACTTGAGAATGTGCCACCTCAAAGAACTTACCTTTGAGGAGGTCAGTTCCCTGAAGAGCCTACAACCCACCATCCCATCTCTGAATATCCAACTACCACCTTCCAGGTTGGAAAATCCTTCTTCAACTTTCTCTACCCCATTTCTTTCTCTTCTGGAAAACTCCAGCTCACTTCTTGTATCAGTCTGGATTCTCCAGAGAAACAGAACCAAATACATCATACATATATATTTTAAGAAACTGGTTCCTGTGGTTATGGAAGCTGAAAACTCCCCAAATCTACAGTCTGCAAGCTGGAGGCCCGGAACAGCTGGTGTTAGTTCCAGTCTAAGTTCAAGTCTGAAGGCAGAAGAAGTCTGAGTCCCAGCTTGAGACAGTCAGGCAGAGAGTGAATTCTCCCTTACCCAGCTTTTTGCTCTATTCAGGCCGTCCTTGGGTTGAATGATTGGGGAGGGCAATCTGCTTTACTCGGACTACGGATTCAAATGTTAATCTCCAGAAACACCCTCACAGACACCCTGAATAATGTTTAACCAAATACTGGGCACCCTGTGACCCAGTCAAGTTGACACATACAGTTATAACCATCACACTCCTCTTCAAAGGCTGTGAGGATGATTTGTAAGGAAGGGGACATACTTATTTCGGTTATAAAAGTCTAAAGTAGTATGAACCAAGCTCATGGTCATTTCTCAGTAGGCTGTTGCACTACATTAGATTGTTAACAAATCACTTGCTGCTTATCAAATAAGCCTCAGTCGCGAGAGGTCCCCCAGGGGGAAATGGAGCCCTGGGATGGAAGAAGAAAGGGGGAGGGTCTCAGAAATGTGGCTTTTGAGAGTGACACCTCAGACCCAGACTTCTTCTGCATCTCCTTTGTGCATGGGCCAGTTTGTTCTGCTGGAATCCCAGTGAGCTGGAAAACCTAGTCTGGCCATCAACCTCCTTTCTGCTTCCTTCATGTGAGATATAAGCCCACTGACCCAATCAAAGGAGGGACACGGAGACTTGAGGCACAGTGAAGTGACGCTTTAATCAATGTTCTTGCAAGAGCGGTGTCCCATGGACAGGGACACTCTGGGCAGTTACAGCAGGCAATTTATCTCCTAGCGTGAAGTCCCTCCCCTGATTTCTCATTGGCTGAGGACTATAGGGGTTACGGTCTTGCCCGGAAGTCGCCTGTGCCCATGCAAGGCAAAAAAAAGTAGTCTGATTGGAACAAAGGTACATTCCTTGAGGTGACACAGAGACTTCAGTTCTTTGGCACATGCTCATTGCAAAGCCCGCGAAAAAATAAGCTTGTGAAATGAAGAGAGGAAGAAGAACCAGGAAGTGAAGTGTCTAAGGGTTTGGGACTCCATCGTGTGTGTGTGTGTGTGTGTGTGTGTGTGTATGTGTAGAAAGAGAGAAATGATAAAGCAAATATATTAAAATGTTCCTGATAGAACAAGTCCCAAGTTTACTCTTGCAACTTGTCAGCAAGTTTAAAATTATTTCCAAATAAAGGTCTAAAAAGATTCTTTTTATAATCCTAACTCCTGGGTTCCACCCCACCCTCTCACCCCTGGCGTTCTGGTGCAATTGCTCTGGGGTTTCCCCAGGGTGACTCCACATTGTCCCAAGGCTGGGTGGCTGAGAGGTGCCCCCCCACTCCACCCGCCCGCCCCCCCCACAGGCGCCTGGGCACAGTGCACCATGAACCTGTCTTTAGCCCAGCCATTCAGTATTTGAGCTCAAAGTAGCTTGGCGCCCACTGGGGAGAGGGACCCATTTGGAGGTAAGCATCCTCTTCAGAGATCTCGCTGCATTGAGGGTGGGCAGGTGTGGCTGCTGAATATTTATTGCCCTCTCATTTCCTGCAGGGCTGACACAGCGTGTGACCGCTGCCACTTTCTAACTGCTCAGCTGTTTGGGCTGCTTTCGTCAGAGGTGGCCTGTTTGCTAGAAAGCCCTACCAGAGGCCACCTGGGCCCAGTGATTATTTAATGCTGTGACACCACTGGGCGGGGCCTGCAGGCTGGGGGAGGGGAAGTGGACAGGGTAGGAAGGCACCTGCCTTTCTCCTCCTGGACAGCAGTTGAGAACGAGCTGGGGGTGGGGAGAGGGGACTGAGCTCAGCTGGTGACTTGAGAAGAGGCCCCCGGGGGACCCGTGCTCCAGGCATGCTTTAGTGGAGAGCTGGCTTGTCCTTCTCCCCACTTTCAATTATCGGAAATGCGGCCTTGTCTAGTCTATCCATCACTTCCTTTCGCCTGTCCCTTGAGGCCAGTGACACGCATTTGTGAGGTGAGAAGGGCAGTCTGGGGCTGCAGAAGAGAGCCTTCCTCTGGGCACCATCAGAAGCCCTTAACAGGCGGCTCACCTGGAGCTCATTCACGCCTCTTAAAACCACGGCAGCAAGCTGACTCACGTTCCATGTGTGGTCCACTAAGAGCTTTCAGATCTTTGTTGGCCATGTGTCTTCTTCTTCTTCTTCATGCCCTATTTGCAGGATTTGATTTGTGTGCCTAAGCGGATAGGAAGGCGCTGCCTTTATAGGACCGACTTCCCCTGTTCTATAGCCTGGGGCAGATGCCAACCCGGCAGGAGACAGGTCAGACCCTTATGGGGAGAAGGGGGCGAGGGAGGCCCTGGTTCTGTTTCATCTTTGTATACGCCTCCCCTCCACGGAATAGGCACCCAGTAATAAATGAGATTGGGACCAGGGCAAAGTGGGAGCAGTGACGATGCCTCAGCCAGATGTCTGGAGAGCAGAGAGGTTGGGGGAGACTCAGGGGCAAGACTCAGCAGGTGGGGGGGGGGGTGGGGCTGGGGTGGCAGAATGGCAGTAGGAACTGATGTGGGGAACAAAGGCAAAAGAAAAAAATAATTTCCTTACAACTCACAGCCCATTGACAACTACTTGAGACAGGCAGCCTGACCTTCCTCCAGGAACTCATCTGCCTCGTATTAATACTTTGCTAAGGGTAAAAGGCAACCTTAGGGTGACATTAGCCCCAACCTCCGGGATCTGGTAAGTCTTTAACACATAAAAATCCCGTTGGAAATTTCCTTTACGTCCACCGCCACCCCCCAAGGTATAGGTTAGCAATCATTCTCCAAGCATATGGCCCACCGATATACACCCGAGGGGTCTCATGACCAAGGTTTTACTAGACAGTAGCAAATGCCCTTTTCCTAACAGCAGCGAGCCATTCAAGGTCTTGGAAACCCTGCTTCCAAATTCCTTAGAGACTTACACTATCCCTAGCCCCCTCCCAACTTGAAAGCATATAAGCAGCCCAGTGCAACTCTCTCTGCCTCCGGTTCCGTCCTATGCTTTAACAGCACCACTTTTTGCCCTGAAGGTATCTCAAGAATTCTTTCTTGATCATTTGCTCCTGGATCCCAACCTTCCACATCAGGCACAAACCGGTCCAAATAACAAGAGGCAGTGTTTTTTTGTTGGTTTGTTGGTTTGTTTGTTTGTTTTTAATTTTTTAAGCATTTTGTGTATTTTGAGAAAAAGAGAGGAGAAAGAGGGAACGTGAGCAGGGGAGGGGCAGAAAGAAAGGAAGGGAGAGGATCCCAAGCAGGCTCCATGCCGTCAGCGCAGAGCCCTACACAGGACTCGAACTCAAGAACCATGAGATCTGACCTGAACCAAAATTAACAGGCAGATGCTTAATCAACTGAGCGACCCAGGCGCCCGGGGAGGCCGAGCGTTGTATCCTCGCCAATCAAAGGCTGCCGCTGTCGGTGCCCAGCATCACCTCCAGCCAAGCAGCGTGTGGTGACACTGTGAGGAATGGAACACGGGACACACGCAGGGCTGGGAGATAAGGACCAAAAGTGCGGAGCCATTAGCTAGGGTGACCAGAGACAGGAATGGGCCAGGGTTAAATGAGGTATGGGGTGGGAGGGTGTCTCTCGGTCTTCGAGGGCATCTCGGAGGAGGTGGCATGCGGGTTGGGCTGCAATAACGGAGCAGGATCTTGGACCGTTGCGGAAGAAAAGCTCTAGACTTTACGAAGGAGACCTGGACCAAATCTCCTCGACTGGCTGGTAGAACTGGAGGCACAAGAGGCTTCCGGCTCTTTACCTAGAAAGCGATTTTCAAGGCTGATAGTTTTAATTTTTTTTTTTTTTTTTTTTTTTTTTTTTTTGGGACAGAGAGAGACAGAGCATGAACGGGGGAGGGGCAGAGAGAGAGGGAGACACAGAATCGGAAACAGGCTCCAGGCTCCGAGCCATCAGCCCAGAGCCCGACGCGGGGCTCGAACTCACGGACCGCGAGATCGTGACCTGGCTGAAGTCGGACGCTTAACCGACTGCGCCACCCAGGCGCCCCAAGGCTGATAGTTGTTTTTTTTTTTTTTTTTTTTGGGACAGAGAGAGACAGAGCATGAACGGGGGAGGGGCAGAGAGAGAGGGAGACACAGAATCAGAAACAGGCTCCAGGCTCCGAGCCATCAGCCCAGAGCCCCACACGGGGCTCGAACTCCCGGACCGCGAGATCGTGACCTGGTTGAAGTCGGACGCTTAACCGACTGCGCCACCCAGGCGCCCCAAGGCTGATAGTTTTAACAGATCGGGGGTTCTTGCTGCTACCGAAACAGCTCCTTGTGACTCCCCCCATCAGGCTCCACTCAAATGCTGGCACTCAGGTGCTTGGTCGGGGGAAGGGAGGTGTTGGCCCAGGTCCCTGACACATTGCCAGGACACCGTGCAGGCCAGGGGATGGGGTGGACTTCTAGGAGGCTGCTTAGCAGCCTGGCTCCTCGGAGAGTGGCTCACATCTCACACCCGGCTCTCGGGGGCAAAGCAGCTGCTGGGTTGTGTTGGCTCTGGACAGGCTGAGGATGAAGAAACCCACCCCCAAAGCACAGGGGGCCATGGTTATCCCAAAGCAAGCCTTTGAAGGCCTCATTTGCCTTGGCCAAATTTTCCCTTGACCTTCTCTTTCCATTAGCGATGTATCAGAAGGCCCTCCTCACTCAAGAAGCGTTAGCCCCTTCGTTCCTATTGCGGGTTCAGAGCTCACACATCTTGTTGCTTGCATTTCCTAGAGGGTTGAACCTGACCTGCTGTCAGCCAACGATCTGTTTCGTGGGAACAAAATCAATTTCTTATCCCTGGGGGCAGCAGATGGGACAGGTCAGCCCTCTGAAGCTTTGTCTCTGGGGGAGAGAAGAGATCGGCACACACCCCTAACAGGAGATGGGGGATGGCACAGGATTGGGGGCCGCCCTGGGGGAGGAGGGGACAAAGGTTTGCCGCTGGGTACAAACTCCCTATCTCAAGCGTGGTTGCTAAGAACGGAGGTGAAACCATCCTTGCAATTGGGTGGGCCCTGGGCCCGGTGGGATTCCCAGGACCATAATGAAGGAAGGAGGGAGGCAGCAAGGGAGTCTTATCAGTGTCGGGATTGTTTTTCTTTTCTTTTCTTTTTAAATTTTCTTTTTAAAGTTTGTTTGAGAGAGAGAGAGACGTGAGCCGGGGAGGAGCAGAGAGAGAGAGGGAGAGAATCAGAAGCAGGCTCCGGGCGTGGTCAGCGGGAGCCCGACGTGGGGCTCAGTCTCACGAACCCTGAGATCACGACCTGAGCTGAAATCAAGAGTCTGCCGCTCGACCAGCTGAGCCACCCGGGTGCCCCAGGACTGTTCCTCAAGACTGGAGAAGCAGCAGTTATCCTATGTCCCATGCTTTAGGGGGCTGGGTTACTAATCCCCTGTGCTATAGTCTCTAACAACTTCCTGCGTGTTGGCAAATCCGTAGGCTCCTTCGGGACAAGGACAAAGAATAGTGTTCTTTTCTGAACTCCACGGTGCTCAGGAAAGCATTGAACCTGTTGCAGGCCCCCAATCAAATAATCAAGAAATTGCTGGATTGCGCCAGCTTGAATACGATACACGCCGGACAATTTTTAGAGCTTTGCAGTAAAGCGTCAGGACAACGGGGGAGGGGTGGGGGGTGGAGGAGCGGCTCACAGCCGTCCTGAGCTTATTAAGAGTGAAACAAAAAGGAGAAAGACCAGAAAATAAAATGGTTTTGTTTGTTGTTGTTGTTTTTTCCTTGCTCTGGGGTTAGTACTGAGAAGTTACAGGGTCATTTGTTTGTGATTCATTTAAGGACAATAGCCAGGGAAAAAAGCCCCATCTCGCATCATTTCTCCAAGTCATGTACGTATGCCTGTTCTTCCTTTCTTCTGATGTGTCCCTGTTGCACTGTGAACAATATTCTAGTTTCTTCTCAGGCAGTGAAGCAGCACAGCGAGTCTTGGACCTGTCCGCACTGGGAGTTGGAGGGGCTCCCCCCTCACGCCTCCACGGGAAAAAACATCTCTGGTTGCACATCTTATATCTAACTAAACGTCCGTTTAGTGCAAGATCAATCTGCCTCCACTCTCCAAAATGGACTGGAATATTCAAAGCAGAAACGCCTCCGAGGAATGGGTAGAGTTGACGGGATCGTCTTAATAAAGTTTCCTTCTCCCCGTTATTTCCCCAAGGCATTGAAACCCGGGCATGGTTTGATCTTGTTTCTCCTGCTATTGATTTTTTTTTTTTTTTTTTTTTTTTAGCTTAGCCGTGTCTTGCTTACAGAGAATCCCGACTCAGTGGAGACAAGGCTCATTGTTGGTCTGATTTCCCCCTTACTGGCTGCACTGTCCCATCTGGGGCAAATATCACCAGGGCAATAGAGCCGCTCTTATCGAACTTTCTCTGCTCCGTCGTTCTTCTCCGATGCGTTGGAGTGATGAAGGCCCTCATTTTTCAAATCTAGAAACCTAAGCTGCCAGTCCCCAACTCAGAAGGAGCGGGGAGGAGCGGAGTGAAATTACAACCCTCAGGCAGTTTGCATCTGAGTTCTCCAACGGGAAGCACACACCGTGTTATGAATAATAAAATCATATCCTTGTAGCTCTCTTTCTCTCAGGAGCATGGAGCGGTTTGCCAACACGATCATATCAATCTTTACAATATTTAGGTAAGGCAGGCACGAGGCTCCGTCGTCCCTCCTGGACTCCTCCAGCCCCATGCAGCGAGAGGGGGTGGGTTACACTGCTTCTCAGCCCCCTTGTCTCAACAGCCCTTGCCCAGTTCACTGTTAACGCTGCCTTTACGAAACCTACCCTACGTAGGTAGGGACAATTAGAGAATATTATAATGTCTTGCTTTACCAATCGAGAAAGAGGAAACAGGATTTCCCAGGGAGACATCTCAGAGGGATTGAATATAGACGCTTAGTGCGTCTCTGCCATCTGTTCCTGGGTTTGGGTCTCCTTTGCACTCAGGCTACGCTGGCGTCAACGTCCGCCTTGTTCTGGGCAGAATCCAGCTGGTGACATTCAATCCATCACTGGCCTCCAACATCAGGGGACACTCCCTGGCGACGCAGGCAGCCGACTGCAGTGGCCCCCCGCAGATCAACAGCAAGGAAATGTCTATTCTCCAGCAAGTTCAAACTAGAGCTGAATGATTCTGAAAAAAATTCAGTTCCTCTTTTTCTTCCTTTCTCACTTCCTTCTTTCCTTTCTTGTCCACAGTGTCCTTTTTTTTTCTGCCAGCCCGTTCTGTTTTAATTGGTCTTCAAGGTCTGCTGAATCTGCCCTCTTTCTTTCTCTCTCTCTCTCTCTCTATTTCTCTTTCCATTCCTCTATCATCTTCTGGCCATGCTTGTCTGAGGATATGAGAGGAGTACCAACCATAGAGCAACAAGATGACCCAATTTACATTCAGTTTGTCAACAGTGTGGTTGTCACGGCCCTTTCAAATCTCCTTATTTGCTGACCTGTTCGACATCGCTGATGAGCAAGCAGGTGGCAGGTATAGAGAAAGTGATTCTCCAGACATCTGATAGTCAGAACAATTTCTACTCATAACAATGGCCTTGGTCAAATCAAGTGGGAGTGGTGTTTTTTAATCATTTTACCTTTTTGATGAATCACAGAGGTTCTACAATTGAGTTCTTTTAAAAGTCGCTTTCATTCACTGTATCAATATATCTCAATTAGTTATTTAAGAAAGAAACTGTTTTCTTCTGTTTTATTGTTCCTAGGGCCTCTCCCAACCACAGACACAGGAGGAGAGTTGCAGGAAGCAGGTATCTTACTGGCCTTGTTCATCTGCAACCCAGCGCTAGCTTAGCACAAAGTAAGGGCTCGATAAACATTTGTTGAGCGAATGAGTGAGCAAATCAACTGAGGTTGCCACGGAAGGCGCTAGAGGACTATATGCCGGAATCAAGTGCTTCGGAGTATAATGCTCTACCTAGAGCAGAGGGAGGATTCGCTGAGCCAACAGAAGACCAGGGAAAGTTGGAGTCATTGGCCTTGCCCAGTTACTTCAACCTCTCTACCACCCAAAAAACGCATTTCTGTTTAGTATACTAAATATTTATTGCAACATTTACTGTGTGCCAGATGCTCTGCAAAACTCCAGGGAAACCAAAAAAACCAAACAACAAAAACAAAACAAAAAACCTCAAAGAGTTCTTGGTATAGTAAGGAAAGAGTAAGTTTTTGAACCAAATGTTACGCCCCCATGTATTAAATTTTGGACTGAACTGAATAAAGGTTTTACATATTATATATATTATATATTGCATATTATATGTTATATATAGTATACAATTATGTATAACATAGATATAAGGATAAATGTGGATAATATATAAAAATATATTTCTATATTTTATATTTATACATAATACACATATTTTATATTTAATTATACATATTATATATTACATATATAATATATAGTATGTAATTATATATAAAACATATATAAAGATAAATGTATATAATATGTAAAAATATATTTTTATTTTTGTATATTTTATATTTCTATTAATATATTTAATGTTTTATTTATTTTTGCAAGAGTGCAAGCAGGGAAGGGGCGGGGGGCGGGGGGGGGGGGGGGCGCAGAGGATCCGAAGTACTCTTCACACTGACAGAAGCAAGCCCAGTGTGGGGCTCGAACTCACAAACTCTGAGATCACAACATGAGCCGAAGTTGGATGCTTAACCCACCGAGCCACCCAGGCACCCCAAAGTTTTACTTTTTGTCATCTGATGCAGTCAGTTCGAACCACCATCCTGTGTGTGCGTCTGTGTTCCCTAAGTCTTTGCACTGAAATTGTGCAAGAATGACAGACCGTTCTCACAGACAGCCCCTGGAGGAAGCACTCTGTTCGGATTGAGTCCACATTTCCTTCTCTGTCTTTGTTCTTTGTCCTTTGCATAGCTCGGCATCCTTTCCCCAGAGCCTCACCTGGAATTTTTTTTTTAATTTTTTTTTCAACGTTTATTTATTTTTGGGACAGAGAGAGACAGAGCATGAACGGGGGAGGGGCAGAGAGAGAGGGAGACACAGAATCGGAAACAGGCTCCAGGCTCTGAGCCATCAGCCCAGAGCCCGACACGGGACTCGAACTCCCGGACCGCGAGATCGTGACCTGGCTGAAGTCGGATGCTTAACCGACTGCACCACCCAGGCGCCCCCACCTGGAATTTTTGAGGGGAGCTGTTACCAGTGACCAAGTGACTCTTCTCATTTATATTTGTCACAGAAGGAGCACATCTCATGAGAACCTTGCCAGTCCTACTCTCTGACTCCACTCTTTAGGGAAAGGTCCCTTCTCTAGAATTGTCCCTGAGAGGCATTCTGGGGCCTTAACTAATGCCTCTAGAGTAGCCTGTCTGTTCTGTGAAAGAGAAGTCTATGCAAAACGACCTCCAAAGGCCTGAGGAGCCATAAGTCCAGAGAAAAAGACTGACAAGTTCAGCTTGATGAGAAATGGTTTATTAAGGGGACTTGGGCGCAGAAGCACATCTGGGGTGCCCACAAAACCCACAAAACCAGTAGATTCCGCCCGCCCCCCTCTCAACCCCACATCCCTTAAGACTTGCTTTTATAGCCCTAGAGGCTGGGAGGGAGCCCAGCTGAGGGACCACCCAGGAGGAGAATGTTTAAGAATAGGTGTGTGTCCCAGTCTTATCTCCAGGGCAATCAAGGACACTATGCCCCAAGGGTGTACTTAAGGGTGTGGTTAAACGGAGGGAAAGAACGTGAGAGCAGGGGTCATGGACCAGTCATCATGGCGGATTTGCCCAACAGATTTGTCCAAGGGATTTGGTCCGCTTCACACAGCATCTGTTTAAAACCACTTTGATCAATGAGCTCAGGTACTTGTGCTCTATCTCCCGCCCTGACTACCAACGTTCCTAGCGGGACCATTTCAGGTCTGGCCCATCCCAGAAACCCAGAATCTCGGAGATGAATAAGACCTTCGACAACTAACATCCCGCCTGATGCCAGAACTCTCTCCTCAAAGTCCTGACGAATGGTCACAGAGTTTACGTTCTGGTGGACAACAAAGAACTGTCTACGCCTGGAGAGTGCTATTTCCACTACTGAGCATTTTGGCTGGTGAGGTAGCTGGTTTTAGAAAGTGGATTCCTTGGCTTGAGCTAGAAATCACCTCCTTGGCGCTTCCTTCCTCAGCTACTTCCTCCGCTTTCCCCTCCACGTTTACTGCCTCTTTGCTCCGATTCTGTCTTTCCTAAAATGAAACCTGTTCTTTCCTCCTTCCTCCAAACAGCTCCTCCCACATGCGAAAGACAGTTGTTGTTGCTTGGTTTTCTTCCTTCCAAGCTAAACGCTCAGAACCTCTCGCCATTTCACGTCTGGCATTGTTTCCAGAGTCCTCTGCCCCTACTCTTCCCTTCTGTAGACACATTATTATAGGTTAGGATACATCTTAAATTGCAGTGCCTTGAATTGACTAGATCTTTCCGTTGCCATCCTACGGACATACATTGTTACTGTTTTGTTACTGTTACTACCTAGACCTCCTATTTCCACTCCGTGGAGCCTGCTATTATATTAGCTGTTCAAAGCAACCATATCACTCTAGCGTATCGCCAGCATTTGGGCAAAAGAAAACCCCCAGGTATTTTGAAAAGAGGGACTGCGATGAAGCCAGGTTCCCCCATTACGCCATTTGTGCAATCGGTCTCTGGACCTATCACGTTGGTACAGCACCACTGTGTTAATGCAAGGGTATTGTTTTCTTCAAATGTGTCCCAAGCTTGTTTCTGGCTTGTTCCTCCACCCCGGTCCTTCCTTTCCACCCTTATTCCCTGCAGAGTGGAATGCCAGCTTTCTCAGCCGCAGTGGTCCCACCTAGACTGAAACGACATCTGCTCTTTTAAAATTCTACCAACTACCAAGCACAGCCTGTGGGAGAAATTCATTCCCAATTAAGGTTTGGCTGGAAGGCTGAACGAATGCATTTTATGAGGCTTTCCTATCAACGGTTTCTTCCCCAAATGATTCAAGGTTATCATTTAATGCATAAACTCCTTGCACGTTTCACATTCTATTTCTTTAGATGAATTCAGTCCAGTCGTGGAAAATCCCCATCGCTTCCAGAAGACTTTGAGCAATTTTTTCTCTATAAAGAAAGGGGCTGGGCGACAATGCTTATCATTAGAATTTAGTTGTTAGACGTACTCTCTAGCATGAAGGTGAATATTACTGTTCTAATATGTTGGCACAACAAAGGATGCAGAGAAAAGCATAATGATAACCATGCCATCAGCGATTTGTGCCAGGATGGCGAGAACCGTTTCTGTGAGTGCCTTTGTCCTGCTTGAGACCAGACAGACCTTGGGAAAATACTTGCACGTTATCGGAACCAGCAAATATTTGCTCCAAGAGAGGGGAGGGGGGCAGATGTTCCCGTCCATTCTGTACTCACAACTGGCAGGCCATTTCTGTTTCGAAAACCACGTAACTTCTAAAATCACTACCCCATACCAGCGCCATGAGCCAGCTGCCATTGGTGAGGTTTTAGTGAGTTGTGGAGTCTGCTCCAGCCACCGGTGACTCTGAACCCAAAAAGTTTTCAAGGAAACCATGGTAATTGCTGGGTGGAGTAATGTTTGGGCCAACATGACCCTTGCCAGGTTAGAACTGGGCTGCCTGTTATTCCCCTTAGATGTCTGAAACGCACACGATGGTTGGCACAATGAGGCCACTCGTCTTTACAAGTTTGGAAGGGTTGCCTTATCTAGTACCTCTGCCACCTGAAAATGCGTCTCTTTGGCATGTGGCTTACTTTAGGCCGACTGTTTTTCAGAAATGGAAGACTTGAGGAATTTTTAAATTTTTTTTTTTCCAGCGTTTTTATTTTATTTTGGGGACAGAGAGAGACAGAGCATGAACGGGGGAGGGGCAGAGAGAGAGGGAGACACAGCATCGGAAACAGGCTCCAGGCTCCGAGCCATCGGCCCAGAGCCCAACGCGGGGCTCGAACTCCCGGACCGAGAGATCGTGACCTGGCTGGAGTCGGACGCTTAACCGACTGCGCCACCCAGGCGCCCCAAGACTTGAGGAATTTTTTGTCTCTTTTGCCTCCGCCCTAACTGCCTAAAAGAATTTAGACAGAGGGCTTACTGTAGGAAGGGAGTTACCATCATAGATGACTATAGTATAATATGAACTGGGTATGATAGAGAGCCGGGAACCTAGCAGGGCCTGTTTAATCTGGTCCTTCCACCGTCCCGTTGCTTCTAGGTGGCACAGAAAACACGTGTTTACCAAACATGTATTCTTTTTTTTTTTTTTTTTTTTTTTTTTATTTTATTTTTGGGACAGAGAGAGACAGAGCATGAACGGGGGAGGGGCAGAGAGAGAGGGAGACACAGAATCGGAAACAGGCTCCAGGCTCCGAGCCATCAGCCCAGAGCCCGATGCGGGGCTCGAACTCCCGGACCGCGAGATCGTGACCTGGCTGAAGTCGGACGCTTAACCGACTGCGCCACCCAGGCGCCCCCCAAACATGTATTCTTTCTGTCTTTCCCGGAAATTATTTGCCTTCCTTTTGTGGCCGCAGACACCCACCCCCTTCTTCTTAGTCCAGAATGACATACATACTTTATTTTGCCTGACTGTCTTTGGAATACCCATATTTATGTGGATTCCCTGTAGGCACAGAACTAAATCTGGTTTTCTCCTGTTAATCTGCCTCATGTCACTTTCATTCTTAGACCAGCCAGAAGAATCTTGAAGGATAGAGAAGAAGTTGTCCTCTCCCAACAAAATGAAAAGGCAACAAGGTATTCTCTTAAATAAACAGGACCGAGGAAACCTTGAGAGGGCAAGAAAATGGATACGTTTAGCTCTCAGAAGAAATCAGAATGGTAAACAGGAAATGAGTTTTTATTTTACTCTTCTTTAGCTATCCAGGCTATGCTAAACCATGGAATGGGAATTGTCAACGTCCGGCCACTTGGAACGGACCAAGTGAGCTTAACTGCCTCATCCATGAAGTTTTCCTAAACCTTAGAGCCACGAAGACGTTTATAACATCAAGAGATATTCAATCACTAATGCAGGGTCAGGCTTACACTGGGTGTGGCTCACCATCCCTTATTAAGGAGAAAGCAATGAGTTTCTAAAAGATGCAACTCAACCTTCTGTCCTTCAGTGCTCTGTAGATACCATGGAAATGATTGGGGTATGCTGAGTTAAGTTTCTAGAAAGGGAAGCTGAGGGAGGTAGTTTGGAGAGAGAGAGAGTGAGTGTGAGTGGGGGAGGGGCAGAGCGGAGAGAATCCCAAGCAGGCTCTGCGCTGTCAGCCCAGAGCCCGACGTGGGGCTTGATCTCACAAACTGTGAGATCATGAGCCTAAATCAAGGGTCGGACACCTAACTGGCCGAGCCACCCAGCCACCTGTAGATCCCTGTGCTTTGAAACAACTAACCAGACCTCCATGCGTTGAGTTCCCACTCCATCGACTCTAGGTATCTTATGCTCCTACAAGACGGTGCTCTCTGAGGTTAAAACACACATTTGGGGGGCGCCTGGGTGGCGCAGTCGGTTAAGCGTCCGACTTCAGCCAGGTCACGATCTCGCGGTCCGTGAGTTCGAGCCCCGCGTCGGGCTCTGGGCTGATGGCTCGGAGCCTGGAGCCTGTTTCTGATTCTGTGTCTCCCTCTCTCTCTGCCCCTCCCCCGTTCATGCTCTGTCTCTCTCTGTCCCAAAAATAAATAAATGTTGAAAAAAAAAATTAAAAAAAAAAAAAACACACATTTGGAGGGTGTGGTTCTGTGGCTCAGTCGGTTAAGCATCCGACTTTGGCCCAGGTCACGATCTCACAGCTCATGAGTTTGAGCCTTGCGTCGGGCTCTGTGGGAGCCTGCTTCAGATTCTGTGTCTCCCTCCCTCCCTCTCTCTCTCTGTCTCTGTCCCTCCCCCATTCATGCTCTGTCTCTCTCTCCTTCAAAAATAAATAAACATTAAAGAAACATTAAAAGTGCACACTTGGAGTCAGTTAGATGCAGGGTCAAAGTCTCAGCTTGTGCCACTTACTAGCTATGAAATCTTGAGCAAGACGCTTACGCCTTCCGGGCCTTGGTTTTCCTTACTGTAAAATGGTGACAAGAATGCTATCTCCCAAATCTTCTGTGCTTATCACAGAGACCGGCACACAATAAAATGCTTTTTGTGAAGAAAAAAAAAAAAAGTTAGCTGTCATTTTCAAAGCAGGGCCTGAGATAAAATATACTTTTTTTTTAATTTTTTTTTAACGTTTATTTATTTTTGAGACAGAGAGAGACAGAGCATGAACAAGGGAGGAGCAGAGAGGGAGGGAGACACAGAATCTGAAACAGGCTCCAGGCTCTGAGCTGTCAGCACAGAGCCCGACGCGGGGCTCGAACTCACGGACCGTGAGATCATGACCTGAGCCGAAGTTGGATGCTTAACCGACCGAGCCACTCAGGCGCCCCAAAATATACTTTTGACAATGTGAAGCTACTCTCAAAAGCCCGGATTTTAGTGAGAATTTAGCCCGAATTTAGTGAGATGCTGCTATGCGCTTCACCCTGCACTGTGCATCAGACAATATATAAAGGAAAGAAGCTTTGCAGCCTCAACAGCTCTCCTCTGGATTTTCTGTGTTCGCAGTGTTGCGATCATCAGGAAATTGAACGTGTAAACAGATGCTCCTTTTCTGGACCATGATGAACCATTCTTAGCATGGGAAATCGAAATTTATAAATAAACCCACGACGTCATATTTGTGTTGTTAATTTCAAAATCCTCCAGTACCAATTATATATATATATATATGCAAATGCCGTGGCAAGAAGGATCTGCCCTTGAGTGTTCTCTTCTTTCCCTGATCTGGTCCACTTTCTGAAGGGATATAAGCTGCCTGGTGAAATGACATGCTGTGGGGCAGCAGCGAAAAAGGAGAAGAAAGGCCCTAAATATTCCGCACGCCGAATGTTCCCCTCTGGGAGGACGGAGAGCTGGGGGTCATAAGAACCAACGGGACGGCCGCGCACAGATTCCCGAAGGCTCTTGTATCTGAGAGCTCAAGAAAGTCTGGAAGCTTGGAGCCCACTGCGGGTGTTATTTTCAGTGGCTGAGTAAATTATTAAGAGGAACTGAGAAGAGAATTATGCATGAGAGTGGAGAGCAGTGGAGGGGCATCCGTGCAGGGTTTAAGAGAGAGAGACAGACAGACAGACAGAGAGAGACAGAGACAGAGAGAGAGATGGGGAGACCCCTGCCAGGAACATGGCTCAGGTCCCTTCAGGACATCAGGCCAGAGTGGTTAAAGGAGGAACAAGAGAACAAGGGCAGGCGATCCAGGATCTCGCTTTCTTTAATACTTAAAGCCCTTTTCTCTAGACATAGGATAGGCTGACGTAGGTTCATCCTGAGTTGCAGCCGCCCCTGTTTTCTGTGGTCGTAAACCGCTAACCGCGAGGACGGCACAGCCAGGCGGGGCCGACACAGGCCTGCTGCCAGGCGTGGGTCTGTCAGCCTGGTGGGCAGCTCAGCTGCCTATGGCTGCAAGGGAAGGTTCGGGGTCCTCAGACAGCACGGGATGCTCCTCGCCCGTGCCTGGTCGGTTGGGCAGGGACACAGATCGTCGTGAGGCCAAGGCTGTAACTTCGGTGCTCAGGATGACAGCTAAGAAGAGGACACTAATAATTTAAACCGGCAACTGAAAATAACACCCATCATTTACTCCCCGCTCCCAGACTTCCCTTCGCTCTCAAAACAGTGTCTAGGGCCTCGGGAAATTTCTGTCCGCGTTGACCCTTTCCTGCCCCGGGAGTCTTCCCTCGGAGCTGTCCCCCTGATGGGGGCAGGAGAGGTAAGGACAAGCAAGCCCTGCTTTTCCCCAACAGCTGCCTCCAGCTGCTTGCTGCATGGGACGTGGGAGAGAAGCATAAAAGAGGGTGCCTCATAGACGCGAATGCCTGTTTCCTTCCAAGCTTCGTTGGGACTAAACCCCAAATCTAGATGTAGACGTGTCGGGCCTCTCCCCTCGTGACCGTGGAGGTGGGAAAATGTAGTGGACCCCAAGGAGGGAGACCGTGGCTTGCCAGGCTCCCCGACTCGGGGGGAGTCGGCCACAACTTGGGCTGGGAGGGTGGAGGGGAGACGGGTGCCCCGAGTCCATCCATTTGTGCCCCCCGCACCGACTGATCACGGTCGAGTAGTTAGCTTACGAGCTGGACTAGGAAGTCGGCGGAGAGCAGACGCAGGGCTCCTGAATACAGAGAGGTGGAGGAAAGCCTTCCCCGCCTCGTTCCCCAGATTGAAGCTGAGTGCGTGGAGAAGATGGAGAAAGAATGATCGCGGTGGTGGCCAGGGCACGTCAAGGGGGGCCTGGGCTCAGGAGGAAAAAAAAAAGAAAGTAAGAGCGAAACCAACCTGCGAGGGACAGAGACACCCCTGAACGATTGTGATGAAACACCTTGTCTCTCAGTCCCATGACGATCTCACAGTGGCTGCTTCCTGCTGTGGGGCACCCAGTTGCTCCTACTCATGTCCTTGGTCCCCACCCCCTTGGTACCCCACCATTAGTACAACAGGTCATTTAATATAGAAACCACCCCGTGACTGGTGTCTGAAACAGCTGACCTGTCCTGGCTCCCTGGGGGTGGAAGAGATAAGTCGCAGCCCCAAGGACACGCGCCGCGAAATCCGTTGGGTGCCACCATCCCTTGTTCTCTGGATCCTGGGTCTCCTTTCTCATTCAGTGGAGATGGCTTATTACAAAAGTCTCTTTAAAATAAAGGTCACTGACTTCCTGTGCAGGAATTTTTTTTTTTTTTTTTTTTTTAGTTTATTGATTTATTTTGAGAGAGAGATCACAAGCAGGGGAGGGGCAGAGAGACAGAGAATTCCAAGCAGGCTCTGCACAGCCAGCACAGAGCCAGATGTGGGGCTCGAACTCACGAACCGCGAGATCATGGCCTCAGCCAAAGTCTGACACTTAACCGACCGAGCCAACCCAGGCGCCCCAGGAACATGGTTTTAATGTAAGGTAAATGGTCTGTCGGTCAGCCAGTCACTCGCTGTGTGCTTCCAGAGAAAGCCTGAGCCCTGCTGAGCACCGAAGATGAAGAGACATGACCCTAGACTTGACATCACTCAAGAACGGCCCAGGAGATGGCCGGGCAATACTAAGCCGACACAATCGGAGAGGTGCCCAAGTTTCCACTCCTGAGCACTGGGCTTTCCAGGGAAAGAGAGAAAGGCATGACTGTCTCAGGAGCCCAAGCGGCAGGGCTCTGACCAGACCCACTCTCCTGACTCTCCTGGCCCAGATGCCTCCTGAGCCGACATACTGACAGTGATAAAGACATTGGTAGTTTTCCCACAATGAGCTATCCCTTCAAGCCCGTCAGAATGGCTAATACCAAGATGATATGAGATAACAATCGTTGGCGAGGGTGCGGAGAAAAGAGAACCCATATGCACCGTTCACGTAGCCACTATGGGGAGCAGTGTGGAGCTTCCTCAAAAAATGAAAAGTACAACTCCCGTACGATCCAGCAGCTCCCCCCCTGGGTATTTAGCCAAAAGAAAGGAAATCCATACCCCAGACAGATAGCTGTGCCCCCACATGTACTGCAGCATTGTTCGCTATAACCGAGACATGGGAACAACTTAAATGCCCGTCACCAGACGAATGGATAAAGGAAAGGTGGTATGCGTCTATACACAATGGAATGTCACTCCGCCATGAAAAGGCAAGAAATCCTGCCACCTGCAATGGCACGGAGGGACCTTGAGGGCATTATGCTAAGTGAAATAAGTCAGAGACAGACAAATGCTGTATGATCTCACTTATATGTGGAAGCAGAAGAAAATAAGCTCACAGAAACAGAGAATAATTGGCGGTTGCCAGAGGCGGGTGCTTGGGGTGGGGGCAAGGGGTGAAGGGGGTCAAAAGGTACAAATTTCCAGCTATTAAAATAAACAAGCTCAGGGGATGCAATGTATAGCACGGTGACTACAGTTAATAGTACTGCAGTGTGCCTATTAGAAAGTCGTTGCGAAGAGGGGCACCTCAGCGGCTCGGTCGGTTAAGTGTCAGACTCTTGGTTTTCGGCTCAGGCCATGGTCTCATGGTTCGTGGGTTCGAGCCCCACATCAGGCTCCTCACTGACTGTGCAGAGGCTGTTTGGGATTCTCCCTCTCTCTCTCTCTCTCTCTCTCTCTCTCTCTCTGCCACTTCCCAGCTCACACCCTCTCTCTCAAAATAAATAAATAAACTTAAAAAAAAAAAGTTGCTAAGGAAGATCTTAACAGTTCTCATTACAAGAAAAAATTATAACTATTTTTGTGGGTATGGATGTTCACTAAGCTTACTGTGGTGATCATTTTACAAAATACATCATATATCAAATCATTATGTTGTACATCTTCGACTTATACAGTGTTATATGTCCATTATATCTCAATAAAACGGCGGGGGCGGGGGGAAAGACGGGAGTAGTTTTCCTAAACACAGTCCCTCACACATGGGAGAGCTTGAGGGCTTTTCAAAGGTAATTCTGTCTGTGACCACTTTGCCCCCCTCACTGATCCTGAAACTTAGCCATCATCGTAGAAATGCCTGTTTTGTAATCGGGATATGTATAAAGTGCTCGGGGCACGCCTGTAGAACTGAGTTCATCCTGCATCGTACGTACGTATGGCCGCTGACACACGCGGAAGGAGGAGGGACGGACAGGTGAAGAGAAGGTATTGGAGCTGGACCTTGAAGCAAAAGTCGGGCTGTCCCAACTTTTCCTTCCGGTCAGACAAGAGAGAACATAAAAGCATGTTCTGAAGCTGAGAGCACCTGGCTGCATTGTCAGGAGGGCGGGGGGCGGGGGGGGGGTGGCCTTGCTGTTCCTCCCTCGTGTCCCGCGGGGGGACACAGCTTCAGCGTGGCAGCTTAGTTAAACCAGGAGGTACTTGGAAACACACTTAGTTCAGCCATCTTTTGACAGGCAGGCCAGCTGAAGCCTGGAGAAGGTCAATGAATTTTTTTTTCAAGGACAGATGGATTGTTATTGATAGAGAGAGGAATGAAATTATACAAAGGTCTAGTATGAACGAGATGGGCGCAAACTAACACGAGTCTTGCTTGACGCCTGTAGTGTTTCTGCCTGCCTAAAGCATTGTACCTGCTACTGTGTTGATATGAAATAAGAGAGCCTGTTAGGGTGAAATGATTCAAGGAGAACTTTCAGGGCTTTGGAGGTGGTCGTTTTCAGGGTAACTTACGTTGAGCCAACAATACAGAAGTTAAGAGAGGAGACGCTTCTGGTGGCTTAAAGAAATCTGTCTCCTTTATTTTTATGCTGAGAACCTTTGATTAGAGAAGTAAGTTGTGTCAGAAAAAAAACTATGGGAAAACATCTGTGTCTATTACTAATTAAAAAGACGTGTGATGGGGCGCCTGGGTGGCGCAGTCGGTTAAGCGTCCGACTTCAGCCAGGTCACGATCTCACGGTCCGTGAGTTCGAGCCCCGCGTCAGGCTCTGGGCTGATGGCTCGGAGCCTGGAGCCTGTTTCCGATTCTGTGTCTCCCTCTCTCTCTGCCCCTCCCCCGTTCATGCTCTGTCTCTCTCTGTCCCAAAAATAAATAAACGTTGAAAAAAATAATAATAATAAAATAAATAAAATTAAAAAAAAAATAAAAAGACGTGTGATCAATAAACACCCTCTTTTCCTACGACCAAAGAACAGCTCATTACTTTTGTTAAAAGAGTACCCTGGAAACACCTTTCGTCTAGAATGGGCACTGAGCACTGATCATCTGTACCCATATGGCACGTTATTTGCGTCGTTGGGAGATTTCACTTTCCTGGTTTTAGACCCAATTTCCAGAGTGGAAAGCAGGGTCCTAGCCTCAACCCAACTAATGAGACTGCAGAGGTCTTCCAACATTTCCACCACCTTTTCCGTACACTGGTACAAATAAATGACATCAGTATTAACGTACTTTGCCTGAGACCATTTGAGACCAGAGCCTGGAAACCAGAAGCCACGACATCAGAAAGGTATGCCTTGAAAATGGCTTCCTCTGGTCCAGATTATTTACATTATTCTCTGACAGGTTGCTGCTTTCCTTGATGGCACTCGTGTCTCACTGGCTGGAGTCTTTCAACTCTATGGTGTATATATGATCCACCTGCTTCCTGGCGAAGGAAGCGGGGAGAATTCGCTAAAGAACTCTTTAATATCTCCGAGAAGACATTAAAGGGTTTTAAGAGTGTCGCAGAAAAAGACACACGTGACCAGGAAAGGACAGCCGGTCACTTATCATGGAAGTTCAGAGCTTCCCTCTGGTGGGATCATGTGTGGGAAGGGTTTGATGAAGGTATGGGATAGAACATGGCCATCGCTTCTCGGCCTTCTGGCTAAGATCAAGTGTAGAATGCGGCCAGAGGCAGCCCCCAAACAAAGGGCCACCGTTTGAGGCACTTTGCATGATCACCACCTTCTTTCTTAAGACCTTCCATGCGAGGAGGTCACAGCCCTTCTTCAGCACCTCTCCGAAGCAACCAGTCAATCATCCCACCATCCCCAATGGCCTCCTCTCCGTCCCTCCTGGCTAAGCCCTCAGTCAGCCCAGGGGGACCAGAGCTCTTTGCTGCCAGAAGCCACGAGAAGGCCCCCCGGCCACAGACTGCCCTTGCAAGTTCATTACCAGAGCTCCCTTCAGAAAGCCTTCTTCTCCTTAGACAGGAAAAGGATGTTTTATTCATCTCTACTTATCTTCCCTTCCCCCACAGAGAGGAGAGGGTACTGCGCTGGGACTGTAGTTAATCTCTATTTGTAGAACACATTGTGTTGAAGGAATGAACGGAGAGACACGGTCTGGGTACGGTATTTACAGTTTCCGAGTGGTGTTCGCATTTGCCTCTACTACTGGGTGTGAAGTCGTTTCTGATTTCTCTCAGACTCAGAGGCCCTGAGACCCATGGTGCCACGGCTGGGGCCTTCACCACCTAAAAGCTGACTCTGCGGCTCCCCTGGACCCTAGGGGGCCGCGGAACGTCCCTGCACCCAACTCTTCCCGGGAGGTGCTCTGGCAAGGCCCATCTCATCTGCTTCTGCGTCCCTCATCATCTTTCCTTCCCACGGTTCACGTTCAGTTTCCCGCTCCTAATAGTAACACGTAGTCACCATTGCAAGTCTGGTCACCATTGCAAGTCTGGGAAATGTAAGGAAGCCAACGAAAACCCTCACTGTTTCCAGAAGGCCCATTCCCTCATGCGACTTCTCAGCCCCATCTGGCTCCCCGCCTCTCTCCTCCTCCCCCAAACTCCCAGCTATCTTAGTCTGTTATGGAGGGGCTCTCACATTAGCATTTTCAGGTCTCTGTATCTTCAGGGACAAATATTAGCATACGGATTAGCACATTACAGCCCAATTACTCTTCAATCACCAGCAACCCCAACCAGATTGGGGTTATTCTTAATTTGCATAATTTTGGCAAAGGGGTACAAAGGCACAGTGGGAAACTGGAGTTCTAATGTATCTTAAAGCAAACACAGCAAAGGCTTGTTTGGGAGAGGAACGTGGTTTGGAAACAAATAAAAAGATGAAATGTCATCGGGGCATGTAGGGATTTAGAGGAAGAGCCAGCTTTCTGCAACTAGCTCTTCGGAACTAACTCTGAACTACAGTTCCGTTCTGCTCAGACAGACAGGCGTGACCTAGCTGAAGTCTCGCCATCCCTTCTGGTCTCGTAAAATGCAGTATGGCTTCAGGAAAATAGCAGAGTTTGCCGAACGAGGTCTCCGGTGGTAGAGGGCCAATTGCTACCGCTGCGTTCTCCCTGTACTTCGTCAAGTTCGCCGGGCAGCGGGCCCAGGTCAAGTGGAGGTGCCGAGTAACTCTAAAAGATTCTCCATCCGCCTCCTCCCAGTAAGCTGTGTGGCTCCCAGGACAATACTCTGTAAGCAACAATTCTGCACAGACGGGCCGAGGTGGGCTGAGCCGTGGATGGTCAGCGTAATGGAGAAATTCAATGGCTCCTACCCCAGAATGGGCATGGGTGTTGAACTACCATGAGATCTGAAGAATTTATTGGGAACCTACCATGGGAAAAGCTAGGTACGCAGCTAGCTACACGAACTCTTTTTGGGGGTCAGTGAGGAAATGAGACCGAGGAAAGTCCTCTCGAGGGATTCGATCCTAGACGTAAACAGGAGGATGAGCAAACCTTCTTCAAAGGCAAAGCAGATTTTCCACGTTACACAGGTGTTGGGCAGCCACAGGTGTTCCGCCCCTCGTCGCCCTGAGGCAGAACTATCCACTGAACTACATTCCCAGAGGCAAAACCCACTACGTCAAGTTTATTTATTTATTTTGAAAGAAACAGAGAGAGAGAGTACAAATGGGGAAAGGGCAGAGAGAGGGAGAGAGAGAATCCCAAGCAGGCTCCGTGCTGGCAGCACGGAGCCGGATGCAGGGCTTAATCGCACAAACCTCGAGCTCACGACCTGAGCCGGGAGCAAGAGTCAAATGCTTAACCGACTGAGCCACCCAGGCGTCCCAAGAAAACCCACCGCCTAAAGTACTAGTGAGCAGTGTAGGTTTGACTGAAGACTGGGTCGAGGGGGGGGGGGGCGGTGAAGAGGAGTTCACAGAGCACAGCACACAGCATTTCGCCCCCAAATTCCTTAATAGGCATCTCTCTCCTGGCCTTTGCTTTAGCACGAAGTATCTCCTCTTTAAATTGTTCATTGATTTAACAACCTTCCACTGGGTTCCCACTTGGGTCCAGCGCTGTTGCTGGGAGCTCCTGGTGTTGGGAGAAGCCAGAAACGTGAGTGGGTACAACCCAGAGGACCTGCAAAGTTGCCAGCCAGGCTGGTGGAGACAAGAAGATGTGTGGAAGGCACAAAGGAACAGAGGCAGAGGGACAGCAGCTGGCATGGGTTTGCAGCCAAATGGTGGCAGTGATGAGAAGTGGGCTTGCACTGCAAAGGAGCTTTGCCGTGGTCTGTAGGAAACAGAAAGCCACCAGAGGGCTTATTTATCGTCCTCATTTCCATCTATACTGTTTGTCGTGGCCTCCACAGGCTCAGGAAACAAAAGACCAGCCTCCTCCTGCTCAAAACCTGTCATGTGTTTGAAACAACGACACTTCATCCCTTTCGAGGTGAAATAGTCCTGAGGCTTTAACCTCCCCTCACGGGACGAACGCACGCGTCCTCTCGTGACATTTGTGTCGTTCTTTCTGGATTGTCTCAAGTCTTTCCGTGTCTTTGGAAAAGTGCAATAATCAAGATGGCTTGTGGTTTTCTAAGAGTCCACTGGGAAGCAAAACAAAATGACTGTTTCTCCTTCCCTCGGATGCGATTTACTTTTTAATGCATTCTAGAATCGTAGTGGGTTGTTTCCCCCCACAAGAATAACGCGGTAAAGTTGGCGTATTTCCCAGCTTGGGATCGGTGATGAATTCCGGGCCTCCTTCCCTGCTCTTCTACCTACTAGTCCGCAGCCAACCTTTACACGATCGGCACGTTTTGGTCACAGCGTACCCGTTTGCGTTGACCCCCAAATGTTACTACACGTTGTTGTAATCATCTTAGTGTACGCTTTACATTATTTTAAAAAATGTTTACTTATTTTTGAGGGCGTGCGAGCAGGGGGAGGGGCAGAGAGGCGCAGAGGGGGACAGAGGATCTGAAGTGCCCTCTGTGCTGAGAGCAGCGAGCCTGATGTGGCGCTCAACCTCACAAACCGCGAGATCATAACCCAAGCCAAAGTTGGATGCTCCGCCTACTGAACCCAGGTACCCCTATATTTTACTTCAAATGTCTTGTAAATTATGAATCTCTTCCCTTCCACTCCCCAAAAATCTGGGTCTAGAAAACGAGGTGCTGGGTGTCTTCTGCTCATGACCTGAACAACACATTGACTACAAGTCTTTGACGTGGCTAAAACACAAGTTCTGGGGACTCTTGATTTAATGTGAATCCCCAGTGTCAAACCTGAGTTCGGAATAGGACGGGGTCCTCTCTTTTCAGACTCCCATCCATCACTTTTCGTGTCTTAAGGGATGTTTTGCCTCTTGGGTCTTTTCCGATCTGTGGCTGTTGGGATCTCTGGAGGTATTCTGAAACCTGTCAAGGATACATGACCTCCCCACCTCTTGATTCAGGATTCTCCATGATCCCTACTGCTATTAGCTGTCAAATTACTGCTTTTGCAAGGCTTTCTCCTTTGTTCAACTGAGAAAAATTAATTTCCTTCTTTCCTGGCGTATATGTAGTTTATCTCATTTACCCATGTTGGGAAGCCGTAATGGTGTTATTAAATTAAGGGTTTCACACTGATCTGGAGGACCTTACTGTGGGCGGGGGGGAGTTGCTGGGAGAATTTTCTCAGAGACTGATGAACAAGCTCAGGAGAAATGGAGAGTTCACGGTGATGTGAAGACAGAAATCTGAAGCTTTTCTGAATGTATAAGCAGGCATCAGGTTAAGAAAATTGGTTTACATGTGAATTTTGACTCAGAATTGAGAATTTCCTATCTCGTAAAGTTCAGTTGCTGAGGAACTCAGAAAATAATGCCTTTTTTTTTTTTTTTTAATCCTAATGAGAGAAAGGCGGAGGAGGAAATGGCACATGGGATTTTTTTTTCTCTCTCATTTAGGAAAAAAAAAGAAAAGAAAAAGGCTTAGGGAGCGACAGGGTTATAGGAAAAGCTAAAAGATGTGCCCCTAGGAAAACTTCATTCTCCAGAGAGAACATTTAAATAGAACATCAAATTTTTCAGAGAGCTTCTCCGTCTATTTTTCTCATGAGAACCCCGGAAGGTGGCACAAGAGGGTACAGCCACCCCTGTCCTATTGCACAGGGACTGGAGCAGAGAGGACCAGGAAAGGCTTGTCTAAGAGCCCAGAGGAAGGTGTTGTCTGTACTGCCTTCACTCAGTGTCATTACCCACTTGTCCCACTTTCCCTGAGGCCCCCGCAAAGGTTACCTCCGTAGGATCCAAGCGGGAGACCAAAAGTTCGTGCAGCGAAGACACTGTGTCATGCCTGCAAGTGGGGAAGCCACTTTTTTGAGGCGCCTTCTCCTTTAGAACCGAGGCAGCTTGTGACACACCGAATAATGCAGTGGGCGAAGCCTGCCACCTGCCACCGTGAGTGACACCGCCGCCACTGAAGCCGTGCTGAGAGGTCTGAGCGATGCGATCACAGGACGACGAAGAAATTGGCAAGAAGAATAGGGGAAGTAGATGACAGATGCCTAAGTGGCAGTTCAGGTTGCACACACCTGACTGACTTCACGGCAACACTTCGTCACCGTGTTCATTCATTCATCCGTTCGTTCATTCATTGCTTTTTCCCCCAGCACCAGCTGTGTGCCAGGTACTGTAGCTAGATGCCAGGGCACCAAGGGGAATGGACACGGTCCTGCCCTCCGATTACGCCCACAGTATCCTGGAAGGAGAGTGGAGGCAGAGACCATGGGGGTTTGGGCAAGGTCTATCCTGGTGACACCCCAGTTCTCCCATTCTGAGTCCTCTCTCGGGGAGTTTGTGGATATTTTCATTTCTCGTCCCAAGCAATGTCATAATCACAGATCTATCTCGCTCGTAATTCCTTTCTCCTACAATTTTAGTTGACCCTCAGATCCTTAAAGATGGATCCCTTCTTTCTGGAAACTTTGCCCATAGTATTTCCGTAATGACTAGAAATCACTGATGATTCCTGGGAATTTGGGTCTTCCTTTACAGGACTTAAACAAGGTCACAAGCCAGACGTAAGGGGGACTGCCTGCCCGAGGTTAGTAGGACATACAAAGCAACCTAACCAAAAGCGTCTCCTCCGCTGGCTTTCTATGTCATCTGAAGCTCCACCATCAGGTTCATTTTCGACAGTCACTATGTGAGCAATCCTATAATTAAAAAAAAAAAAAAAAATTAATGGAAATGAGAAAATAAAAACGGAAAAAGGAGAACATCCGAATCAGAATTCCACCACCTGAGCCAAGATCCTTATCCAATTATTTCCATGCCGTATGTAATTTTACATAGTTTCGGGTTCTCTTTTAAGGACTTTTGTGTTCTCCAGTCAGGTGCTGAGTGGGAATCTCAGATTCGAATTTCCTCTCTGCTAATTATCAGCTGTGTGCCTTTAGGCAAGTGACTGAACCTCTCTGTGCTTCATCTGCCCAACGAGGGTAACAATAATACCTGCCTCATAGGGTCGGTGTGCGGATTAAATAAGGTAATACGGACAATGAGTGAATATGTACCTGGCACACAGTGAGCCCTCAAAAAATGTCAGCTCTTACGACAAGGGAAGGCGGGCTATCTGGGCAGGGTTGACGAATGAATGAAGCAACTCAACACACAGATTTCTGTCAATTACCTATGCAGTAGCCACTTCTCGCCAGGAGCCCCGTGGCTGAGCATTGCTCTGAGGACCCGAGGCACTAGGTGAAGGCCAGGGGAAGGGAGGGTGTGGGAGGGGGGGCTGAGGTCTGGGACCGGGAGGTATGTCTCTGCAAGAAGCCTCCAAGCAGCAGGTGGGAGGGGGAGACCACGGGGGAAGAGGAACTAAAAGGAAGGGAGGATGGTGAAAGGGACCAGGGCGAGGGGACCGGTTCAGCCCACGAGACACCCCTCTGTCCACTGGCCCTCACAACTGGCTCCCGTTTAGGGGGATTTGGGAGGGTGGGGAAGGTCTGGGCACAGGCAGGAGGAGACTGGGAAATATTCCCTGGCTGAGCTGGGCTGGGTAATCAAGGAGAAAAGGAACTCTGGGACCCCCCCTGGCAGATGTGCTTGCTGTGCTGAGAGAAATTCATAGAACGTGGAGAGCTGACTGTCTGCACGAAGGGCACACGTGGAACCCCCAAGTATCATCACGTGTGCCTTCAGGATGCCGGTGAGGAAGCAATCGAACTTGAGCTTTTTGTTCTCTGCCTAAGAATAAAACGGTCAAAACAAAGCATGCCAGGACTGAGACATAAAAGAGAAATATGTATGTCACAAATTTTAAATTTCTGACACAAGGAATCGTTGTCAATTTCATACACGTAAGGAAGGCCTGGTAGGCAGACCTACCAGATGCCCCCCAGGAAAGCTCTCCACCCCCCAATGTGTCCCTCCATCTGTCCTTGTCCCTCCAGACAGCAAGGAGACGGAGAATCTCCCTGACACAGCCTAGTAGGCCTGTCTTGGGGCTTGAGGCTCCTCGAGAAGTAGCCTGGATCCAGGCTATTTCCTTATTGCTGTCAATTTTCAGATCGTCTCCTGAGCTGGTGACATGTGGTTAGATAACAAAGGGTCATTGGTGAAATGCTTCAGGGTATGGTTAGAAAAGAGAAAGGGAGAAAAAGAAACACACTATGGGATGGGGGTGAGGGGGCAGGTGGAGGGGCTTGGGCGGCTCTGACTTTTAGCCTCAGAAGAAAAAAGGGAAAAGAGAAACAATGTAGAGACTCTATAGCTCATCTAAAGCGAGCCAAATTGGATTCTAAATAACGGCACTTAAAGCAGTGAGAACTGCGTAATTCCAACAGCTCACAGCACAGAAGTAAAACTCGGTGACATTCGAAGCAGAAGATAATTGAGCCGGGAGGTGCCACCCTGTCCATGCGGGCCTAACGCGCTAATGTGGTAATGAAGGTAAGGGAGGCTTTTAGCTGCACTCAGAAAGCTAGAGGATGAAAATACTCTCTCCTCCCCAGCCCCTCCGCGAAGGAAAAAGGTCAGAAGGAAAGAGGACACAAGATGGGCAAAATGCTGATAATTGTGGGAAGCTGGGCGATGAGCATACGGTGGGGAGGAGGGCCATTATCCTACTCTTTCCAGTTGCTTGTCTGTTTGGAAATATCCCTGATAAAAGCTACGCGTACATGTTTTATTTGAGAAATTTCGACCTTGTTAACTTGAGCACATCAGGGAAGGGCTAACTATTGGTTGGAGACCAATAATTAATCAGAAATGGGCAGAAGGGGAGCAAAAATGTTAAGAAGGGGAGGGAATCACGGGGAGCAGGGGAGATTCTGGAGTAGATAGTTGGGGGGCCTTCAGGGCACGTGAGCAGGGGTGAAAGACACCACTAGAAGAGCGCCAGCCAGATTCGTTCGTTCTTTGAGCAAACATTTGCTAAGCACTTCTGTGGGAGGGATTCAGCAAGAGCCAAACAGACATTCTGGGGAGGGGCCTGGGGAGGAGGGAGGAACAGGACTCCCTGAACCTTCCATTGCGCCTCTGGGCTGGGGCTGGGGGATCCCGGCTCCTTAATTCAGCCCCTACTGCTGCTTCTGGTCACTCCTCGATCCTTCTCTCCAGATGCCATCAGTGGACCAGGCAGTTACGACAACAGGAGTGGGGACCTAGTGCCAGCCACCAACATCATCTAGCTTCTACTGAGCTCTTCCTCTTTAAAGGTTCATTACACGGGCGCCTGGGTGGCTTGGTCGGTTGAGTGGCCCACTCAGGTCGTGATCTCACAGTTCATGAGTTCAAGCCCCAAGTGGGTCTGGCTGCTGTCAACACAGAGCCTGCTTTGGATCCTCTGCACACACCCCCACCCCCACCCCACTCTGCCCAGACCGTGCTTGTGCTCTCTCAAAAATAACTAACCGTTTAAAAAAAAAAAAAAAAAGTCTATTACAGCTGACCCACTCAACCTGCCCTAAAAGAACTGGCCAAACCCAGTTCCTGGCCCAGGACTTCTGCCGTCACAAGCACAGTATTGCAGGAAGCGGGCTCAGCACGCGAGGTATACTGAGCTCAGCACCAGTCGGAGAGCCGTGCACTTTCTGGCGGGAACATTTCACAGGGGCCAAGAAGCTGTGGAGGGAGTATCCAAGCCCTCCTCTCCACACCTTGACCTTCACCTGGCGGGTACCCTCTTGCCGGGCTGGGGAGGCTGTGCGTACCTGGCCAGACGTCCGCAACCTCTCCCTGGGCCCGCCGCCCCCCCCCCCCCCCCCCCCCGCCGGCACAATAGCCGTCTACCAGAAGGCTCTCCAGACTTGGCTGTCCTTTTGTCCACCCTACCTGGGGCTTCTCTATTCAGGGAGGCTGTGCTAGAATGGGAACGTGACCAGCTCCCCAAACAGGCAGTTGTGAGAAGGCATCTGCTCCGAGTAGGCTCCTGCTGTGCAAAGGTCCAGCCGAAACGCTCAAATTAGAGCTTGTTAGCCAATTGTTGAAACGCGGCAGCGGGCCTCATTTGTAAGCACGATAATGAGAAATCCCAGTATGGAAAGCTTGGTTTTATTTTTAACACTTCAGAGCCGACACCTCCAAACACCTATACAATCAGCTGCGGGTCAGAAGACGGAGTAAGCAGGGGTGCGGGGTGCGGGGGACGCACTCTCCGATTAAGTGGGAGAACAGGACGCATAGGGAACGTGGTCTGGGGACAAACGGCCCCGGGTGGGGAGAAGGCTCCGTTCCCACCGCTCTGGGTCTGACATGAATGAAGGAAGGCCACAACCTGTTGTGAGGTGTTGTGAAAAACACCAAGGGAGGCTCCCGCCCTCTTACTTGAGCGGCACCTCTGAGTGACGGGACATCCCCTGTGTCCTGTTCTGCCACCCAGCTCTTTTCCGAGCCACTGAGCTCAGCTCACTGTGTTCTGCCATATTTGATCTTGCTTCGCTCCTGGCCAGGCCGGCTGTGACTGTGGGTGTGTGGGCTTCACGGCTGGACCCCGGGCCTGGCTGGCTCAGGCCTCACGCGTCACCCAGTCACCTAGAGCTGCCCCACCAAAGGCCTTTCTCTCCCCCCACCCCCCTCCCTCTCTCAGCCAGCCCGCCCTGCGCACTGGCAACTTCCTGCTGTGTCCTCTCCTGCCTCTGGGCCTCCTGCCTCTCCCAGGCAAACGCTGAAGAGACGGAGGCCAGGGAGGGGGAATGTGGCTAAAGTCTCCTAATGAGTCGGGAGCCCAAAAAGGACCATGGGCTGGGAAACGTGGCTTTAAAACCCACACCTCCGGGGGCACCCGGGAGGCTCAGTCAGTTAAGCGTCCAGCTCCTGATTTCGGCTCAGGTCGTGATCTCACGGCCATGATGGAGCCCCACATTGGGCTCTGCCCTGAGCGTGGAGTCTGCTTAAGATTCTCTCCCTCGCTCTCTCTATCTCCTTCTGCCCCTCCCTTGGTCATTCTCTCCACCCCTTTCTCTCTCAAAATAAAAAACAAACTTAAAAAAAATAAAGAAAACCCACACATCCATCTCAATAGAAACCCAGAAACGTAGTCTGTGCTGTGGCCAGTGGTCGCGTCACAGGGGTTTGTCGGGCACAAGCGGGATCTACCGTCCCAGAAAGAGCAAACCATATCAGTACGTTAGAACCTCAACACCAGTTGCTTTCTTTCATTCTATCAGTTTCCTCATGGCTTCGCGAAGGCAGCAATGGCAGAAAGCAACGCTCACCAGAACTGACTCCGGGTGTGGGATGTTCCACGGGGGGGATAGGATAGCTCTATGGCTAAAGGCAAAGGCTTTGTGTCTCCCCAAGATGACCGCATCAGTATGTCCCCCCTTCCACCAGTGACAATTGGCACTGTTTCACGGAGAGGCGGGATCTGTAGTCTCTCGCCTCAGACCTGGGCAGACACTGGCAAGCTCCTCAACCACAACAATATGGTGGACGTCATGGGTGTGACCTCCAAGGCTAGGCCTAAGAGGCAGCGCAGCTTCCATTCCAGATGCCTTGGGCGGCTCCATCCGGGGCATGCCAGCCTCCATCTCCTGAGGCCGCACAACAGCCCCGCAGAGAAGGCCTCCGTCCCACAGCGACCATCAGCTTCCCGGGCACGTGAGAGGGTCATCTTAGGAGCAGACTGGACACCCCTATCAAGTCTTCACATGACTGCGGCCCCGGCCAATTCATGACTGCAACCAGGCAAGGGGCCCCAAGAGAAAACTGCCAGGCTGAGTCCTCCTCACATTCCTGATCAACAGAAGCAGAAGTTTTTGTTTTGTTTCGCTTTGTTTTTTGAGGGAGAGAGCGGGAGAGGGAAAGCACGAGCAGCAGAGGGAGAGAGAACAATCTTAAGCAGGCCCCACGCCCAGCACAGAGCCTGATGCGGGGCTCGATCCCATGACCCTGATATCACAACCCGAGCTGGAATCAAGAGTCAGACGCTCGACCGACAGAGCCGCGCGGGCGCTCCGAAACTATCTTTTTAAGCACCGTGTTTTCGGTGATTTGTTACATAGCATTAGATAACTCAAACACCATGGAAATATCCTCAACAGAAGGGTACTACAACAAGATTTCTGTGGGAAGAACCAAGCAGGCTACTATTTATACGGTAGGCCGAATGCAGCAAGATTCGGGGCGGGACAACCAGTTATGGAAAATGGCCATAATGGCAATAATTATACCTCCTTCACAGAGACGTTGTAAATATTCTATGAGATACCAGATGTAAAGTGCCTCCCAGTGCCTGACTCAGAGTAGAGGCTCAGTAAGTAGCAATTATTACTGTTCTCACAAGGCAGGCTAGTCAAAAATATTACGAGAAGGCAGGGATGAGGGGACACAGGCCAGTGAGAGCCATTTTTTCAAGTGGATATATATATGCCTCTCTTCCATTTATATCCCCCATCCTTTGGATGCCATATCATTTAGAATTAAGTCTGGCCCAGAGAACAGAAAGGACTTTGCTTTCAGGAAGCAAAAAAGGACTGTCATCTCCGGGTCCAAAATGGCTACCGGGATCCAAAATGGCTACTGGAGTCCCATCGATTACCTCCGAATTCCAGTCCCTAGGATGAAGGGAAGGACGAAGGAGATCATACTCTCTCCACTTGAGAACACTTAGTAGAAGTTGCACACACCGCTTCTGCTTGCCTCCCATTGAGCAAAACTAGGTCACACGGACACTATCTGCAAGGGAGGCCAGGAAATGTACGCAGTCCTTATCCTGTGCTGCCGTGTGCACGGTCACAAACTGTGGGTTCTGTTAAAAGAAGAGGAAGATAGACGTTGGGGAAACAGTACGCAGTCGGCCAAGGACACCAAATAGCCTCTATCTGTCTATATATCGTACGTAATGACTTAAAAAGCCATGTTTCGGGAGGCAATCGAGGTAGAGATTTCTACCACTCAGATTCTCTCTTTCTCATGTTTCTGAGATCTTTGGTCACTTTTTTCCATCCCAGCCACTGCTGTTCTGACCAATCTGCACGAGCCGTGACCAGCTTCTCGAGAGCTGGAGCATGCCTCCCATCGTAGACATGCACGAGCGATTTCATAGTGCCTCACGTCCAGCTTGGGGCTTCTCTACTGGGCTCTGTCCCGAGATACCTCGGGACCACATAGTGTCTACGCGATGTGTGCCACCAGAAATCAGGGGGTGGTTGCTGTCTGTGGTGCAAACCTCTGACCGGTGGGAGATGGGAGGAGATGAGTAAACTCTGCATCTCTCCCTCCTAGGGAAGTGCTGTCCCGAGATGCAGTCATTTGAATGGCACATCAAAAGATGGTCCTTCCTGATCGCATAACCCGTTGAGCTTGACCGCAAGCAGGGGGCAGCTCAGTTAAGCACCGTCTTATTGGCTTTCCCTCTTTCCTGCCTCTTTCCCCCTGTTCTCTCACTCTTCTTCCCTGGGCACGGCACTCCCTGCTGGGATGATGGCACCCATGCTCTCTGCTTTCTAGGAAAACCACATTAAGGATAAACTAGCTTGCCGATGGCTCTCGCCTCTCCATCCAGACTCCTTCCCCTTCTCTTCCCCGTTTCCTCATGGCCAGCTGGGCCTCAGTGCATCTCTTAGGGATATATAAGAAACTATTACAGAACAGAAAGCCGTCTTCTGGAAGGTTCAAGTGAAGCCCTGCTTTGTCTAATGCTTCTCAAACTTTTCGTCGCAGACACACTCAGCATCCCAGAAACATAGGAATAGAATCCAGACTGTTTTCCCAAAAACTTCATTCCAATCTCCCTGCCATGCCCCCCTCCCGTGAACTTGGGGTCTGTCCGTTGCTGAGGTCTTCATGCCCCCACCCCCGCCCCCGGTTGTGTCTGGGTTTCCTCACCTGTGAAACAGGGCTTATGGTAACAGCTTAGCTCTTTTCATCGGGAGCTAATCTTAATGCGACGTCAATTCTCGGGAAGGTAGACACTATCCTTGTTTCCTGAAGGGGAAAATCCACACGCATTAAAAAATACCAGGTGCCGGTTCCTTCCCTACATTTTCATTCATCAACCTACTTGTGATTTTAAAGCATTTGGGAGCCATCTGGCCAAAAGAAAATGAGTTTAATAACCAAATGGTGTTATTTTACAGGAATCACACTAAATGAGACCTTTTATTTTCTGAAGAGTAGTTGACTTAATGGGACTTGAGGGGCCAAATATTATTCTCCATGGCCCCCACAGAGGGCCCCCCCCCCCCCGCCACTGTTTGAGCAGCTGAAGTGCTAGTTAATCCAGATCTGTTTGGAAGTTCAGAATCCGATCCCGAGGTGACCGACCACACCTCTGGGACTTACAACAACTCACCATCGGTTCCATGTCGTAATCACTCCTTTCTTTTCTACAAAGGCACCACGGCATGTTGCCAAAAAAGTTTCAAGGGCTTAATGTCGTTTCAAGAGTTTTCAAAGTAAGTTCTTGAAACTCACGGGCAAAATTGAAACAACCCTGGGGGCTTGCAAATGTGGATCAGGGATCAGAGAACTCTGTTCCGAAGAGTACGATCTTCCCCCTAAATCTTTCCTTATGTGTCTGATTTACACAACTCTGATGTCACAATAAAACTAAGTAAATAGGGACGCCTGGGTAACTCAGTCAGTTAAGCATCTGACTTCAGCCCGGGTCATGATCTCGGGTCATGATCTTGCGGTTTGTGAGGTTGAGCCCCGCATCGGGCTCTCTGCTGTCAGCACAGAGCCCGCTTCAGATCAGATCTGTCCCCTTCCCACCGCTCCTCCCCGCGCGCTCTCTCTCTCTCTCTCTAAAAAAAAAAAAAAAAAAAAAAGGAAAAAACCTAAGTAAATAAAACTTTTTCTCTCAAAATTTGTTTTCTTAAGTCAGAATAATCGAGTCTGATGCCATCTGCAACCCTGTGACTTGGGGGTTCATCCTGTCCTTCCACTTAAACGGGCCAACACAGCATTCATTTAACAAGCCATTTTCTTTGGCAATGCCCTTGCTGACACTTTTCGGATTTAAGCTGCAGGAAAATCTAAGGCAATTTTGACACCGTTGAAGAAAGCATTAACTTTACTTCTTCCTTCTCCCAGATCTAGGGAGCCCTGGAGAGTTCCTGAATTATTCCCATCGGCCGCAGCTTGCCATCTACTGACTATGTATCATTTGAAGCAAGCACAATTATTCCAAGAAGTTATGAGCCAGCCCTAAGATAACTTTATCATGGCTTTCCGACACATTCTCGATATGATGGTGACTTCCAGGTTAGAAATTTTTGCAGCCGACCCAATCACGCGCGGGCCGTCATGGCATATTCAGAACATGTGTTGTAAACAGCGAGTTACATCACAGCTGACAGCTGAGGGTGTGCCTCGCGGGACTCATCGGGCCTCGAGAAGACAGCAGAGGGTAAAGCGGCATCGTCAAGGTTAATAAATGAGATTCAGCTCTGACTTCAAAAATTATTAGAAAAAAAATTTTTTCTCTCCTCCTCCCTTGGGTCCCTTTTGCTGGTGTCTTCCTGAACCTGAAAAAACAAATGTGTTTGCTCTTCGTAACTCCCACCCTCAACACACAGACTTGCAACTCGGCCAAATTTTCCGCTGAGCCAGCCAGCGGGGGGACAGACACCAGCGCCCATGGCAACCACGGGTGCACGTGTGCGCGTGTGTGTGTGTGTGCGTGCGTGCATTTTTCTCTCCAGCCTCCTCCAGAACCATCAGCCAACGCCGTGCACACTTCCTAAAACAGAACCCGCACCTCCACCCCAGTACAAGGAACTGGGGTATAAACAAACCCTCACGCCAAGTTCTCTCTCCACAGTCAGAACCCAAGAAGAGGCATTATTAGATCTGGATTTAAATCTGCCCTCCCAGGTCTTCATTCCCCGAGAAAGAGAGAAGGTCACCTTTATTAAATATCATGTTACAGCCTTCTGCGTGTGGGTTCTCGTGTTATTACAGTTGTCCTGCTCTATGGGGACAAAATGCTTCCCTGTGTTTACTTAATGCCCGAGATTTGGGGATTCCAGAGACGCAGGTCCTGATTAGTCAACTAGGGTCTCCATTACACAGAGATCTCGAAAGGAAGCATTTTGGCTGTTCTCCTATCAGAAGCCGGAAGCCTGAGATGAAGTGAAATGTGCAGGTGTGGCTGTGTGGCCGGTCATTGAAAGACCGGGCAAAGATGTGAAACGTGGGCCAAATCCCTGAGCAGAAACCACTGTGGTCTCAGCTCTGCCAGCCTCTCGCTCAGACCAGCAGCGCGACTTTCCTCGCCGTAAAACCAGGGTGAGGGGCTTGAGTTCTAGACCTTCGCAGCCTCACAGATGGGGTGACGCTCTGAAGTTCACCGGTATTTGGTCGCTTCCAGGGAGTCCTACTGGAAGTCTGGGTTAATAGACAACTTGGAGGCTTAGTATTGGGAAAGCCTTGGGCCAAAGCTAAGGAAGATAACAGCCCAGAGAGGACAGGGAAAAATCTACCCATGTTAGGAGAGTCGAAAGGTGGTTTTTTGTTTTTTTTTTTAATGCAAGAAGGCCAAGTCTTAGGCAAAATCAGGAAGTAGCCAGTTTATGTCCAGCTTCTGTATCATCCTTTTTTCCCTATCGGTCTGAGTAAAGGTTTAGAAATCAGTGATTTCCAAGTTAGATCAGTTTGGGAGTCACTGATTTTTTTTTTTTTTTTTTTTTTAATCAGAGGGGTATGGGTATTTAAGTCTTATTTTCAGTTGTGGAGTGAAAGCCGCCTCCCCCCACCCAGCCCCCAGCGGGAAGTGCAGGCCAGAGCCAGTGGCCCTCTCCTCCCCCCCCCACCCCCCCCCCCCCCCCCCCCCCCCCCCCCCCCCCAGTGTGTGAGTGTGTGTGAGCAGGGACAGGAGCCTCAGGGTTCTCAAACCTGATTTCCTCATTTCTGGTGCTGCCTTTTTGTGGGTCTTAGAGGCCTATTCCTCTCTCTCTCTCCCTCCCTCTTCGTTTAACTGCTGATGTGTTCTCTATGTTCTATTCCCCGAGAGCCTACACTTTCCTCGCAAGAAGCACATTCACACTTCCCAAAGCCGCATCTTGCTGAGTAGACGGGTAACCCGGATGCCCCAGCCCCCCCCCCCCCCCGCCCCGTCGGAAGACCCCTTCTGGGGAACGTTCCTCCTCCCTGAAGACAGGGAGCTCTGCTGGGCAGAGAAGGCCGCCCTCCTTCCCTCGGCTCTCCTGGGGAGCCCTGGGCCCCGAGGCGCTGGCACAGCAGAGAACATTAGGAGCAAGCCAGGCTCTCCCGCCTCTGTTTGTTTGCATTCCATCCGATGAGACAGCTGGCAACCCTCTCCAGCATCTCGGCTGCATGGTGAGCACTCTGGCTACGGAAGCGCCCAGAGATGATGGCGTGGAGCTCACGGGACCGGCACCTGCCTCCAGCCAGAGATTCATCTGTCCCCGGGGCACCCAGGATGTGATATCATAATCCACCCCCAACCACCCCCAAAGGAATGGCCTTCTC
The DNA here is from genome assembly GCF_016509475.1 of Prionailurus bengalensis. Taxonomy (NCBI): domain Eukaryota; kingdom Metazoa; phylum Chordata; class Mammalia; order Carnivora; family Felidae; genus Prionailurus; species Prionailurus bengalensis. Next base: position 9,231,023 of record NC_057343.1, on the reverse strand, counting down.
CGTTGAGAGGAGGGTAGAGGGGAGCAAGAAAGACATGACAGCGCCAGGCACTGGGCATTTTACGCTTGTGCGAGAGGGAAGTCTTTGAACCGTCATTGGACGTGACAGCCCCGGGGTCATACACTAGCCGAGGAGTGAGCAGTGGTCACCAGCAGGGGGCGCTGGACCACTCCCGGCCCCAGAGACAGGGAGCAAATGGGAGGGTTGGGTTCCTAGCCCTGGAAGAACCTCAGCCTAGTTCCCACTCAGGTGAATCCGTGTTGAAAGGTGTGGATCGGAGGAGTGGCTAAGACAGGAGAAATCCTGAATCATACCGGGTCACTTAGCTGGGGCACTTAGCTGGCCACGTGGTGCCGTAATCGTGCACTTAGCGAGATTGTGCCTGTGCTCTGAGCCATTTCCTGATATAAAACAAATATTTGCGTTTGGAGGGCTGAGTAAAGCTGCAGAATGTTCTGTAGGTTCTTCACATTTTCTCTGCAGCAACTACAAGCCCTGGAAAGCCTTGTTCGTGGCAGTCGACGCAAGAACTTTGTTTCCGTAGATAGTTTGCACTGCCAGTGACTTCATACATTAAGAATGTCCTCCCTGGCTCTCTCGCTCGTCTCCACTTGCCCTTCAGTTTTGTTTGTACAATTAGTGCCTGGACAGAATTTTCAAAAGTATCCCTCCCCAAAATCAAAGGGCCAAGGGGTTTGTGGCCCAGGAACAATCTCCTTCTCCAGCTCCAGGCCATTCCCATGCTAGCCTGGTGTTCCCCAGTTCAGAGACAGGAGCAAGCAAATGCCAGGCTGTTGGAAGTCTCAGCTGCCCGTCCTGTCTCTGCCACGGACCGGCATGCTGTGTGACCTGGGTAACTTACCTGACCTCTCTGGGCACCGGTTTCCCGACCGGTGAAACTGACGTCCAAGATCCCACCCAATGAAACGTGTAGGCTTGGATGTTCTGGATTAGGCCCAGAGCATTATGGGCTGTGGGATCAGCTCTGAGTCTGATCTGGGGTGGTGTGGGCCCCCGGGGAGCGTGTCTGCCCTGTCCTCTACCTAAGCCAGAACTCGGCCTCTGCCGGAAATGGAGCCGGTCCCCAGGATCCCCTCATGTGGGTTTTAAGTCACATTCTGGGGTCTATTAGAAAAGCAAAGGCCACCGCCAGAGACCTTCCAGTCCCGGCACCCAAGGGGACAGGGAAAGAGCGGAAATTCCTCAGAGCAATTGCTTCACAGCCATTATCTTACTATGCGGCTTCCATTTTTCCGATACCCCTATCTCCAAACACACACACTCTCTCTCTCTCTCTCTCTCTCTCTCTCTCTCTCTCTCGTCACCGATCACATTTCCTCTGCCTTTTGGCATTATCGGCCCTGCCTCGAATTTAATCAGCCTTTTTTTTTTTTTTTCTCTCCGTCCTGGCAATACAACCACTGGGCTTGACGCTTATACTAAAGTTACATAAGCCCTGCAGTTCAAAGAGAGCTTTGAGTCAGCAGGACAGGACTGACGAAGCATTCCCAGGTTGGCCTCAGTGGGGCCGATCCTCCAGTCCCTGTTTTGGCCTAATTCCCGTGGAGATTCAATGCGCAGTAAGAACTACAGGCTTATACGTACAACCAGGAGCCAAGTATTTTAAAAGGCTAGAGGGCCAGAAATAGGAATCTGCATCTCTGTATCAGCAATTACTCTCTGCTTATTACTATAATAGCCCCATTGTCCTTGTGTCCTCTGCTCACTCCGACACAGGCAGGCAGGCCCCTCCCTCCCGTGCCCTCTTCCAGGCTCTGCCCACCGGCTGCTGCCGGGACCAAGCCCACCGCTCCTCATGGGCTAGAGCGGAAAAACGAGAGATGGGGGGGGTCGGAAGGGCTTCGTGTGTTCATCATCGCCTGCCGCGCATCACCGCCTGTGTTCTTATCACTTAGCATTTTACGCAGGATGTTCTCTTGAACAAGCACTTTACTATTAGGGGAATACAAAGAAACAGCAAGAGGTATGAGAGTGCTGAGTCATCACGGGAGGTCAGAGGGAGTGAAGTGGCGGGGGGATCTGGAGAACGAGGGGAAATTTCGTCTCTGGGTGTTACCGGTGGGCTATTCTGGAGACTGGCTCCCCCCGAGATCACAAGAGCTCTTTGCTCTGGAAAGAAGGGCCAGAAGGACGTGTGACAGAAATGGTCAACTCTCGAACGATTTTCAGGGGCTCCCCACTTTGGCTCTCCCGGAGAAACATTTAGGGAGTAGAAAAGTGATAGAATTTCCGGAAGGTAGAGCCCAGGCATCGGTATTTTTTTATTTTTTATCTATTTTTTTTTAACGTTTATATATTTTTGAGAGACAGAGAGAGATACAGCATGAGTGGGGGAGAAGCAGAGAGGGAGGACACACAGAATCCGAAGCAGGCTCCAGGCTCTGAGCTGTCGGCACAGAGCCGGACGTGGGGCTCGAACTCATGGACCGCGAGATCATGACCTGAGCTGAAGTCAGACGCTTAACCGACTGAGCCACCCAGGCGTCCCGGCATTGGTATTTTTTAAAGGATCTTCAGGTGATTTATTTTTTATTTATTTATTTATCTATCTATTTTTTTAAATTTATTTATTTTCGAAAGAGAGAGAGCGTGCAAGTGGGGCAGAGGCAGAGACAGAGGGAGACAGAATCCGAAGCAGGTTCCAGCTCCGAGCTGTCAGCCCAGAGCCTGATGCGGGGCCTGAACTCACGAACGATGAGATCATGACCTGAGCTGAAGTCGGACACTTAACCAACTGAGCCACTCAGGCACCCCGGCTCTTCAGGTGATTAAAAAAAAAAAAAAAAATTTTTTTTTAACGTTTATTTACTTTTGAGACAGAGACACACACACAGAATCCGAAGCAGGCTTCGGGCTCTGAGCGGTCAGCACAGAGCCCAACGCGGGGCTCGAACCCACGTACTGCAAGATCGTGACCTGAGCCAAACTCAGACACTTCACTGACTAAGCCACCCAGGCGCCCCTCTCCAGGTGACTTTGATACACAGAGAGGGCGAAGGACACCAACATACAGTACACACCGTTTTCTTCGCTAAACCGGGGAGTTGGGAGAGGCCCCAAACACTGAAAAGTGACTTTTTCGTATTAAATGAACAAGGTACCACTGATACAATATTGATAGGAACAGTTCACACTGTGTGCCAAGCTCCGCACTACGCTCTTTACTCACATCGGCTCGCTTCGTTCTGATGCTAATCGCTAGACGCCCTAGTCACGGTCCCTTCTGATGGATAAAACACCAAGGCTTAGGGAGATGCCGTCACTTGCCCCAGGCCAACCCAACGAGATCTAGTGTGTGCAAGGCGTGCGGTAAGCGGTAGTGTGGAAAACTGGAAGACGGGTAAGACGTAGGTCGGATCCTCAAGCTGCTGCCTTTGAGCAGAGGAGTGGAGCCACCCACACAAGTGACTAAAAGTCGGGAGCAGGAGGTGACGGCTGTGCGAAAGCCGCGACATGTGATACAACCACGGGCGAGAGAGAGAGCACGCGCGAGGAGATTCGAAAAGGCTTCCTCGAGGAGTTCCACTGTGCTCTGAAGAATGAGCCCCGGATGCTGATTCACGGTGTGGGCCTGGGAGCGACAGCAGGAAGAGGAGAGCCCGGAGAGGAAGCAGAGTGCACAGAAATCCAAGAAAGCAGATCAGAACTGCCGGGTAGCCTGGGAGCCCTCAGGAGCCTTGGACAGGCCCCAAATAGGAATGTGAACCAGGCCTGTGCCAGTGGGCTCTCGGTGGACCCAAGAAAGAATGTCAGAGGCACCCGGGGAGGTAGTTAGCATACAATCCTGTGGGGGTTTTGTTTGTTTGTTTGTTTGTTTAAGTCCAGGACAAGAGGACACGAAGTTAAGTCAACTATCTCCTCGGGAAGTCCCTGGATGCTTTGGCATTGAGCCCTGTTTTATCCTGCCAGCCTTGAACTACTGTGTTCTCTTCCACAGACCCTACTTTATTGTCAGGATCCACATCCCTGGCTGAGCACATCAGGGTCCCGAGGTGTCACTTACTCTTTGCTAGCGATGGCTGCTGTTACAGGTGTTTGACGTGAAAGAGAGGGACCCCGGTATCTTCTCTACCGATTTTTGGGTTGTTGCTCATGTGTTTATTTAGACATCGTATGCTTTCTCAATGCCTGTGATGGTATGTGATACTTGATTTTCCTATCAAGGAAGAAGCAAGGAACTTGAGAACCCGGGATGCCGGGCTAGATGGGACTTCCTTATATTTCTAGAAGCAGAGATTTTCCTTTTTTATTTTTTTTTCTGTTTATTTGTTTTATTCTGTTTATTTATGTGTTTGAGGGAGCGGGCGAGCAGGGGGGAGAGGCAGAGAGAGAAGAGAAAATGACCCTAGCAGGCTCCGCCCTGTCGGCACAGAGCCCGACACGGGGTTCGATCTCGTGAACCGTGAGATCATGACCTGAGCCGAAACCAAGAGTCAGACACTCTATGGTCTGAGGCACCCGGGCGCCCCAAAGGCAGAACTTTTCAAAGCTTCCACTGGAGAACTGCCGTTGGGACTTAGGATTTGGGGGTGTGGCCAGCGGTGGCCAAATAAAAGCATACCTTTCTTTGCAGTTTTGCGTTATATCTTAAAATTTCACGTAAATCTTGCACTCCCGTAACATATCCATCTCTTCATGTTATGCTGTACAAATGCTGTGGCTTTGCAAACCTCTGGTTTGCAACACCATTGTTCTGTCCAGGACTGGATTATTGATTTAGACATGAGTCACTTGAAAGACAGCTTTAAGCTATCTCTTTCACTATGATCAAAGAAAGTTGCTTACAAATCTTCCTTGTTTCAAAAAAAAAATTTTTTTTTACGGCATAGGTTAGCAGTTGGCGGATTTTAACCTATGTCATGGTAACCACTTTGTGGCAAAATGCTTTCATTAAAGATCTTTCTGTTTACAGCAAGTTCCATAGCGGTAAATCGATACTAAAGTTGAATCACCGACTTCTCCCCAGTGCAAAACCTACACGGTGGGGACTCTGAGGAGGGAAGAAAAGTCCAACAGGGGACCCGGTTATTTCACTGATACAGGTTGGCAGCGGGAAACCATCCTTGGCTGAACGGCTTTGTGGAAAAGGGGTTCAGTCTTTAGAGCTACTCCCTGATCCACAGCAACACCTCGTGCTCCAATGGCTATGACCTTGAGGTAGGCTCTGAGTTGTTCCTCTCCTTTCCCAAGGTCCTGGCTTCCTCTCGGATCTTCAGCTTCTGATATCTAACACATTCTTTTCAGCTCATCTGGATGAAGGAGCTAAGAGAGTCCACCCTCCCATCCCATCTGTCACTTCCTGGTTTTCTCCAGAGACGTTGTCTCTTTAATGGAGTATTGATGTCTGATTTTCCCTGAAGTCCTGACCCTTTGTTCACTGGGACTCACTAGTTCCTGGCAGCTGGCTCGCCTCTCCATAGGAAGGTTGTGTTTGGCAGGGCCAACCTGAGGTTACAGCCCACCTGCCAGAGAGAACCCGCACCTTCCCGGCTCTTCCTGCCACAGAATCTGCTCAGGAGTCCTGCTCAGATCCCAGTACAGCTCTTCCCATGGCCAAATAGCATGGAAACACCATGGTTGGTATTGATTTAGTATTTAGAATGTTTGGGTAATGTTGACGGTTCATTCCCCATGTTCCAGTTGCCAGCTCCCCCATTTTCTTTCCTGGTCAGGCTACGTTGTGGCAGATAAAATACATTGGTCACTCATTAAATATTTCTTGACTTTGATATGCTTCTATCAGAGCACCGTAGTCCAAGAAACACTCAAGTGTGAGCCAAGAAGAAAAAAATTGTGTGGCAAGCACCCAACTTTAATATCCTGTCATCTACTTCCTGTTTACTGCTGACGACTTGATGAACCTGTATGCGCTATGGCCCAGGGCACACTGCAGTCACCAAAACTCCTGCTAAATGGCTCTTTTGATAAGGAGGAGCAGGATTGCTCCTCTCCGACCTAAGGGACAAATTTAGGACCATCACCCTCCAGGCTCACATCCTGGCTGAGGGAGTTGGGAACTGGCTAGGAGGCAGGGAAACACGGTCTCTTAACACAAAGGTTTACAGCAAAGGAAGTATCGCTAAAGAGAGGTGCCACCCGCTGGAATTTCCTGAGCGTAATGAATCGTCCTGAAGGCAGGACCCCTTCAGGGACCACCTTGAGGACACCTGAAGCCATAGCTGGATCTGTTGCCTAACATCAGGGTTGGAGAGAGGAGAATGGCTGAGGAGACGAGCCAGAAGCAAGAGGGAAGACACTATTCTCCAATGAGAGGAGCTCGGGCGATGGGGAGAAAGGGAAGGAGACGGAAACTCTCCAGGTCACCTCACAGCCCCGAGTCTTAGGCAGGTTGGGGTCTGGCGCTGTACTCTGGCTAAGCCCTTCGATTCTCTGCGGAAGGAATGGAAGCCATACCAGCAGCACGACCTCACCACGGGCCCAACCATCAGGCTCAAACAACAGCAGAGAGGTTTTGCAGCGCACCCATGATGGCAACGGCAGGGACAGCGGGGCGACCTCATTGAGGAGAGAAGAGCAACAGAGCAGGTCCTGGCCTACTAGGGCTTTCCCTAAGACTCTGTTCCCCACCCGCTCCAAGTTTTCTGCCAACGACAGTCGAAAACGGTTACCAAAGCTATGATGGGGAGGAGGCTGTGTTATTTATACTGTGGCTGCCCACTGCCAGCTTTGGTAGAGAGCAACTTCAAAGCTTCGTACCCAACAATGAAAAATTGTGAATGGTCGTCTCTTTCCAAAAATAAACGTAATTTCAGGAGGAGTGTGTCCAAACTAACGAGGCTTTGTATCTGAGTTCCATGCCTTCCCTGGATGGACCCGTTAAATGAATCACACAGGGAGAGCCCTTTAGAACAGGCCCCGTTGATAAACGCTCTTCATGAAAAGGGGCCTGGAGTGACATTGTACAACGATTGTCTCGGGAAGCCGGGCCTTCGCCGACGCTGGTCTGAATGACTCACCATTCTCTACATGTGAATGGGGTTTGTTGTCTTGGTGACAGCTAATGGCAGTTCGTTTCAGTGGAACGACATACATGCACATCAGTGGTGACATCAGACTTGACCCCTTTATGTCTGAAAAGCACCGATGCCTCCCGCTGGAGGTCCCGTTGGGGCATCAGGAAACGCTAGCCTGCTTTGGGCTTTCACACGACCATTGAAGTCAGAGTTGGTTTTTTTTTTTGTTTGTTTTTTATTTTTTATTTTTCAACGTTTATTTATTTTTGGGACAGAGAGAGACAGAGCATGAACGGGGGAGGGGCAGAGAGAGAGGGAGACACAGAATCGGAAACAGGCTCCAGGCTCCGAGCCATCAGCCCAGAGCCCGACACGGGAATCGAACTCACGGACCGCGAGATCGTGACCTGGCTGGAGTCGGACGCTCAACCGACTGCGCCACCCAGGCGCCCCTAAGTCAGAGTTTTTTAAAACTGCTATGTGGCAGATACTATGCTGACACTGAAGTAGAAAAGTCAGTGTCTGCCCTGAGGGAGCCTAAAATCTAGTGGGGAAGTGAGCCCATGCAGTCTACCCTACCGGGAAGGACATCCTCAATTGCGAGGCCCTACAAAGGCCAACGTTGGAAGGTTACACTGTCTACATAGGCAGGTCTGGCTTGAGTTACAGCAAATGGAGGGCATTTGTGTCCTATGGTTGCTATCACAACATAAGTGGCTGAAAACAGTACAGACTAATTATCTTACAGCTTTATAAGTTAGAATTCCAACATGGGTCTCAACGGGCAAAACGCGAAATGTTGGCAGAGCTATGTTCCATTTTTGGAGGCTCAGGAGAGAATCCATTCCCTTACCTTTCTAGCTTCTAGAAGCTGCCCACATTCCTTGGCTCGTGGCCCTTTTCTTCCATCTTCCAAGCCACCAACATTGCATCTCTCTGGGTGTTCTTCCATAGTCACGTCTCTCTCTGACCATAGCTGGGAAAGCTTCTCTCTCTCTCTCTCTTTTTTTTAATGTTTATTTATTTATTTTTGAGCGAGAACAGGGGAGGGGCAGAGAGAGAGAGAGAGGGAGATAGAGAATCCCAAGCAGCCTCCGTGCTGGCAGCATAGAGCCTGACACGAGGCTCCAACTCACGAACCACGAAATCATGACCTGAACTGAAATCAAGAGTCAGACGCTTGACTGAGCCACCCAGGTGCTGCAAGTTTCTCTCTTTTTAAGAACCCATGGGATTAGATTAAACCCACATGGATAATCCAGGCTAATATCGTCTCAAGGCCATGAACGGTAATATATTCACAGGTTCTAAGGATTCAGACTTGCACATTTTTGGAGGACCATTGTTCCACCTACTACCCTGGGGAAAGACTCATCACTATAGATATCCTATGTATTTATTTTGCTTTGAATTGCTTTTTGTTTCTGTTTTTTCAAGCATTATCCCTTGGAGAGGCTGTCTGAGATCAAAAGACGATTGATTATCTGCAGGGGTAGATTCAGAGATATGCTGGATGGAGCCAAGAGGGGGGTTGTTTCAAAATCTCCTGGTAGAATGTGGAGTTTGGAAAGGATAATCCAGCTTTACATTTATATTTGAAAGAAATGTTTAAAAGTCATGTTCCCATAATGCAAAGTACAGAAGGTAAAGCTCAACTATATTTTCTTTTTTTTTTTTTTTTAATTTTTTTTCAACGTTTATTTATTTTTGGGACAGAGAGAGACAGAGCATGAACGGGCGAGGGGCAGAGAGAGAGGGAGACACAGAAACGGAAACAGGCTCCAGGCTCCGAGCCATCAGCCCAGAGCCTGACGCGGGGCTCGAACTCACGGACCGCGAGATCGTGACCTGGCTGAAGTCGGACGCTTAACCGACTACGCCACCCAGGCGCCCCTCAACTATATTTTCTTGGCCCATAGAGCCGTGCAGAGGGAATGCACCGCCTCTGTTATCTGTGATCGGGAGGGCCAGGAGGGGTGGGGTGGACACTTCCCTGGGGGTTGTATTAGACTCTGTCAAAGAAGATTGAAAAGCACTGAATTAGGCCAGGATAAAAGGCTTCTCACTAGTCTCTCCACCCCCATGCTTTCCTCAGTCTAGCCCATTTTCCATTTTTTTTCCCCACCCAGATGTGCACTCCTATGAAGAGCCCTGTGCCGAGGCAGCTTATTCATTTTAAAGCTCCCAGGTGGTTATTGGCTGTGCCTGGCATGTGGCAGATCCTCAATAAGTGTTTGCTGAATGAATCAAATAAATTGAATGACTGCTGTTCGGGTCACTCCTGCTCACAAGCCTGCCATGTCTCCCTATGATCCACTGAATAAAATCTGGTTGTTCTAAATGGTCCCTCCCCCACCCCCAGTTCCTTTCCTTCCGTCCTTATCTCCACATGTCCAAATCCTCTCTTTTTTAAGAGTTTAGGTTGCATTCATTTGGTAGGGTGGAGGTAACAAGGTACCACGGACGGGGTAGCTTCAGCGATAGAAATCTCTTTTCTCCACCGTTCTGGAGGCTGGAAGTTGGATATCGAGGCGTCAACAGGCATGGTTTCTCCTGAGGGAGAAACCCCCCACCCCCCACCCTTGGTTTACAGACAGCTGTCTCCTGCGTGAGTCTTCACCTGGTCACCTTTCTGTGTTGGTGTCCGGATTTGGTCTTACAAGTTCACCCGCCATATTGGATCACGGCCCACACGAGCAGCCTCATGGTAACTTGATTACCTCCTTAAAGGCCCTAGCTCCAAACAGAGACACATCGCAGTCCATATCGCAGGCCAGTCTCATCACTTTCTTCATAAAATCCCCCATTTCTGGGGGCGCCTGGGTGGCGCAGTCGGTTAAGCGTCCGGCTTCAGCCAGGTCACGATCTCGCCGTCCGTGAGTTCGAGCCCCGCGTCGGGCTCTGGGCTGATGGCTCAGAGCCTGGAGCCTGTTTCCGATTCTGTGACTCCCTCTCTCTCTGCCCCTCCCCCGTTCATGCTCTGTCTCTCTCTGTCCCAAAAATAAATAAACGTTGAAAAAAAAAAATTAAAAAAAAAAAAATCCCCATTTCTGTCCTTTCCTCCCCTTCCCCCTTCCACTTTCTCTCCACCAAATTTCCCCACCTTGTACGACACACGTCAGACGTTCTAAAGTCGTTTCTCTTCTGAACAACCGTAGCAATAAAGATCTTTCTTTCTAGCGATGGCTCTTGTCATTTTTCACCTTGAATTACATCACCCTGTATTATATTTTATCTTGTATTATACTACCTTGTCTTATTACAGGTGTTCTATGGGTTATTTCCTCACCTGGAAGGTAAGCTCCTCCTGGACAGACTCTCTTTCTCACCAATCTGTGTCTCCCTCACACGCCTCGATACAGTGCCTTGAACATGAGTAGATGCTCGATAAGTATCTGATGACTGAATGAAGACGATAGAAAATAACTATGAGGTAGCCACCTGAGAATGAGATGGGCTGAATGTATCATAGATGGATTTGTTTCTCGCTTGAAAAACAGTTGTTAGAGGGCAAGGAACCAGAAGCACGTGCAGGTTTGTGATTAATAAATGCTTTCTGACAAGACTAATGAAGCATATACCAGCAAAGCCGACTGGTCCCGTGGCAGCGAAACTCAGGGTGGCTTAGAGACAAGAGATGTGAATACAACTGTTGAGAGCACCAGTTCTGGAGCTAGCCTGCCCGGCTTTTGGCCTTGACTCTGTGACCCTGAAAAACTTGTGAAACCATTCTGTGCCTCATTTTGCTCCCCTGTTAATGGAGGATGCTCCCTATATATATTTATTTAAATATTTATGTAATATTTAAATATTCGTATATATTGTATAAAATGTTCACGATTATTATATACATCTCCATCTCATAGGCTCCGGTGTGGCACTTGGAATAGCATCTGGCACATCGTATACACTTGCAAATGTTTGCTATTATCATCAGCGATTTCAGGGGCAGCCGACTTCAGCTCAGGTCACGATCTCACGGTCCGTGAGTTCGAGCCCCACGTCAGGCTCTGTGCCGACCGCTCAGAGCCTGGAGCCTGTTTCGGATTCTGTGCCTCCCTCTCTCTGACCCTCCCCCCGTTCACGCTTTGTCTCTCTCTGTCTCAAAAATAAATAAACGTTATCATCAGTGATTTCAGATGTTTTTAAAGAGGCCCCCCTTCTGCAACTCTAATCCACCCCTTAAATGAGGAGCGTTATGTTGTGGTGCATAAATATAAAAAGTTCTTCAAAACATGACATTTCCATCCGAGGGCGTACAATTACACTGAGTATAATTCTCTCTGTGCTTCTGGACATCGTGTGGGGAGAGCAGGTAGAACTTGTTGGCGTCGTGGTTGGGCCTTTGCGAAATGTGACAGCGGAGTTCTTAATTGTTCTTAGAAATGTCAGAAGTCACTGGAAGCCATTGGGCTTGACAGCTCAAGGGCTAATTAGCTCCAGACCCCGCTTCTTGGGCTGCCTCATTTGCAATTCTTGGTCACTTTTTTTCTTACGTCTTTTTAAAAATTCCTCTTACAGTTTTGTAGGAGGCGAGGAGGGTGTGTGCAACAGATTCGTGGCGGGACTGTCTCCCACACCAGGGCCCTACGGAGGTGCAGGTGAGTTGCAGGTACGCAGGGGTGTCCGTGTTCAAGTCTGACCTCGGAATGAAGAGGGGAGCCACAGTATGTGCGGGACTCCCGCAGAAAGTCACCCCCGCCCAGTACTGAGTTCTCCTGTTTCAGAGGAGACGTCCTTATCCCCTCTCCCCTGACTCTCCAATGAGAGCATTTGCTCGGGGCCCACTTGTTAATCCAAAGGCCTCATTAAAAAACAAAACAAAAATAGGCTCAGCAAATTAAGCCAGACCCAAAAGGGCAAATTTTGTATGATTTCAAAGTCTTCCATGAAATATTTAGAATAAACAAACTCATGGAGACGGAAAATAGGTTAGAGGTTACCAGGAGTGGGGAGTTAACGCTTCGTGGGTGCAGGGTTTCATTGTTCCCCACTCCTGAGCCCCATGTATCGAACTGCCATGCTAGGACTCTGCCAATGGGCCGGTAACCCCACATGACAGGTAGCTCATGGGACGCAAGGTGCTTCCTGTCCGGCCTCCCCACACCTTTGCCCATGCGGTTCCCTCTCCCTGAAATACACCTTTCTGTTTCTCTGGCAGACTGGATCACCTTTCAAAACTACAAGTCAGCTGCTCCCTCCTCTGTCCAGCCTCCTCTGACCCCCGCCCCGCCCCCCCCCCCCCCCCCCCCCCAGGAAGCCGGTTACTTCCTCCTTGCTGTCTTTTTGTGCACCAGGCCACTGCAGCACTTAACTGCATCCCGTCATGATTTATTTCCTTTTTTCTAAATATCAACTAATAACATGGACAGTAAAATTCAGGGTACATTTCTGCGAGCTTTAACCAATGCACAGGTAGTAGCATAACCAACCCCGGCAAGGTTATGTTACCCCCCGCGCCCCTCCCCCAGCCCCTGACAAATACTAATAGGTTCTTGGTCTCGCTAGTTTGGCCTTTTCCAGAATGTCATAGACATGAAAGCATACCGTAGGTATCGTGGTTGTTGGGATTATTTTTTATTTATGTATTTGTCCTTTGTTCTGGACAGGGACCTTGCCTGATTCCTCTTTCCCAAGCACAGTGTGGGGTCCATGATAGGGCCCTGTGCCGGTTCATGAAACGAATGAGCAAAAGCATGACGTTAACAACTGTTTCTAGTAGAAACGATCCCCCCCACACACACACCACCAAAAAAAAAAAAAAAGAAAAGAAAAAGAAAGAAAAGAAAAAGAAATGACCCCAGTCTGCTGTCCTCGACTTGGGGAATAAGTGGGAGGTTCCAGGCAGGAATGGAGGCAGCTGGTAAGGAGACAGACCCAAGCAGATACCTGGGGGAGAGGTCAAGTTTGCCCAGCCCTTCCTTCTAGGTGACTGACAGGGAGCAGAATGTGGTGAGGCAATCGGCAACCGGCTGACTGGTCGGCACCGGTCACCCCCGAGCCAGCCCCAAAGGGCCACACCCATCAGCAGTGGCTCTGGCGGGCAGTCTGGTCACCACCCGGGACACTTGGTGTTGCCGCGCACCTCTGGGACGCCCCATCGGCCAGCCTAGGGGCAGTCCAGAGGCTTCAAACCAGACTCACCCAGGCAGTAATGAACAGTACCCTGGTGGGGGCACAGAAAACCAGGAGGTCGGGAGGGAGTGGGGTCCTCAGACGCAGCTAACCTTTGCCCCTCCTCCGTCCTCCCTAACCCCTCTCCCTCCTCTTCACACACACACAGTCGCACAAGTTGGGAGGATCCTTTGCTTACTCTAGGACTAGCTTGAATTTGAGGGACTAAGGCATGACAAGAAGCCATGTGAGTTGCTGTTTTTCACGATGATTCTCTTTCACCCTTCGGGGAAATCCTCAACCCCACACTCGGATCTCATAACTGTGACCCCGAAGCAAAAGGCCCGTGTTTTTCCATTCCTCTTTCCTTCCATGCCTTATTAAATCTTTTACTAGTCCCCCAATGGGAGCTCCTTGAAGGCCAGGGGCGTAACCAGTTCCCTGGGTCATTTTGCAAGCACATCCATTTTTAAAGAGAAATCGTAACAGAGAAAGGGCCACGTGGTAAACTCTACATAAATAGCTGTTAAATAAAAGGATTCACTAATTCATCATCAACAAGCATAGATTATGGAAGCTACCTATTTACAACGTTCCCGGACCTCAGTTTGGAATGGCCATTGCCTCTAGATCGTATCCCAGGGCAGAGACTGAAAAAAATGATTTATTCCTCCTGGTGTTACTATTATGGTATTGGAGAATAAGGCATGGGTCCTAGCTCTATGACTTCTTATTGCAACAACTAATAATTGGCTTTAAGAATAACTTCATGGGGCACCTGAGTGGCTCCTTCGGTTAAAGGTCCGACTTCAGCTCAGGTCATGATCTCACAGCTCCTGATGTGGAGCCCCACGTCGGGCTCTGTGCTGACAGCTCAGAGCCTGGAGCCCGCTTCCAATTCTGTGTCTAATGCTCTCTCTGCTCCTCCCTTCCTCACACTATGTGTGCGTGTGTGTGTCTCTCAAAAATAAACGAAACATTAAAAGAAAAAAAGAAGAACTTCATTGTTTGTCTGTGGGACTGAGATTTTCTTTTTTTTAATTCCTATCATGGACCAGAAGATTAAGAATGTTATCCATGAAATAGAATAGAATAGAATCAAAAAGAATCTTTTCCAGACTTTTCACATTTTAAATGATGTTTCTTTTTAAATTTGTAGCCCTTGCATCGTCAACCTAACAGACGTGTTTTCACTTCCTCTTTTAACTCTCCAGGCTGTTTAGTCTACAGAAACAAGGACGCGATCGCCCCTCAAGTCACGCCATGTTTCTGATCTGACCGTGCTGCTCGGAGAGGTCCTGTTCACACGTTGGTTACAGTGACAGAATAGAGCCCAATCTTCTTCCGGTGACGAGGCCACCGATCTAGGTCCTCTTCCCAGAACCGGCCCACGGGCCGGCACATTTCATAGCAATGCATCATCCCCATCAGATTTACTTGATTCCTCAAGCATGTGCCAGGCACGAGGGACATAAACCCCACACTCGTGATACTTCAAGGCTCCCGGGAGGGAGCAAAGGCAGTTACCAGCAGCTACTTGAGGGAAGCAGGTGAAGATTCGGGGTCGGGGACTTCGCCGCCTCTCCAGTGGCCTGGAGATGTTGCACCGTATCAGCAGGCAGCCCACGGTGTGAAACAGGGGCCTGCAAAGGGCCCTCTGGGCCAGCCGTGAGCCCACCGGCCCGCGGCTCGTCCAGGTAGGAATAGAGCACAGATTATTCTGAACCAACTGAGCTAGAATCCCAGGTCCACTCTGGACTGGCTGCGAGATTTTCAGCAAGTTTCTTGACCTCTGTGAATCTTTTCTGGAGTATGAGGCTCATAGTCTCTGCCTCCCAGGAAGCTCAAAACTACTCACTGACCTATTATATATAAAGATCTCACCAAGCACACAGAAGGTAGAATGCCCTTCTCTCCCCCATGCCCACCTTCCAAGAACGAAGAGCCCCTACGAAGCATGCCTATGCCATAACATGGAGACAACGCAAAACCCTACTATCGGACAGCAGAGGAAGCACATTTTAATAGGGCCAGGGAATCAGGAAAAGGCTGGAATGTGGAAGGCTGCAGGGATTTATGCTACAGTTTGGAGATAACCAAATTGGGTGTAGCCGAGGGCAATGGTAGTAGTCAAGGGTCACTAAAGACAGAAGAGGGGGCCAGGAAGAAATGAGGACGTTACAGATGAATCTGGCCTCGCACCTTGGCCCATAGCTAGACATGGATCCCTAAAGCTCTAAGAGATGCGGTGCTCCCCTTGATGACAAAGCTCATGTCCCTTGCCAGTCCTGCACCAGCAGGACAGGGGGCTTGACTTCTCCCCTCGCTCCGCCTTGCGACCACTAGCCCTGACATACTCCCAGCCCGATGCCCCACGGGTTCACCCAGAGCAAATCCGTGGCAAGCACAAAGAAGGTAATGAGGAAACGTGAACGGAAGTCGGGGCAAGTGGTCATTCATCAGGCCACAGAATCTAATGTGAAAAGCCATCTGCCTCTGTCCTCCCTCAGGATGCTGTGCTGGAGAAGCACAAAAGCATCGCCTCCCCTTGGAAAGTCAGCCGGTTTGTGACCTGGTGGGAGGGCCTGCGGTGGGGGAGGGGAGCCCCTGCCTGGCGCCCCCGCGGGGAGGGGCCTGGCTCCGGGTCCCCACCCACCACAGCCTCCCTCCCTTCCTGGGACCTCACTTCCCAACGCTGGGCCAACTGAAGGTGTTCACGCTGCTCCTCTCTGCGCATTCTTTGCTTTGCGCTTTTGGCTGCCCCACGTTTGAACACCGGGCCAACCATTTAAACGTATGTTTGTTCCCGGCCTTGTTCCAAGGGGGGAATGTGTCGCGCTGAATGCGAAACAGGGCCTTCAATCTCATGGAGGCGACTCAGAAACCCCCCCCAAGGATGGGGGTGACTTAATCATCTCAATCATGGAACTCTGGGGGTCATGATGTCACTCTGATTTACCCCAAACGCTAGATTTGATCCTGATAAGCCAAATAAATATATGATTGATAGTCTCTCTACATAACTCGATCACGCGCATCCCCTAGCAGGAAGCATTTGGACAAGGTTGCCAGTTTATTTTTTCATTTAACAATTCTGACTGGCTCAGAGGTAGTACCAATAAAGATATTGATTTCCCCGGGGAAATTTTCTTCTGATCGTACATACTGAGCTTGAATCCTTTAGGCATATGCAGATTCTGAGAATTTATTTATTTTTTCACCTGAAGCCATTTTTGTTTGTTTTACTCTGACAGTTCAGGGTGTTGGGTATATTAGCTTGAAGAAATATCCCCCCACTTTTTACACTTAGGTCCTCAGTCATGGTGTCATAAGACTGGGTGTGCTTTTTTCCGCTACCTTTTGACCACAGCTCTGGACGCGAGAGAGGACAGCTGCCGGGGCTGTTCTTGCCCACAGTTCAGATTCGAGAATGCAGGAAGGTGTATCTCTACGAGTTAGCAGAAAGGCAGGTGATTTAGGCTCATGCCGCGCAGCTTGTAGAAAGGCCTCTCTCTTTGGGGGACGTTTTTGTTTTGTTTTGTTTTTTACGTTTATTTATTTTGAGAGAGCGAGCTCACAAGTGGGGTAGGGCAGAGAGAGGGAGAAGGAATTCCAAGCAGGCTCCGTGCCATCAGCGCAGAACCCGATGTGGGGCTCAAACCCACAGACCGTGAGATCATGACCTGAGCTGAGATCAAAAGTCAGATGCTTAACTGACTGAGCCCCCTCTTTGGGGGACCTTTTTAAAGGATCACGACTATTATTCTCCAGATCAATCCCCATCAGAAGCTAATTACTAAGCATCCACCCACCACCTCCCAGACATACCTATTTATGTTAGATAACATGGACCTAGTGAGATGAGAGTCAGACCAAAACATACTCTCCATTGTATACATCAAGAATATGCCAGGGGCGCCTGGGTGGCTCAGTCAGTTGAGCGTCCGACTTCGGCTCAGGTCATGATCTCACAGCTCGTGAGTTCGAGCCCCGCATCGGGCTCTGTGCTGATACCTCGGAGCCCGGAGCCTGCTTCGGATTCTGTGTCTCCCTCTCTCTCTGCCCCTAACCCACTCTCATTCTGTCTCTGTCTCTCTCAAAAATAAATAAACATGTAAAAAAAAAAATTTTTTTTTAAAAAAAGAATATGCCAGAGAAGTGTCATAAAACATAAAAAAATATTTTTTAATCTATAAAAAAATTAAGAAATCCAAATGTAAAGTAGATTCAGTCAATATGAGCTTCTAGGGTCTTTTAGATAGCGGTCTGGGACAAAGTCAGAGTGTAGGATTAATGTAAACCTGTTCCATTGGGACTGCTATGGGAATTTTGCCTCGTATTTGTCACACGGTTTGATCTGGGTTTGCCACTCCCGGGGAGGGTGGAATATGTGTGAAATGTGTTTGGGAACAGTCACCAGTCCAGCGGGGGTTAAGGTCTAAGTTTGAAGGAGCAACCCATTGTAGTTAAGGAGAGATCAGAATAAGGACCGATGGGTGAGTCTGGGAAAACGTCTTTTGCTTACAGTTTTGAAAAGGTATGTGTTTGGTTTTCTTCCTCATTCTCATAGTGTTTATTAGCATTGCATCTGCATGGGCTCAAAGATTGGGGAAGGTGGCAGGGCGTGCTGGGAACGCTCTGGATAAACAGCGAGCGCTGTGTGTGTCTCCTCCCCAAGCAGGGCTGGCCCCTCCGCAAGGGTCTGTTAGCCTCTGATTTTTAAAGTGACCGCCACCTGCTTAGATATCAGCTTTGCAGATGAGATTTGCCCCATTCCATTTGCTATATAGCCTTTGATGGCTGGGTATAGTAAGGAGTCATTTGGGGTTGAATTGTATCCCCCAAAAGATATGCTCAAGTTCTAACCCCAGGGACCTGTAAACGTGATGTTTTTTGGAGCTAGAATCTTTGCAGGTATAATCAAGTTAAGGTGAGGTCATGTTGCATTAAAGTGGACCTTCATCTGATCGCCGGTGTCTTTATAAGAAGAGGGCAATCTGGACACAGACACAGGCAGAGAGAAGGCCATGTGACAGTGGAGGCAGATGAGGCAGCGATCAGGGCATCAGGGCGACGCGTCTACAAGCTGAGGAAGAGCAAAGGTCGTTGGCAACCGCCAGAAGCTAGAAAACGGGGCGTAGAATGAATTCCTCCTCAGAGCCTCCAGAAGGAACCAAACCTGCCATTCCTGTTGAAGGGAACCCCGTGTCATCCCAGGACCAACACCTTGATTTCAGACCTCTGGCTGCCAGAACTGTGAGAGAACAGATTTCTGTTGTGTGAGCCACCCAGCCCATGGCGACACGGGCTAGCAGCCCTAGCAGACTAATACAGTGGTCATCGGGCACAAAGGCCACGTAAGTGGAACAAACTTTAGTAGATCCTTTACGTGTCAAGGGAACACTTTTTGGTTTCCACGGCAACTTTTTTTTTTCAAGTATTTTTTTAAATGTTTATTTACTGGGGGGGGGGGTGGGGTGGAGGAGCAGAGAGAGGGAGGGACAGAGGATCCAAAGCAGGCTCTGTGCTGACAGATGCTGGGCTCGAACTCGCAAACCGCGAGATCATGACCCGAGCTGAAGTCAGACTCTCAGACTGGGTGGCTGAGCCACCCCGTCGCCCCATGGCAACTTTATTTTGATAGGATGATTGCCCTTGACATTCTTTACTTTTGTAAAGTTTGGGGGATGCATATTCATTCTATGTTTTTAAAAGGGTTAAGCCTGGATGTGCACACACACATGCATTCGTCTACTAGGTTGTATTTCATCTCCAAAATACATATATCTAGGGGTTTTCTTGTATTAGGAAATTAAATAATACATATTTTCGCAAAAGGGTGACCCGTGTCACATTTGTAAGATCATATTTAACGGCTCTGGTGCACTAGCCAATGCCCAACTGGTGAGGCATCACTCTATTTAAGGGTAATTTGAGGAAGAGTGGTCATTCCCTGTGTAGGGGACTTAAGATTTGGATCCAGATCCAGTGGAAATCGGACCTCTCTACTGAAACCAGGGGACACACTCACTCATCTTGGTTTATGCCACCCCAAAAGATGTAGACACCTAATGACGATGTGGTGATCTGCACCAACGACAAAGACTCACCCAACTTGATCACTTGGATCTCAAAGTCAATTTCATTTTAAACTTAATTATCAGGCTTCAGGATTAAGTATGTAAGTGACGGGTCTGATCTTCACGGTCATGATGTTATTTTTCACTGGTCATTGGAGGAGCCATGGAGTTGTGCACTACCCAGAATTCAATCCTGCTTTCCACGCTCTCTTGGAGTTTCATTGTTTCTGGCTTTCTGGTGTTGTTTGTGTTCGTTCGTTCGTTCGTTTGTTTGTTTTTCTGGCTACAACTGATCTAAATGAGAAGAGTAATAGGGAGATCTAACTGATCTAAATGAGAAGAGTAATCAGTTTGTGATTCTGAATAAACGTATTCTAAATCAGCTTTTTAAAACGGGAGACTTTCAAATATACTTCTAAAGATCACTTTTGAACCAGGAAGAGAGAGCTTCTGGCATTTTCACAGTTGAGGACTTTATGTGTCCCGGAATTAACAAGAGAAACTAACCTACTAATTGTGGGTCAGTTGGCCTGGCAGAATGAAAAAGATAGTCTTTAAAAGCAAAATAGCTTTCTTTTTCTGTAGAAAGGGTGCTTTGCTGAAGATACAATGCATATTTATCACATCTCTATATAAAAAATAATCCTGAGCCTAGAAACTGAATTAAATATATATGTGTCAATGTCAACAGGGTTATTTTAGGGTGGTGGGAATAGGAGTGATTTCCCCTTTTATCCCCTTTTATCCACTCTCCTGTATTTTCTATAGATACGTGTCATCCTATTACAATGGCAAAATATAATTAATTGTTCAAATGATCTAAGAGCGAATCTGATGCTATGAAACATGTCTACAGACAGCCGGGAAACAACCACAGTTGACGGAACCTGCTGTTCCACTGTTTTCAAGGATGAGGAGTGGCCCAATTTGGGTGAAAAATGCTCCCACCAAGGCCAACAGACAGGCCAGCAGCAGCAGGCCGTCCAGGTGAAGTCCCAGCTGGCCAATGGCCCAAGACCAGCCTTCTCCAGGCTGGAGTGTTATGGTGTCCAACTGGCACCATGTTTGTGGCGTCAAGCTCATTTCATCTTTAAGCCCAGCCTGCTTTGATGTGTTCAGACGAAATGCTGAGAATTTTTAGAGCAGAGAAAGCAATGAAGAGTCTGGCTCCCCAATCTGTCCATCTGGATAGACACACTTTGAATCCAGAGAACTTCTGGCACCTTCACAGTTGAGAACTTCATGTGCCCTGGTATTAGCAAGAGAGACTAAACTATTTATCATAGGGTATTTGGCCTGGCAGGATGAAAAAAGATTGTCTTCAAGGAGAAAAAAAAAAAAATGGCTTTCCCTTACCGTAGGAAGTATGTTTTGTAGAAGATATACCTATAGGCAGAAACATTAATCCTGAGGATATTAAAGATGCTGCTAAGGAAGACTTTTATCCATCCATTCATTTATTCCTCACTCACTCACTCATTCATTCATGCAACAATTATTAACACAAGCCGTGTGTGTGCTCAAGTCCTTAAAGCAGAGATTCTCAAAGGGCCGACGCAGAACCAGCATCATCAGCATCATCTGAGATCTTGTTAGAAATGCAAATTCTCATTAAAACAAAACAAAACAAAACAAAACAAAACAAAACAAGGGGCGCCTGGGTGGCTCAGTCGGCTGAGCGTCCGACTTCAGCTCAGGTCACGATCTCGCAGTCCGTGAGTTCGAGCCCGGCGTCGGGCTCTGGGCTGATGGCTCAGAGCCTGGAGCCTGCTTCTGATTCTGTGTCTCCCTCTGTCTCTGCCCCTCCCCCACTCATGCTCTGTCTCTCTCTGTCTCAAAAAGAAATAAAACGTTAAAAAAAAAATTAAAAAAAAAATAAAATGAAACAAAACTGCTTCGGATTCTGTGTCTCCCTCTCTCTCTGCCCCTCCCCTGCTCATGCTCTGTCTCTCTCTGTCTCTCTCTCTCAAAATAGATAGATAGATAGATAGATAGATAATTTTTAAAAATGCAAATTTTCAGACTCAACCCCAGGACTATTGAAGTACAGTCGTGGGGGGTGGGCCCAGCAATCTGTGCTGTCACAAGCCCTCCACATGATCCCCATGGGCACTGAAGTTTGAGGACCAGTGGCCTTGCGTCTGGGTGGGTTACAGTAGGGTGGGGAGGAATCACTAACAAGTATTTCACGTAAATGGGACACGGATGGCACATGGAGGGAGCTCACCGTTCTCGAGAGGCACAGTATGTGAGGCAGTCCTTTCCCCCGTGGACAGGGCTTTCCAAAAGTTGTTTTGTTGCACTGAATGCCCGATTAGGGGGCAGCTGCAGTGTTTATTTCTGTGAGAATCGGTAATATTGCTCTCTTAAAATGTCAGACAATATGCGCCATGTCAGACGCAGAGAATATGTCAGACCATATTCTCAATCCAATATGGTATTGATCTGAAGCGGGTTTTTTTTTCAACTTCCTTCTAGAATGAAGTCCAAGGACCCGAATTAAAAATATCTCTACCTTTTCTTGCTGATGTCCTCCGATCAGATTGTGCTTTTATGGAATGGCTATAGGCCAGCCCTCATGGCCCAGCGGAAGTCTGCCAAAAGGTATTCTGGGAATCCTAAATGGCTCTCAGAGATGTCACTTGATAGGTGGCTAGAGCCACGTGACTCACTTAGAACAAACGCTTTCCACCTACAATGACATCCGCTCATTTTCTCTTTTCATCCTGTCTTCTTTCCTCCTTGCTGAACCATCCTAGGTCGAGAAAGTGGTCATTCTACAAACCAGCCCTCCTATCAAATTGAACAGGCCCGGCGCAGTTGTGTGGGAAGCAAGGCTGCCTGTGATGTGAGCCACGCCGATCGATCTCCCCCCCGCTCAAAAGGACTTGTTCTGCTGCAGAATCGGCTGTGTCTCACGTGTTTTCTCCTCCTCCGTCCGAAGGGGTGTGGCTGCGAGGTTAAGAAAGCTATGCAGTGGCAGCTGGCTACTTCCTTGAGGGCCTCCTAAGGGCTTGATTTTGGACCCTGTCCAAATAGCCATGTTTGGGGCAGAGAGTGCAAAACAATCCAACCGAAGTCGCTTTAGTTGCCTTATACGATGGACATCCTCCTGGTAGGTTTCAGCTAGAGGCTCCAGGTCGTGCTTTCAGCTACCAGCGCACGTCTTGATTCGAATCTCGCCACAGGAGAACTTCGTACCTACAACTAGTCCCGGCGGTTGAAAATAATATAATTATGACCACTTCCTGGGTGCTTGCAATGGACTAGGTATTATGCTAACAATTTCTCACGTGACCTCCCGACAACGCTCTGAGGTAGACGTTATTATCCCATTTTACAGTTACGGAAACTGAAGTCCAGAGAGGTTAAATAATCCGTTCAAGGCTATACGACAAGGAAGGCCCAAGACCGGGATTTGAATTCACCTTCCCTTGTGCCCCTCTGATATGCCTACAGGGAAAGGGTGGAACGTGATGAGTCATTTGGCTGACGAACACATGATTCTCTGTTCTGTAAATACGCTCTGGCCGGGGCTCAGACAAAGCAGTCTAAACTAATGACCACATCTCCGGGATTTCTTATCAGCCTAAGATTAATTAAAGCGGAATTCGCCGATGAACGATGGATTCCAGAGCTGGCAAGTGATTTTCATCTCACGAATTTTGATTATCTGTTAGTTGGTTCCTGGCCTGCTGTGTTGAGAAAGAGTCAGAGGCCAGACGTGAGCCCAGGGCCAAGGAATGCTACAATGCATGAGGGATATCTGTGCTGGCCTTAAGAAAGGCAACCGCAATGAATCTGCTGGAACGTACTTCCTATCTTTGATGTATCCTGTCGGATGCCGGGAGTCTTAAAATGTAGGCTCGGCCCTTGCATTTAGATTATATCCTGAGTCAATAATACTTAATTCCTAATTAAGCACTATGAACAGGAGCTCAATAAAATGTGGTGTTCACCAGTTCTGTGTGACCTGGGGACAATGGAACACCACAGGAGAACAGATTGAGATTAATGATACAGACATGCCTCATTTCAGAGAAACCTACTTGTGAAAACCCGAACTCACGAAATAATAAACGGTAAGCGTCTCCATTTTACAAGAGGATCGCTGGGATGCTTTTAAATTGTAGCATCCTGCTGCCCTCCCAACACTTGCACGGGGTTCTTTACGATCCCTTCTGTGACAGGAGAGGGAGGCAGGCTGAGAAGTTTAACTGTCGGAAGACGCTCCTCACTGGAGAGCAGGCGAGAATGAGCATTTTTTTTTAAATTTTTTTTTTTCAACGTTTATTTATTTTTGGGACAGAGAGAGACAGAGCATGAACGGGGGAGGGGCAGAGAGAGAGGGAGACACAGAATCGGAAACAGGCTCCAGGCTCTGAGCCATCAGCCCAGAGCCCGACGCGGGGCTCGAACTCACAGACCGCGAGATCGTGACCTGGCTGAAGTCGGACGCTTAACCGACTGCGCCACCCAGGCGCCCCGAGAATGAGCATTTATAAAATGGAGACTGGAGTGTTAGAGAAGAGGAACCACGATTCAGTGCATCCAGATTTAATGGACATGACTCTTCAAGAACACATCTGTCAAAGAAAGGCTTAGCTATCAATATTCTTGAAGAGGAGGAAAATGTTGGGGATGAGGAAAGGTCCTGAAACCAAATCCTCGTAGTCCGTTCGGTTAGGCTGACCTTCACAACATGCGCTCATAAAGGATGATGCTGCCTCCGGTGTAACCCGGCATCTCCAGGGCATGTTGACCCATGTGCGGCAACCCTGCTTTTGGAATCAAATCAGGGCCCCCATGGGCTTTGGGGCGGAGGGTGACCCAGAGTGGAAGGCTTGCCCCACACCACTGGGACCTCCCGAACCCATATGAGGCATTCACCCGAGACGGGCTGTCAGGGACCAAACTGGAATTCGACGCTCTCCCTGTAAGCATGCTGGAATTTACAAGAGTTTTGTGTAACTTTGCTCAGAATACTTGCGGAAAACAGCTTCATTTTCTATCTGTTTCTGTCTCTGTTGAATACTTTCCACGGTTACAACTATGCAAGAGTTACTGTTCACTGATTAAGGACATAATTTCCTGTTGAGAACATCTTGTACGTTCAAAATTATTTGGGGTACTGTTTATATTTAATGAGCTTTCAAAGTACATCTGCAATGCACTTTACTACCCGGAGAAGAGGTGACCACATGGCACACAATGGGAGTTTGAAAGCCTGCAAAGCTAATTTGACATTTCACTGATCATTGATATTGATTTTCCAGAGGCAGTTCTCTTCTGGGTAACTGGTATTTCATAACATCCTGGATGTGCCCAGTGGATCACTGTAGTAATCCTCTGAGCCGGCCCCACGCAGGCCAGGAAACTCTCACGGAGAGGGTAGATGCGATGGGCTGGGCTGGGTACGGAAAGCTGGGAACATCCATAGCTATACAGCACTGGTCTCTCCTACTTATTTAGAAGAATAAAGCTCCAGGACAGCTATATGAACCTATAGCAATTAATTTGTGCTCTATGTGATCTCGCACAAAATACCAAGAAGCATCAGGTTTACAAAAATCCCATTTGGGGGGCGCCCGGGTGGCTCAGTCGGTTAAGCGTTTGCCTTCAGGTCCAGTCATGATCTCACGGTTCGTGGGTTCAAGCCCTGCATCGGGCTCTGTGCCGATAGCTCAAAGCCTGGAGCCTGCTTCGGATCTGTGTCTCTCTGTCTCTCAAAACCAAATAAATGTTAAAAAAAATTTTGTTTTAATCCCATTGGGTCCACAAAAGGCCATATTTATCCTTCCCCTAACAATATTCCTTTCCTTTTCTGCTCTCCACATCTCTACCCAAAGAAAAGAACCTGTCTTTTTCAGAGGCTTTACCATGACATATGATGAGAAATACATTTTATGCTATGACCAACTACATGCATCCACATGCATATGTATGGAAACAAAAGACCCACGAAACAGTAGTTATCCTTACTCTATAGAATGTACTCTGACACTTTCTGATTTCATTTTTTTTGAAAAAATGCTGGCAGTCTGAAACATCAAAGAGGGAACATGATGGCAATGTTCTATATCTACACTGTCCATATGGTGGCCACTGGCCACACGTGGCTATTGAGCACTTGGAATGGCTGGTGTGGCTGAAGAGCTGAAATTTACATGTTATTTCAAGTAAAATTTAAATAGCCACATTTAAATTGAAATAGCCACGAGGATAGCCTATGCCCAGTGGCTGCCGTACTCCATGTTTGACAGCACTTGTTAAGGCTAAATATTTACTAAAGCAATTCCAGTCCTAGGAATATACCCAAGGAAAATGGGTGATTATGTCCACCAAAGGACATATAATCAACCTGTAAAATCACAGCACAAAACCAGAAATAAGGCCAATGTGCGTCACCAATCAAATTGTTTAGGTGTAGTGTACTCATACAGTAAAATACTATATAGCTACGAAGAAAAAAAAAATGAACTGCTCACCGTATGGACCTAATGTGTGGATGAAAGAAGCCAGCAGAAAAGTAAAGTTGTGTGTGCGATTCTGCTTACATGATAACTGAGAGTAGTCAAGACTAACCTCTGGTTATCCAAGTCGAACAGTGGTTGTCTCTGGAAGGGCATGCGTATCGATTGGCAAGTCACATGGAAGAAATTCCTGGGGTGCTGGAAACGTTCTATCTCTTGATTAAGGTATTGGTTTTATGGGTGGAAAAGACTTACTGAGCTACACATGAAAGATTTGTGTAATTTATCATATATATATATATGTATTGCAATAAAAAAAGTTTTTAAAAATATTGGTTCTCAGACCCTAAATTGATTGCAGGATCGTCTAATGGGTTAGGAATTGCAGTTTGAAGAATGGTGCTAAGACAGACATAACTCAGCATCCCTCCCAAGCACACAATTGCCTCATGGAAGGAAAGGCACAAAGTATTAAATGGTGTTTTCTTATTCCACCCTGGATTTCTTTCAAGTTGCTGCCTGGCTCTCATTGCGACGACATTCTGATACTCACACAGTGGAGGTTTTTTCCCTCTTGATTTTATATGGTTCACTCGGTTCTGCTTCTCCCGCCTTTACCTGCTTTGCACGGTCATAGTATGAAGGTACTCTGTAGGCACCAGCCGGCCTACACCTTCTCCTCCTCCTGCTGTCAGAAGACCACTTGCACACAGACAGCTAGTGGAACCTACACACCCACAAGGTATAGACAGCCAGTGACAGGAAGCGCCGTCCTCCCTGCCTGGCCAGAAGGGCAGTGGGTCCACACCACACTTAACGTGGTAGTTGACATTCTGCCTAGAACTGCCCACTTGCTTACCGAGGACCAACAAGGCCAGATATCCCAGCTCTACAAGAGGCTCACTGGGTCCCCGAAGGAAAGAGGAGAAACGTCATAGAATGATGGCCCATGAAAACACTGGGGTGGGAAGTGCCCAGGAGGAAAGAGACACTAGTAGAGGAGCACCTCAAGAAGCAGAGATATAAAAACTAGGTGGGAAACCATACGCGGAAGTTGAGGCGTATTCATGTTCAAGACCTTGATCGGGGCGAACAGCAATACAAGTACTTGCCCCTGTGTGATTGTGAAGTCCATGCTCCTTCTGCTCCGTGAGGTCAGTGACCCTCTGCCAAAGCAGTGACAATCTCCACCGGACCTTCTGCTCCCAGCCCCGCCTTCCCAGATCACAATGGGGCTTTTGGACTAGGGAGGTAGTGACCTACTAAGGAGTAAGAAGCATGTTCCCTGATGTTCGGTGAACAGGAGATGCTCTTGTGTGATTGGATGTGTGCTACTCCAGGAATTTTAGGCCAAAGAACATTTCTTGGCCCTTGGAAGTTCATGCCAGTCTGAAGGTACGCCAAGGGATTCGAGTCCTCCAATCCAGAAGGACCTCTGGAAGGGCAGTATGAGGTGTCCCCGGTCCACTCTGAAGGGTATTCTAGAAAGCAGAGCAACTTCCTCTTCTAAGCTTTCCCAGAGACTTGCAAACCAAATTGTGTTGCCCTAAAACTTGATGCCTCAGGTCTTTCCACTGGAATGGCCAAAGTAAACCAGGAATCAAGAGAGTCCCTGCATTTTCCAGGATATGGGCATACTCCTTTGGTTCGGCGTTGCCAACAGTGACATTGGTCCAGTGTTTGGTGATTTTGAGTCTAGACCCTAATCCAATTAATAGCTATTAAGGCCTACCAGGTGCCAGATGTACTCATATATATTATTTCGTTCTTTCAATAAGCCTGGAAAGAACATGTGATTATTTCCATTTCGTAGATGGAAATAAGAGAGATCGAGAGATCTGTCCAATATCAAAGTACTCATAAGCAGAGGCCGGCATCCAAGTCCAGGCCCTCCAGCCAGGTGATCCGAGCCCATTCCATCCTATTGCTCATTTTCACACGGGAGATGTCCAGTCGAACGACCTTCACTGTGTCAGCATGGTCTTTACTTACCAGGTACTAAAAAGCTCGTGATAGCCTGATAAAGGAAGAAGATGCACGCACCTCACCAAGAGTTCGGCTTACAGATGGCTCGTAATCTCCCCCAGAGTGCGATCAAGAGCTCCTGTCCTGCCCTAGGACCTCAACCCTGACAGTCGATCTCTGATGTAACTCAGCTTCATGATAAGGGTACAAATGGTTGTATACATAGAGTTCACCCCAGGTTACTCCTCAATCTTTTGATACTTATGATACCTTTGAGATCAGCCCAATAGAATCTCTAATATTAAAGGGCTATGCTAAGAGTTACTTCATTCCTGCACATTGTCAGAGGGCTGCAAGAGACGGCATCTTGAGTAGTAGTCTAGTCCCTTAAAGTGATAGAACTTGTATTCTAGTAAAGTTTTAA
The DNA here is from genome assembly GCF_016509475.1 of Prionailurus bengalensis. Taxonomy (NCBI): domain Eukaryota; kingdom Metazoa; phylum Chordata; class Mammalia; order Carnivora; family Felidae; genus Prionailurus; species Prionailurus bengalensis. The sequence continues at coordinate 9,202,972 of NC_057343.1, read as the reverse complement.
AGAGGGAGTCAGAAAATATATATACTGCATGCTTGATCCCTATCTGAGAAAGCTTTGTTAAATAATAAAACTAAAAATAGTAAAGTATTAACTGAACCTCCGTGTTTTCATTTCAATTTTCTCTAGAGCATCTGACAGCCAGATGACAAGATTGTCCAGTTTTGTCCAAGTATGTATGAGATTGATCATTAACCAGGCAACAAATTCAATCTGCCCCAGCGACATGGTTGTCCAAGTCGTGTGGTCAAGCCCGATCATCCCTGAAGTGTGTTTGAAGATGGTGAGCACCTCCTTTGTACAATCTCATTGACTCTGATAGACCCTAAATTATCATGCTTAGCTCATTGGTAATCATGAGACACAGGATTAGTGAAGTTTGGAGCGGATGCAAATATTACTCTCTCCCACCCAATACATAATTTTTTCCATAAGGCTTGGTGATGAACATTTCATTTACCACCCTGGGAAGGGAGTGTTAAGTGGTTTTTCTACGTAAATACATATAAAATGTGTATTTGATGTATTTAATGTATAATTAATATAATTTACTTTATAATATATACTTGTAAGTATAGTAATAAATATATAAGTGCGCCTATGTATGTAATATTTATTATATGCAATTATTATATAATTATATAAAATACCAGCCCCTTAATATGCTCAGCGAAGTTTCATGAAGACAAAACCCAACGATCTGTTTATGGCAGTGGCATTTAATCTAGGCAAAACAAAGAAAAGTTGAATTCATTTAGGGAAAACAAACAAAAAATGGTTTTCATTTTCCCTTTAAAATTCAATCACTAAAGACAACATCCAACATGTTGGCAGTAGAATTTTGTGCCGTTTGCCATTTATATAACAAGGTTGCTACAGTTTAGAAATGTTTAACGTAATCCAAAAAGCCGTCACCTGAGTGTGTAAAAGCTCCTGGTTTTCCTCATACACCGTCTGGTACACTTAGGTTATCAATTGTGTTGTGGATGGTGCCCGTTCCCAGTGATATTTGTGGCATACACGGGGAGTGAGAATGGGAGAAAAATAAGGATAATGAGCTTAAATGAACTTGGCATCAATGATGGCTATAGATCTTAGAAAAATGTTTCCTTTGCCAAGAAAAGGGAAGCTATTAAACTGTGAATGGATCTCATACAGAGTGTGCAAAATCAGCTTGAAGTGGGCAGTGCAATGACAGCAGTTGGGTGACCATGCTTACGAGCGAGAACAGTGTGGTTCAGAGTCAACGTGAGCAGTACACCATCAGCCAGGTCCAAGACCATGGTCGCGGGCAGCATTAGGCCCTTTAAGCAGATAATGGACAGGGACGCCCATGGAGGCTTCACATAAACCGCATTCAGCAGAGGGTCCAGGACTTATTTTGAACAATTGCTTCCATATTCATGGGGCTTAGCAAGTCAAGAGCATCCTGTCCTGATCCAAACATCCTTTTCTTCAATGTATGATTTCCAACATTATTAAAGCAACGCTGGCAAGAGGCAGGCTAGCAGTCAACATTGTATCTCTTCCTATTGGCCTCCTCAAAGGTTTGGGGGAACCTTTGTCTTTCAAGGGTGGTAGAGAGCTTCTCAAAAATTAAAGATTTTTAGAAATTCATGTGAAGGTGAAGAATGGACTGAGACAAGGAAGTACTTATCTTGGTAAATGACACACACACACTATGTCTATACGAGACCAGCCATATAGCGGAAAGAAGATATTATGTCTTCCAGATGTTTTATCTGCATAACATGAAAAACTTCTTTGATTGAATTTTTCACTTTTATTCATGTGTTTGATGTTCTATAGACAAAGTCACAGAGAGGAGACTATGAGAAGAAAATGAAAGGTGTGCAGAAATACATCATCAAAAATGCTTTTTGATGATAATAAAATTCCCCTTTAATGTTTTAAAGTTTTCTTCCAAGCAAGATTTGATGGGTTTTATTTTTATATAGGACATATATTAGCATGTTTCTTGGCCTTTAGGAACAGTTGATCTCAATGTCTAAAAATCAAAAAGGGGAGAGTCACAGACAGAATCTTGGAATGTCCTCATCATAAAAAGCTTGCTCCTGGTTATTTTAGAAAGTAAGCCATTCAACTAAAGTAGTAGCTAATGCAGGAAAACAAAGATTAAGGGGGGAAAAATCACAAGGTCGAAGGAAATGTGTATAGCAGAGGCAGCAGAGGCAGAAAAATAGAGACACACAACCATGATGTCCTGGAAAGGTCCGTGGGTTTGAGGCCCTTGTCATATAGACATTTGAATGCCACGCCAGGGAGCTCTGGGGAGCCAGTCAATATTTATTTTTCATTTTTTGTTTATAAGTTGCCAATAGTAAAATCCACTCTGCCTCATCCAAGTTGAAAGAGAATCTCTCAAACAATATTAGGTAGCTCACAGAATCTTCAAGTCAGCTAAGCAATCTGACTCCAAAACTAGATAATAGGAGTTACTGTCCTGAAAACACCACCAACACTCTTGAAGATCCAGAAACCTCCCACCCTGCCTTTGACAGGAGAATGGATCCCAAGAGGCAGCCACCTCCTCGTGTCCCTTATGGTTGGTTTCACTTCTCTTGCAGGAACCTGAGGCACTTGGGATTCACAGAACTGAAATCGTAAACCGGAACCCTAGCTGCAAGGGCATCTGGGATGTGAGGTTACTTTAGGAAGTTGTTGACGCAAAAGGTGGGTGGATGTTCAAAAACACTGGGTAGCCACTAATGACAAATATCCACTACAGCAATGAGATGACCATAGCTGTGCTTGAGAAGAATTGATTTCGCATGATTTGTGTAAAAGGATTGGAGTGTGAAAAGGTGGGACACGAAGACAAGTGGGGATACCGTTGGCAGTTGTCAAAGGAAGCGTGGATACTATCTTGCGTGACAACGTTAGTGACGGGAGCACAAGAGAGGGGGAAGATTCTGGAATCTCTGGAGAGATAGAATCGACAACCTTTAGCAATGAGACTTGAGGCCATCCACAAGAATAGGGAAGTCAAGAGGAGGTGATGTTCTGGAGGGGAGGGTGGGGTCCTGCCTGGGGCACACTCCACTGGGGACACAGCAAAGCACACATTAGGCGGGCCAAGCCAACAGGCCATTGTAAAGGTAGATCTGGAGCTCCGGAGAGAAGTATCCAGACACAGGTATTAGAGTCACCTACAGAGAGATGATAGTTGAAAGACCAGGACTGGGAAGGTAGAGTTCAAAGTTAGTGCTTTCATTCCTTTCAAAAATGGGTTTCTTTTTTGTACCAGTGTTCCTGGTTGCTGGCTTTAGTGATTTAAAGAGATGTTAACCCGGAGCCTTTTTTCCCCCAGCAGAAGAGGACTAGTGCACTTTTATGCAAATAACACATTCTTTTCCCTTTCGAGGAACCAGTCTTCAAATGATTCTTGTATTCTTTATATAATTATGTCTGGGGGACTGGAAGGCTTAATTGCTTGTGTCCAGATGACAGATGTATCGTAAATAAGGAAGACCAAGTCTGTTTTTATTGTAGTCATTTTTCACCTGGTCTAAGGGAAAACAAAACAAAATTAATGACACAATGGGTAGATCAAAAGAGTCTACATCACAAAAGAGAAAGTTTCTGAATCTCCAACCTGGACCGGGCTCTATCTGAAAGAAGAGGGAGGGCTTTGTTCCCAAGTAGTCGAGTGCCACGAGAGCTCACAGCATGGCGCCTCACCGGCCTACATTTCCAATTTCCAGCCTCCTAACAATGAGGCCCTCTCTGAGGAGAAAGACCCTCTGGAAAGTGAATGGGAAGCTTGTGACCCACAAAGAGTAAACTAAAAAGTTGGGACCAGCATTTTCTTTTAAATCAAGGGACACTTGTTTTGAAGGACAAAATTAAACCGTCCCAGAGCGGCCCGAGTGCCACAGTGGGAAGGAGTCCCAGTGTCCTTTTCCACTTTGATCAGATCTGGAGCCCCCACCCCCCCACTGGCCAGGATCAGTGTTCCCAATACCCTGGAAGGATCCTGAAGCTGCACCCCCCTGGGAAATGGGGGTCAGTCGGTTGCTCTGGGTCGGTGACTTGGACCCAAGGCCACGAGTACCTCCTTTCTTCTGAGAGCTCACCCCCTGAGGTGGACTCCTCCTAATTACTGCCATAGACCTACCCACACAAACGAAAGCCCTGCCACAGAGCGAACTCTCCTAACGTGCCATTTGTTTTTAAGTTTTTACTTATTATTTTGAGAGAGACAGAGACAGCGTGAGTGGGGAGAGAAAGGAGAGAGAATCCCAAGCAGGCTCCACACTGCCATCGCAGAGCCCGATATGGGGCTCGAACTCACGAACCATGAGATCGTGATCCAGACCGAAATCGAGAGTCGGACGCCCAACCGGCTGAGCGACCCTGGTGCCCGAGCCACCCAGGCGCCCCTGTGCCATTTGTTTCTGAAAAGTAAGAGGATCCGCGGGTGCTCAGCAGGGAGGCACCAATGAGACTCCGTGGTGGAGACCAGGGGGGGTGCCGCTACTCTACGGCAAGCCATGAGTGCTCTGCACATTAACTAGTAAACAGTTGGGTCAGTCTTGGGAGCTCTGTCTTCAGGAGCATCAGGAGAAGCAGGGCCTTATTATTTAATATCTTAGAGCATCACAAATGTGCATTATTCTGAACAATCACTAACATTGTTCCCGAGACAGAAAGTCCTTTGCCCAACTCAAAAGACACATTAGGACAGCTCAACCGGGCGGGGTGGGGGTTTCCTTCGGGAGGCTGGATGACGGAAGACGGTCAGGACGGGCATCTCCGCTTGGCTTAACCTCCAGTTTCACACTGTCTCGGGGAGGGGGAGGGGGGGGCTTCTGCTATCAAAGGTTTTACAGATGGTTCTAGATGTGGCAACAGATTAGTAAAGGGAAAAGCAACGACTTGCTTGGCAGAGCTTACACTTCTCAAGTGTTGACCTGGGTTTTAAATTTTGCGACTGTAATTTTAGACAATGCGGGACACGCACAGAAGCTGCCTCGGAGATAAAGGGAGACGAGAGGAGTATCGTTCTGGACTGGGTCCTCGCTGAAGGCGGGTGGTAACACAAGGGGCAAAGCACCAAACTGGATCAGTTAGGGGGGTATGAATAGGCATGGATTCTTTTCCTTCCCGACTGGGGCATCTTTCCAGACAGACTTTTGGGGAGGCTTCTAAGGGCCCCTGTAATGATTGCATTACCATGTTGGCCCTGACGATGTCCCAAGGCACTTGGGCTGAGACTCACTGTGTGTCTGCCCAGCAGAGACATGGTGGGGGGGGGGGGGGGAGTGATGTTTCCTGCAGAAACCTTCAACGGTCTCCCAGCAGTGGTAGTAAATCTGGGGTCAGCTTTTCTGACCCTTAGACATTAAGCAAGCTACAGGAAGTGAGTGCAGAAGTCTCCTGGCCAGGCAAATAATGAAGTGTATCCCAGTACGCTTAGCTGCAACCCCCCGGAGGAAAATCAGGATTACAAAAGGGACGGAGGTGTCAGAAGAGAGGAGTGAGAAGTCTGAGCGGTCAGCCTCCTCGAGGATTGTCTGGGACAAGAAAGGGAATTCGGGGGGTGGGGGGCGGGCTAGGACCGAGCTCCAGGGTGGAGCTGTGGCCGTTTGCTTCTCCCCAGCCGGCATCGTACAAAGATGTGGTTTACCCGCCAGCACTGAGCAAATGTCCGTCCCTTCATGGGTGGTCGGATCCGGTCCACAGGGGGAGGTGGAGAGCAGAAGATAAAGACAATCCGACTCGAGCCCACTGACCTTTCCCCTTGTGTGTCCTAGGGAGGTCTGGTTCTCATTGGGCTTCAGAGAAACCACGGTGGACCCCTTCCTCCCGGGAGGAGGCCCTGCCTTCTTGCCCGGGGTGGCTGGAAGCATCGTCTTAGTACCTGTCCTTCTTCCTCCGACAGCTTGCTGGCGGACAGCACCCTCGCATCTGGGGCAGCGTTTACAGAGCGCGGAACACTCGTGTTCCTGTTAGCCCTCACCCCACGCCAGTGGCTGGCTACTGTCCTCCTCTCGCAGCGTGGAACCTGAGCTCCAGAGGGGTTAAGAGACATGTTCAACATCACACCACCTGACGAGAAAACGGCTCAGCCGAGGGTGTGGCACGGGTGTTCTCGTCCCAGTTTGCAGACGGGGAAGCCGAGGCACAGAGAGCACCCACGCGTCCTGCCCGCGGACTCGGCATTCGTGGGACGTCAGTATCCATCCGGGGAACCAGGCAGTCTGGCTTCAGAGCCCCGGCTCTTTGTGTGTGTCCTAGACCGCCTTTCCCACTGCTCGGGGCAGGGGTGGTGTCTTCTTGAAGGCAGATTCCCATCTCGTGGGTCGAGGGGATGGCCCACGGTTCTGCATTTTTTTAAACAAGCTCTCAGATGACGCGATGCTGACGGCCCACAGGCAGCTGCTGGGAGTGATGACGCTCTGTGCTCCAGCTACGTGTTATTGTTATCTGACTGCCAGAATTCATTGATTCATCTCTGGTTGCCAAAATCCCTTGTCCCCTCCCACACACACTACTGGCACGCCCACTCCTAAGGGCACCCTTCTCTCCAAATCTGTAGCTATTCTATGGTTGCATTCATTAGGACGATGGCCCCTCACCAAAAATGAATATAATAATCATTTGGGGAGCTCTTTCAACACGAACACCCTCTCCTGTCAATTGCAGACAGTCTGATCCAGGATATTAGGGGTGGGGCGAGGGGTAAGAACAGAGAGATTCCCTGCTGTTTCTGGTATAAACCAACCTATCCTTTCTCTTACCCTTTCAAGTCACCAGGTACCCAAGTCACCTACATAACAACACCCAGGAAGTGGCTAGGAAAATCAGAATTCTCCTGGGTGGTGAATACTCTTCCTGAAAGCTTCCTCTTCCCGATAGCATTAAGATAGGTCCACTTCTCTGCCAATCCCCCAGTGCTAGGCATGGATTGATGCTCCCACTTCCTCCTCCCCTGTGCCTCAACTCTCTAACCGCAGACTTCATTCTCCTGCCCCACATCAGCTTAGCCAATAGGCATAACACTGAGCCCTTCTGGAAAGGATCAGAATCACTTCTGACCTGACAAGCCTAAGACTGAAGGAGCATGGATGGTTTTTCTCTCTCCCTTTAAGCCCTGAGCCCAGTAATCTAGCTGTTCTGAGTCTGGGCCTCAGAAACAAGAACTCTTCAAGACGAGTCCTTTCTCTTTAAGGATTTTCAAAGACCAGCTCCTTACATGATTATGTTTTCCCCTGACCTTTTTTTTCTACAGTTCCAAAGAAAGCCTCACATTGAGGAAAACTAGAAAGGCATGATTCAGTGATGTCAAATGCTCTCCGGATTCCTCCTTCCAAAGTCTTTGTTAATTGTGCCCTGTATCTATAGTGATAAATTTAAAGACACACGAAGCAGCAGGATCCCAAAGACACTAGATGATTGTGCTGTTCCATTAAGTTGAAACAATGGAGCAGCGTCTCGAGTCTATCTCCAGGGCAACAGAAAATGCCAGTCACCGTCAGGTGGGCTTTCTGATGAATCTTTTAAAATGGACTTTCACGTACTTTTGTTATTTTTAATATGGGAAAATTAATTTCATAAGTATTTAAATAAAGTTAAAAATACTTGAACCAAAAATATATCTTTGCTTTAATCCCAAATTTTGCTTTTTGGCATTTTGTTGATTTGTGGCAAAATAAAATTTCTCAGATCAGAAGGAAAGAAAGACCCCATGAAAACCCCAAAAGCAACATATTAGCAAAAAAAAAAAAATGGCAACATAGTGAGATGTGGTCTCTATTGCCAAACCATTTCACTTCGCTCTGGACATCAGGCTTGGATCTTCTAGGAAGGCTGAAACAATCAGGTACAAGTGAGGAGCTCTTAAAATACGGCTGTAGGCCAAGGGCCCTGAGCCCTGTGGAGGGCAAAGCAAGACTGCATCCTGTTGGACACTCCGTCCCCAGTCTCTCAGTCTGGCCTCAGCTGGTCCTCTGCGCTCAGCTTTGAATCCTCGCCATGACCTCTTGTGCATGACCACCCTTTTTGACGGCATTTTTCTTGGCTGACCTCAAAAGTCTCTTTTGGATATAATATATATATTTTTTAATGTTTATTTAATTTTGAGAGAGGAGGGGGGAGAGGCACAGAGAGAAGGGGACAGAGGATCTGAAGCAGGCTCTGTGCTGATAGCAGAGAGCCTGATGCAGGGTTCAAACCCAGGAACTGTGAGATCATGACCTGAGCTGAATTCCTACGCTTAATGGACTGAACCATCCAGACACCCCTGGATATAACTTTAAATCCTTGCTCTGCAGACACATTTATGATGACCAGGAATAAAAACTTCTAGAGCTATGCTATCCAAGATGGTAGCCACTAATCATGTGTGTCTATTTAAATAACTTAAAATTAAATAAAATGTAAAAATCCAGGTCCTCAGTCACACGAGGCACATTTCAAGGGCCCAATAGCCACATTCCCTTCCCTGCAGAAAGTTCTATTGAACAGTGTGGATTTAGAAATATTCCTACTTTCGGGGCGCCTGGGGGGCACCTGGGTGGCTCCGTCGGTTGAGTGTCCGACTTTGGCTCGGGTCATGATCTCGCGGATTGTGAGGTCGAGCTCCACATCGGGCTCTGTGCTGACAGCTGGGAGCCTGGAGCCTGCTTCGGATTCTGTGTCTCACCTCTCTCTACCCCTCCCCTGCTCACGCTCTGTGTCTCTCTCAAAAATAAGTAAACATTAAAAAAAATTTTTTTAATAAAAAAAAGAAATATTCCTACTTTCATCCCAAATGAAAGGAGCTGACCAATTTGACATTAGTTAGGGTCTTCCCCAATTCCCCCTGATCCAAGTAATATGGAAGTGATACCACTAGAGTCTAGAATAATGCTGCTAGTATCCTCCTGAGATAGTTCCAGCAGCGGTTTAGAGTTCCTTCAGATGACTCTGGAATGCCTGCAGCACCATTTTGACCATCTACATACTGAAAAATATCAAATACAGGGTAGCTAGATCATCAGCGAAGAAGACTTTGGTTGAGGAACTCGGAGCAGCATGTGATGAGGGGGCATAAAGGCCGCAAACACCCCCCACCCCCAGGGGGGGATATGTGTGATATTCTTCAGGCACTCCATGCTGCCCAAAAACAAAGGAAAGGGGAAAAACAAAAGGCCAGCTGATAGAGATCACAGTCATGCAGGACCTGAGTTGACGATATCTTAGTAAATTACAAGAAATAAATTACAAGTAAATATCTTAGTAAGTTACAAGAAAAAGGCATTCTTATCAATAGCCTAATCTCCAGAAACCCACAGACTCGGTTTCCTGGAGCCCCAACATCACCGCTCCACAGGGATGTGGGAAACAAAGACAGAAGGAAATGACAGATAAAATTAAATTTCCTTATAAACTGCAGCCTATTGACAAATAACCTGAGGCTGTCAGGAACTCCCTTACTGTTTTAATGCTAATGCTTTGCTAGAAGGAAAAACCACCTAAGCTTGACAATAAGCAGCTTCCAGTATCCCCTGGGTCTTCTTTAGAATATGAAAATCTCATTGGAAATTCTGCTGGACTTGACCTCCCCCAACACCCAAAAGTATAACCAGCCTCTCCACAGGGTCCTGGGGCAGCTGCCCACGGGTCCTGTCCCCACGCTTTACTAAAATCACCTTTTTGCATCAAAGACGTCTTAAGAATTCTTTCCTGGCCATCGGCTCCGGACCCCCCACCATCACCCTGAAAACCTCATCAGCGTGGAAAAGGTGACTCGAGGAACAGCAGAATACCGCATTTATTACAATACATATGGGCAGAGCCAGACTATATTAGTTTGCTGCTTCTTTGTTTATTCATTTGGCAAGGTACCTGACATTCCACTGTTCGAGTTTTACTCCTCTGGGTTTTATGGGTATCTTCTTTAGTCTCTCGACTACGACAGGGTGCATGGACTACACTGGTGGGCAGGAGAGAAAGAGGCAGAACGATAGGGCAATAAGGGTAGCTATTCATGTTCTCTTGACTTCCCTAGAAACAGCCCTACAGGTGAGAGAGAGTGAAGATAAAGACCAAGGGGGCTTCATCATATATCATATATCAGACGTCAGAAATTATGTTTTGATGTTACTTGTTACACACTCCGCATAGTGTTGGGTCCATAGGTATTCAACACATACCTGATAGATATTCAATTTTAGGAACAGTGTCAAGATTACTTTAGCATTGGGGTGACTGGGTGGCTCAGACGGTTAAGTATCTGAGATTGGCTCAGGTCGTGATCTCAGGGTTCGTGAGTTCAAGCCCCGCATCAGATTCTCTGCTTGCCGTCCGCGCAGAGCCCATTTCAGATCCTCTGTCTCTCCCTCTCTCTTCCCCTCCCAGTTCCTACTCTCTCTTTCTCTCAAAAACAAATAAGCATTTAAAAAAAAAAGATTACTGTAGCATTAGAATCATTCTGAAGCATTTAAGCTAATTTCTTAAGTACCCAAAGTAAGTTTTCTCATGCATTTTTGGTCTCATGAGCAAAAATGATCTCTTCCACATCCCCACCCCAAACAAAACTTCATTTGATTCACTCATTGGTTTATTTATTCATTCAACTGCTATTTTCTGTACCTACTCAAGCACCGTCCTGTCTCTGCAAGGATACAAAGTTGGAGAGTACCAGCTGTCGTACAAACTTGACAGATCTATACGATCTCAGTTTGGATCTGCAACTTCTAGAGTAGAAGATTCCTGGCTTGACTATCTGGGTTTTGTATCCTCCAGCCCCAGTTTCCTGAATCCCAGTCTATCAGCTCCAATTCAGCTTGGGTGCCCAACTTTAAACAAACAAACAAAAACCAACCCAAACAAACAAACAGAGTTAGACTTCAAGACTAACACGGTGGCTCTTCCGGAATCCAGGCTCTTGTCCCCTTGTTGCAACCAGCTTATTCCACCCTTTCGTGATCTAAGATCTACATTCCATGTGACAGAAGAGAGAGAAGAGAAACAGAAGATCATCCCTCCACCCTTTTCAGGGAGAGGCTTCCTCTTCATCTCATTGGGCAGAATTTAGTCCCATGGCTGCACCTTGCTATGAAAGAGAATGAGAAGTTTCATCTTTTTACCACGGGGCTTCGGATCCAAAAGAGACTATCTACAGTGGATGACGGGGGTGGGGGGGGGGGTGGCGGGGCTCCTGTCTAGCTCAGTCATTCAATGGAGCATGCGACTCTTATCTCAGGGTCATAAATTCAAGCCCCGCATTGGGTGTAGAGTTTACTTAAAAAAAAAATAATAAATAGAATGGGTGATAGGGTAGGCACCTAACAATCTCTGCCATCTGTCACACACTGTGCTCACTCTAAGCACACTGCCTTCAGATGCAAAGGCAATAACCCATGCCCTCTGGTGATGGAAACAAAAGTCGTTAACCTTGAATGATATTCACATCACCAGCTTCGTTGAATTGTGTATATTGCAAAATTCTAATCTCATCTCTTGCACGCTTCCTTGTTGCTGTAAAATAGGAGTAAAAGAGATGTTTAGATGTCAGCGGACACAACTATTAAAAACTTTCATATATATTAAGACAAAACCCTTGCAGAGGCAATAACAAAGCCATCAAACACTAAGAGCTATAAAATTAGAACATCTAAGTTTTTTGTAAAAAAACAAAACATTAAATTGGTCATATTGACCATGGTATTTTACATTTCCAATTATCCTGCTAATTGCAATATCTTAGAATAGGACATGGAAAATGGGGAAGTAAATTAGTGTTACCATGAGAACCCTAATTTTTGAGACCATAACTTTGAAATAACTCCATGTCTTTAGTTTTCATGCATAAAAGAAACAGAGCACAGTGGAAAACAGGAGCCTGTAGAATACAGTGACAGAGCCCATGGTGGCTTTGATGTTAATATCTGACAGAGTTTAAAAAAAAAAGGAGGGGGCCAGATCAGACCTTACCTGAGGCTGCTATTCAATTGGGGATAATTAAACTACCGCCACGTTTCTCAAGCAGAGAAGAAACACATTTTCTCAGGTGAAGAAGGATGCTTCTCTAAGTTCTGTTCAAACCATCCCCTAAATACACTGAAAGGACTGTGATTTATTGGAGGTTTTAACTGTGTGTAGCCCATGCTTCATTTGCTTTTGCTCCAGTGGTTAATGTCAGAGCCCTGTCCAGAACAAAGTCCCCCTCTCCACTGCCAAGTGTTCCTGAGACTTTCTCCATTGGCTTGTGGAAAAGCCTGGATGAATTTCAAGAGGCAGCTGTGGTGTTTTGTGTTGTGTTGTGTTGTGTTGTGTTGTGTTGTGTTGTGTTGTTTTCAGGCTCCCTGGTATCCTGACCCTGATTGCCACACCTATAGGCCAGTGGCTGGTGGTCACGTCCATGAGGGCTGTGGCTGCCCCAGCACCTTGCCAGGTCTGCTGGTCCCACCTCACTGACACAAATCATAGACTCCTGGCCAGTACTAGCTACGACATCAGTAGAAAGCTACGGCATGACTGAAACCCAGCCATGGGACGAGCATACACGGGAGCTGTAATCCTGTGGCAAACTCTTGTCTCCCTGTATCCTGTCCCTCCCCACCTCCCATTTCCGCAGTAATAGAATCCATAATTTTCACAATGCAAAATAAAGACCATACTCTTTAGCTTCTTCTGCAATTAAATGTAAGAGCACCCCAAAACATAAAAGTGAACACGGAAGAAAGGAGTCATGCTCCCCTTTTTCCCGTCTTCCTATCTGTTGGTGAGAATGTAAATGCAATGGCTGGAGCTCCAGCAACAATCTTGAGCCGTGAGATGACCTGGAGAATGGAAACTGTGCATGCAAAGACAACCAAACAAACAAAAAAAGGACTTTGGGTTCTTTCGACACTATGAAGTAAAATCTATCTCAGAAGTAACTGTCTCGGAGTAGCAGAACATATGAGAAAAGCATTCTATTTTGCTTACGTCACTGTTTCATGTTACTTGCAGCCAAATTTAATCCTACTGATATCCTACAAATAAAAGCTAGCCATACTCAAAACAGGGACAAGGTGAGCTGGTTTTTCACTTTCTGGGCCCTCCTTTATGATTTTTCTCCCAGAGCCCACTGTTCCCTGAGGCCCTCTGTGTGCCTCTGCACTAATGCCCTCCAACGAAGAGCTCATACTCTGTAAATTCTTCCAATCATTCTTTTTCTATCCAGACTTACCAATCCTACATCCCATTCTTTTGGGAACTGGCGGGTGACTGACTAAGTAATGTGACAATTAAACTTATACTAAGTTATTCACGTGCAGTAGTGAGTGTTTTTATTCTAGGATAGTGTTCCGACAGGGGTTTGGGTGACTAGACCCGAGGAATGACTAACGTGGAGACCCTAGCAGGTAATTATGTTAGGTATTTTCAGGCAGGCAGACTTTTTGACATGTGATATAAGAAATACCCCTGTGCAAACTGTCAGGCAGCTACACGTTTACATAGCATGTCAGATTCAATTAGGATTCCCAGATATTTATCTCAACTTTCTTCTTGTACTACTTGGCTGTATAAAACCACACCAGTGGCGTTCAAAATAAGATACATGCAGCCTAGGTGAGATGAATTGTGGAAGTTAACAGTTGGAAAACTTTCCAAGTTTTCAGGAATGATATTCTTTTGATTTTTCCTACCTCGGAAATCAGAAACTGTTTGAAAAAGACCCCCGCGTCCAACAGAATAACGTGCGGTGCAAAGTCCCGGGCTCCACCCCCCCCCCGCCCCCACCCCTAATCTCCATCCCCTAGCCCTCAACCACCCAAATAGGCATACGATCTAAGTGCAAACATGTGCCAGATGAAAACATCACTCGGAGACAAATCCAGTCCTTCCAAGAAAAGTGCGACTCCCCAACACCCTCCCGTTTGGGAAAGAGAGGGCTACCGCCGGACAATACGAGGTCGTTTTTTACTTCGTCAAGCCATCCAAGGCAAATCTAATTATGTGCGACACGGTGATGATTTGTAGTTGTTTCCGTATTTGTACTAACGGGCTTTTCCTCAGCTTCTTAGAACTCAGAGCTAGCTGACAGGGAAACATATAATGAGGAAATGCAGAGGCCCACCTGAGTCATCAAATGCTGCCTGAGTAAATATCCACTCTTAGCCTCCGTTGGCATCACTTCCAGTAGAAATACAGTAATCGGAGCCTGTGCCTTAGACCCCACAGCAACAGCTAATGACCAACGTGTAATTGTAAACCAGCTTCCTTGAAGACAGCACTGAAATGCGAGGCCAGCCTCGGAAAGCATGGAAGCAAGTAACCTCCTGGTAACCTCTTATCTTTCCTTTCAGCGCCCCCTTATCTTGCAGTCCTCTCCCCCCCACCCCTGTCCTGCCTTTCATCCCACTACTGTTTACAACCGTGGACCCCTGGCAGGAAATGAGTCTAAAAAAAAAACACATTGGGGCGCCTGGGTGGCGCAGTCGGTTAAGCGTCCGACTTCAGCCAGGTCACGATCTCGCGGTCCGGGAGTTAGAGCCCCGCGTCGGGCTCTGGGCTGATGGCTCAGAGCCTGGAGCCTGTTTCCGATTCTGTGTCTCCCTCTCTCTCTGCCCCTCCCCGATCATGCTCTGTCTCTCTCTGTCCCAAAAATAAATAAACGTTGAAAAAAAAATTTTTTTTTAAATAAAAAATAAAAAATAAATTTAAAAAAACACAAAAAACAACTATCAAAATATCTCGTTACCCACAATAGAGAAAAATTCTTAAGTGACTGTCTCCTCCTCTTATCTGACTTTAAGAAATGTCTCTGACTCTCTAATTGTTGTCATTTGTTTTTTTAGGCCCTTACTCCTAAGACCCCGACACAAAGGGGCCCACTGGGAGCACCCCTTCCGACCCACCCACACTCTGCTAGGCATTGTGGGGGCATACAGGTCATCTGGGACACCACCGCCCCCATTAGCTGGTTGTCTTGTGGGAGACAAGACAGAATGGATGAAACAATCAGAAAACAATGTCAGCTGAAGACAATGAACAATGATGTCATATTATAAATCAGTCCTTGAAACAAGGTGCAGGCCTAAAAATAGAGCTCAGGTGAGCCCAGAAAGAGGTGGGTGGAGAGGTGTAAGAACTGGAAAGGTCCAGTGAGGGCAATGCGAGCCACGCTAAGTTCAGAGAGAGTTTTCGGCACTGCTAAAGGCAATTGTTTCGGTCAGAACTTGATCCTGTGAAGGTCTTTGTGAATTTTCAGGGTTTTTTTTTCTTTCTTTCTTTCTTTTTTTCTTTCCTTTTTTTTTTTTTTTTTAGTAAGTCTAAAGAGAATTTTCAGTTTTGAGGCACTCAGCCCTGGTTAAAAGGAAAAGGATTCTTATGCATGCCCCTTTTTCTTGTCTACTAGTGGGAAAGCCACTCGGGTTACTGCATGGGAGTGACCCTTAGCTCTCTACTGTACCCATCGGCAGGAGAGCTTGGTTTTCCTCTTCAGCAAAATCCTTTGGGATGCAAGGAAAGGAAGGAAAGCGAAACACTTCCACTAAAAGGCTGTTACAGAAAAATAAGCAAAAACGAAGTGAGGGCTTAATCTTGCTTCTAAGCCAGATTATGCATACGCAATGTTTCATTCTAATCTTTTTGTAATATAAGCAATAATTTGGAGGCACTAAAGTCAATATTTAATTACCCACGAGTTCCACATAATGTGTCCTTTTGCAACTGTAAAATTCTTGCCATTAGGAAGAAAAATCCAGTCTGAAGTGAGTGAGATGTTGCTTCTAATTCTACATTTAAATGAAGGTTTCATTTAGACATGGTTTAAATTGTTGTGTTCATCAACTTATGACTTCGTGTGAAATGAGAGAAAAAATGCCCAGCACACTGGCCGTGCTGTGTGGCGCTCCATAAACGTTAAATTTATTATTTTTAACAAAACTGTAAAACCTATAACCTGCAATAACGCAGATTTGTTGAGCATTCCAAATTTGTCATTAGCTCACCTTGTGTTTTTCCATTTAGATGAATTTAAAGGGCACAGTGGAGGGGCGCCTGGGTGGCTCAGCCGGTTGAGCGCCCGACTTTGGCTCAGGTCATGATCTCACGGCTTGTGAGTTCAAGCCCCACGGCGGGCTCTGTGCTGACAGCTTAGACCCTGGAGCCTGCTTTGGATCCTGTGTCCTCCTCTCTTATCTCCCTCTCTGTCAACCTCTCTGCTCACACTCCGTCTCTCAAAAAGGAATAAACATTAAAAATAAAAATTAAAGTACATGGTGGAAAATGTTTGAAAATGTGCATAGTGTTTAGAGTAGACCAGACCCTCCCTAAAACTCTTAGCTGGAGATTCTGTGTTAGAACTCTCTTTGCGTGCTTTTGTAAGCACTCTCTCTCAGCCAAGAACCCAAAGTTGCAATTTATAATTGCATCATGGCATCAAACAGGTCTTCACTGACTGACGAAACCATTCTGCTTCTCCAAGGTGGGGACGTTTTAGTGCGTATTTTAGTGCGTTTTAGTGGATGTCCGTGGGCCATTCGTATTTAAAGAAATGGCTGCTTACCCAGTAGATCTGTGTAGTGGTTTCAACAGCTGTTACCTTCCAGACTTTCTTTCGTGAGCGGTTAGCATCTTTGGCCATTTGCAGGACATTGCTGGCTTCCCCCAACAGAAGGACTCGGGGTATAAATTAAACGTAGGTAACCAAACTACTTTAAATGCAATAGAGCTTTCAAACAAATCCTCTCTCCTGTCCTTTTGCAAAGGGAAGGATTCTTTTACAAAGCCAGTAATCACTTCCTAATGCATGGGTTTTGCAAATCTGGAATTTAATCCCTCAGCTTGACTTAAAACAGGTAGATCCTTCTTTATTTGCTACTCTGCAAGTTGGTCTTTCGGCTTAATTATAATTTAAGGAATAAAAGAATCAAGGCCAGATTGCTCCAAGCATGCTCTGGTCTGGGCAGGATTGATTATTCACGTGCAAAGGGTAGTAATTCGGGGTACACGGAAGGGAACGTGAGGTAGAGAGGTGGGCTGGTGGGGGGAGGGGAGGGGACCGTTCCCCAGAACAGTAAGGTCAAAGTTTAAACACCTTTGTTTTTTTTTTTTTTTTAATTTTTTTTTCAACGTTTATTTATTTTTGGGACAGAGAGAGACAGAGCATGAACGGGGGAGGGGCAGAGAGAGGGAGACACAGAATCGGAAACAGGCTCCAGGCTCTGAGCCATCAGCCCAGAGCCCGACGCGGGGCTCGAACTCACAGACCGCGAGATCGTGACCTGGCTGAAGTCGGCCGCTTAACCAACTGCGCCACCCAGGCGCCCCAAAACACCTTTGATTCTCTTTTTAAATTTACCAGACTGTTGGGGGAATTGTCTCCTACTAAAGCAAACAAATGAATGAAAAATGCAAGCTGGTGCAGCCACTCTGGGAAATAGTAATGAGGTGCCTCAAAAAACTAAAAATAGAACTACCCTACGACCCAACAATTGCACTACTAGGTATCTATCCAAGGGATACAGGTGTGCTGTTTCGAAGGGACACATGCACCCCAGTGTTCAGAGCAGCACTATCAACAATAGCCAAAGTATGAAAAGAGCCCAAATGTCCGCCGATGGATGAATGGATAAAGAAGATGTGGTATATATATACAATGGAGTATTACTCTGCAATCAAAAAGAATGAAATCTTGCCATTTGCAACTATGTGGATGGAACTGGAGGGTATGCTAAGTGAAATTAGTCAGAGAAAGACAAAAATCATATGGCTTCACTCATATGAGGACTTTAAGAGACAAAACAGATGAACATAAGGGAAGGGAAGCAAAAATAATTTAAAAACAGGGAGGGGGACAAAACAGAAGAGACTCTTAAATACAGAGAACAAACTGAGGGTTGCTGGAGGGGTTGTGGGTGGGGAGAAGGGCTAAACGGGTAAAGGGCATTAGGGAGGACACTTGTGGGGATGAGCGCTGGGTGTTACACGTAGGGAATGAATCACCAGAATCTACTCCTGAAATCATTATCGCACTAGACGCTAACTCACCTGGATGTAAATTAAAAATTCATTTTAAAAAAAGATGTGTAAGTACAGCAAGGAAATATCTAAGTTGCTGTTGTAAAACAAAACCAGGGAGATGGGAAGGGACAGAATTAGTTGCAGAAGTATGTTTTTCTAAGCTGGAGACCAGAAAACAAAAAAAGTAAGACCTTCCGCCTATGGAAAAAGGCTGGGCCACGTCCTTTTCATTTCTCCTTTGTGCCCCCCACTCACATGCTTCTGTCTTCGGTTACCGCCCTGCAGTCCTCCAGGGAGAAAAAGAATCTTGCTTTGTCCCCGCCAGACCTTCAAAGCAAACGTAGCTCTTTGTTCTCAGAGCTCTTTCACCTTCACGAAATGCTGATACAGTTTCCACGAATCAGAGGAAATCTGATGGTAGGAGTAGAGGCAGGTTTTGCAGAAAAAGAACTTTCTTCCTGCAACCAAGACAGGATACATTTAAAGTCACCTCCTCTGGGATAAATACTGATGTGTTGGTGGCCTAGACCCTACATGCTTTAAGGATCCTTTTCTCGGACTCTATGCCAAGCAGTGTGAGAATTAGAAAAAAAAAAAAAAAATCTATTCCGCCTAAATGCTATCCCTCTCTGTGGCTGTCTACATTTTTCTCAAGATTTTAAGCTGAATGTTCTTCAAGGTGAGGCATTTTCAAAAGGAAACCTCTAATTCTGGCTGCTCAGCTCAATCAACCCCTTTGAACTTCCCTTTTGGGTTCTCTAAATCCTCAGTGTGCTTTACTGCTTGAAATTGAGCGAGAGGGCATTTCAGGGGATCAATCAAAGATAATAGGAGGGTTCTGAGTTCTTATAGTTTAAAAGAATGCTGTTTTCAGAAATCGTGAACAAGAACACCATTATGAGCATTTCATTATTTCTATGCATATATTACAAACTCCTCCATTGCTAGAATGTAATAACTAAAAACTGCCTTATAATGAAATTGAAATGAATTTCATTGCATGAAATGAGACTTTAAAATCGGCTGGGCAAACAGGGGCAGTTTTTTCTCCTGTTGGCTCCTGAAAACACAAGAGGAATGTTGGTCCTGCCATGTCAGACATGTTATTGACATAACTTTCCGGAGCTCCGAGTGCCTGGTTATGTAATATTCCAGGGCAACTCCAGCCACTTCAAGGTTATTGTGAAGTCCCTAAACAAAAGAAAAGAAAACACTAAATGAAGTTTAATACACGTCAGTTGAAAAGGTACACAGGAGGCATGGAGGGTTTGGGGAGGTAGTGATGTCAATTACCAATGACATGAATATATTTGTTCTACCGTGTACATAGTCTAAATAAAAATCTGCCACTTGCCAAGAGCCCCGAAGGCCTGGCATCTACAGGATGCTAGATTGAGCTTTAAGTATCGAAAACTAAGAAAATGGATCCTGAGAAACTTAACAGAAACCCATGGGGGAGGGGAAGGAAAAAAAAAAAAAAAAGAGGTTAGAGTGGGAGAGAGCCAAAGCATAAGAGACTGTTAAAAACTGAGAACAAACTGAGGGTTGATGGGGGGTGGGAGGGAGGGGAGGGTGGGTGATGGGTATTGAGGAGGGCACCTTTTGGGATGAGCACTGGGTGTTGTATGGAAACCAATTTGACAATAAATTTCAAAAATTTCAAATATTAAAAAAAAAAAAGAAAGAAAGAAAACTAAGAAAATAAATGAACATTTGAAACACATTCAAATTTGACCAGGTAAGAGTTAATTATGTAATTTATAGACCTTCTATTCTCCCTCCTGATGATACCTGGAACTTAGGCCATTGGTCTTTAGGTTCCATGATGTCCCAGCATGCTGGGTTTGGCAAGAGAGAGGATACGAAAGTTCACATTCAGGTAACTGTTTCATCTCGGGGACAAACGTTAAAAGGAAATACAAATATAAAAAACACACAGGCGTACCTGGATGGCTCAGTTGGTTAAGCCTCTGACTTTGGCTCAGGTCATGATCTCACAGTTTATGAGTTTGAGCCCTGCGTTGGGCAATCTGCTGTCAGCACAGAGCCCGCTTCGGATCCTCCGACCACCTTCCTTTCTGCCCCTCCCCTCCTTGCTCTCTCTCGCGCGCGGGCTCAAAATAAATAAATGAACTTAAAAAAAATAAAAAGTGAATAAATAAAAACATACATATGTGGCGACATGGCCTTCGAATGGAACAATATGCAGTCTTTCACTGTAATATTGGTGGCGAGGTGTAATACTGACAAAGTGTTTAAGGAAGTAAATAAAAACAGGCAAGAGTCCAAATTTCACATAGAGTAGAAGTCCAAACATTGAAAAGAAATGTAGAAAACAAAACTAATGGGGGAGGAAGAAGTAAGGGTGAGGATTAGGGTTGTGGTGGACTTTGTTTTTCTGGCTTTATGGCTTTTCAGATTTTTTTTTAATAATTTTTTTTTAACGTTTATTTATTTTTGAGACAGAGAGAGACAGAGCATGAACGGGGAGGGTCAGAGAGAGAGGGAGACACAGAATCGGAAACAGGCTCCAGGCTCCGAGCCATCAGCCCAGAGCCCGACGCGGGGCTCGAACTCACGGACCGCGAGATCGTGACCTGGCTGAAGTCGGACGCTTAACCGACTGAGCCACCCAGGCGCCCCAGATTTTTTTTTTAATGAGGATGTATGCCTTTGGTATTTGTGATGTGTAACAAAACTGTACAGCACGAAGTCATGTCTGTGCTTTTTCTGCACTCAGCCATTCTTTTTTTTTTTTTTTTTTAATGTTTATGTATTTATTTTTGAGAGAGAGAGAGAGAGAACACAAGCTGGGGAGAGGCAGAGAGAGAGGGAGACACAGAATCGAAGCAGGCTCCAGGCTCTGAGATGTCAGCGCAGAGCCCGACGTGGAGCTGGAACCTATGAACCGTGAGATCGTGACCTGAGCCGAAGGCTGATGATTAACTGACTGAGCCACCCAGGTGCCCTTGGACCCGGTCATTCTTAATTAAATCTTTTTGTCATTTTTGCAAAGGTTGGAGTTAAAGAAGGCCTTTAGGCACTGATTCAAATACAGACTCCAAAAGACCATCGTGGGCATGACCCAGGTTCCCCAACAGTGTGGATCAGAAGGCTTACTTAGACAGGGTTTGTCTAGATGCAGTACACAGTACCGTGCATTTCTGTTAAATGGCCGTCATGATTATTAGGGATTACCTTTCAATGGGTAAGCAAAAGATCCTCTTTTTATTCCTCTAGGAAAAACCAGACGGCTTAGGGTCTAGCAAGCAACAGCTTCAAAGGCAGAGAACGAGGACACTTCCAAAAGAGAGACTTGGTGTTCATTTCAATGGAAGCCGAGAATCAGAGGAGAGGCTTCTTTTTTTGGGTCAGAGTTTAAGTGGGAACTCAGCCCAATCTGGGACCGGACTCAAGGGCCCAGCAGAAACCCTGCTTTGGCATGCGGGGAGAACAGCTCGGCCTCCGTGGGAGTGAACGAAGAAGGCGGGGCTTCGCTGGAGTTGGGCGGAAATCAGGATGTCGGTGGATGAAAACAGACCTGACTTGTGAGGCTGGACAGCGCTCTCCACATCCCGGTTTCTGAGTCACCTGAACCAAACTGGGCTCTGTTTTATTACCTAGAACCGCCCACCCATGGACAGATTGCACTCCTGTCAACCACCATCTGGAGGAAAGTTGTTCTCACCACCAGGCTCACAAACACAGGCATGTGTGTTGCTAGCATGGCCGTGACCTTCCAGGAGAAAAGTGCAGGCAGGCTGATAGACTGTGGGCCAGAGGCAGAAGGAAGGACTTCAAGGTCTTCAGGAGGTTAAAGCAAGGACACAGAGGTCTGTGCTATTGCACCAGGCTCCCGGATTTTCTGGCCACAAGCAGAATTGCTAAGTAAGTTGGCATTCTTTACAGCCACTGCTGTTAGTGTCTCGAGAACATTCATATTTTGACATATAAGTTTGTCTCTGTAATAATATCACTGTCTTTTCAGGGGCGCCTGGGTGGCTGAGTCTGTTAAGAGTCCACCTCTTGGTTTCAGCTCAGGTCTTGATCTCATGGTTCATGAGTTGGGGCCCCAACTCATGTGTACGGCCGGCTTGGGATCGTCTCTTTCCCTCCCTTTCTGCCCCTCCCCTGCTTGCTCTGTCTCTCTCTCTCTCTGTCTCTCTCTCAAAATAAATAAACCGACTTTAAAAAATTAAAAGAAGATAATATCACGGTCTTTTTAAATAATCCTTTCCCCTACATGACCGCTTGCCATGGCGGCTAATGGGGAACATTTGGCTGGTCCCATAGACTCTACCTGAAAACATATCCAGAATCCAACCACATGTCCTCCTCTGCTCCCTCCCACCCAGATAGTTCAAATCATTATCTTTTCTTACCCAGGTTATGGTAAAAAAAAAAAAAAAAATCTCCAGATGGATAGCTCTGCTTCTTCTCATGCCCCCCTATAATCCATTCCCTATATAGTAGTCGGAGCAATTTATATAGAAACTAAGCCAAGCATGGACACTGTCCTGCTGAAGTCCTCTGTGGTTTCCCTGTGCATTAACATCAAGCCACACTCTTTGCTGGGTCTCCGAAAACCTGCGTGAGCTTGGGATGTCTTCCTCTGCTGTCTCTCCCACCCTGCCTGTCTCAAACTCAGGCTCCACCTGTCTCCCTGTTTCTTGAACTCACCACGCCTGTCCCCATCTCAAGGTCGTGGCACTTCCTGATGCCTTTGCTTAAAAAGTTCCTCTACTCTCTCCCTCTTTTGTTTGTTGGATTTTGTCACAGATATGTATTTTTATTTTATTTTTTTAATGTTTATTTATTTTTGAGACAGAGAGAGACAGAGAGACAGAGCGCAAGCAGGGGAGGAGCAGAGAGAGGGAGACACAGAAGCCGAAGCCGGTTCCAGGCTCTGAGCTGTCAGCACAGAGCCCGGCGCGGGGCTCAAACTCACAAACAGTGAGATCATGACCTGAGCCGAAGTCTGATGCTCACCCGACTGAGCCATGCAGGCGCCCCACAGATATATACTTTTTAAGATTTTTTTAAAGTAATTGCTACACCCAACATGGGGCTCAAGCTCACAACCCCAAGATCAAGAGTCTCACGCTCCACCAAATGAGCCAGGCGTCCGATCACAGATTTTTTTTTTAATGTTTATTTTATTTTTGAGAAAGACAGAGACAGAGAGAGAGAGAGAGAGAGAGAGAAGAAGTGGGGGAGGGGCAGATAGAGACGGGGATAGGGGATCTGAAGCAGACTCTGTGCTGACAGTGGAGACCCCAAGGTAGGCCTTGAACTTGCAAACCGCAAGATGGTGCTTTGAGCCGAAGCTGGATGCTTAACCAACTGAGCCACCCAGGCGCCCCATATCACAGATACTTTTTACGAACTGTGTTCTCAGATACAATTATCATTCGGAGATACTGTGGAAAATCATAACATTCTACTAGGCAGAGGGAGTGACCACAGTACCTTGCGGCCATGTCAAAGTGGGCCAGAGAGCACAGCGAGGTGGGCAGAGAGGGGGCGCTCAGGGATCTTGACGGGGAGGGAACACAGCTGGCTGGCCCCTCAAGAGGCCTCTGTGGTGACCTTTCCTTGGCAACTTTACCAAAATCCAGGTTCTGGAGTTCAGTTTTCCCTCTCTTCTTCTTGTGGCGTTTCTTCTTGCCATCACAGCGGTCTCTCCTCAGGGAGAGAGGCCTTCTCAGCCACTCGGTCTAAGTTTACTTCCTCCCATCATTTTGTCCCGTCTCTCCTGTTATTTTACTCATAGCGCTTAACGCAACCTGAAGTGGCCGCACTTACTGAGTTATTGCTTCATTTTCAAGGGATGCCATAATGAACTACCACAGACTGGGTGGCTTAAACAACAGACAATTTTTTCCCCCAGTTGTATTGAGCTATAACTCACACACACGCTGCATAAGGTTCAGGATACAGCATAGTGATTTGACTTCTATGTATCACAGATTCACGGTTATCTCCTTGGCGAGGAGATGGCTACCTTCTTCGCATGGTCACGCCAACCACACAGGCATCCCTTCTGTCTTTCTGCGGGCCCTAGTTTCCTCGTCTCACAAGGTCACCCGTCATGTTATAATAGGGCCCCCTCCCCGAACCTCCATTTTAACATAATTACCGCTTTAAAGACCCTGTCACCAAATCCAGTCACATTCTGAGGTACCAGGGGTTAGGTCTTCCGCATACGCATTTTGAGAAGAACACGACTCAGCCTTTAACAATTATTTATTTGCTTTTTGGCTTACCTGTTTTCTTTTATCTCCCCATACTAGAGTCTCCATATCGCAAGAACAGAGATCTGTCTTTTGTTCACAGCTGTAGCCACGATGCTAACACCATGTCATTTCACGGAAAGTGCTAAGCGTTTGTACTAAAGCAGCGAACAGTCGGCGGTTTTGCATAATTTTATGTTACCTTTCCCCAATGTACCCCATTTTCTGAAAGCTTTTTATCTCCTAAAATGCATGTGTTAAGTTTTTATTAATAGATTTTTCCCATGGGATAATCAATGCCATCACGTGCCAGCCCAGATCCAAGAAATCTGACATTTGAGTCCCCTGAGCAGCCTTATCAGTCATAAATTTACAATTCCTGTTAACTTTTTTAAAGTGTTGAAAGTATCTCAAGGATTCCTCCCTCCTCTCTTCCCCATCACCATCTTTTCAGATCCTTGGCATGAAGAAACCCAAGCTAGAAAGCCAGGGGATCAATCCTTCTGGGTTTTGCCACTTTAAGTTTCTCTGATAGGTTACGTCAGTTGACCAAAGCCTAAAAATGTCACCCTCTACCAAGACCATGTTTTCCTGTGTCTAGGCAGTTAAAGTGAATTCCAGAACCCCAGCCAGTCAGGTTAGCGGAGCTAAAAACAAAGGCTGAAAGGAGATCATCCACTCCGCTTCAGAACCCATGGGGAGTCGCCCCATAAAAAATGGTCCATTTCAAAAACGGTAGGTCCCTATTCTTTGAATGCTTTGTCGTATCTCGCAGGCAGCAAAAAGTTTTTACAAGAATGAAAATCAACTCACCCATGGTGCTGTAAATAACGGGTGAATTGGGAGCCAGCTCAAAGGCATACCAACTCACTCAAGCCTGGGGGGTCACCAGGCAGCTGTTCCAAGAACCACAGCACCCCCCTGACAGTGGAGGTACCCATGGTTTATAATTAAAAAAATTTTAATTGTATGCTTATCCTCACAATCAACCACATCAACGCGAGTGTATGACTAGAATGGTTATTTGGCGTATTCCAAAGGGATCATTTTATTCAGAGGAAACTAATCTGTTACTTTAGTGACCATACAGTATAAGCCCCAAAGAACCAGCCGTTGACGGGTTAAAGCTTCAGGCTTCCAACAGAATCATCTTTCGCCTCGCTCACGGTGCAGCCTGGAAGAAAACTTGAGTTTGAAATTTGACAAACACTTCTCTAGAACACTTTAAGAAACGAGCTTTGGGCCACTTGCTTCTGTCCTGGCAGGACAGCGCTTGCAAGAGAAAGGACAAAACGTCACAAGGTCTGTCCAGGCCTTCAAGCATTTTACAGGGTCAGCAGATGGACGTAAGCGTGTGGCCATCTTGTACTAGTAAATGCTAGTGCTGGGATTCGGTTTTAAATAAACGGTGCATTTGATTCTGATTCCCCTCTACTGCTTCCCGATGCACAGCTACCTGTAATCGTATCTGTAGGAACACCCTTCCAGGAATAAGATAAACTCAAGAGTGGATTTGACGGATAAATTATATCCTCAAAAGACAGTAAACTCAAACTCAAAGTCCAGCATTTTATTAAGCCAATAACTTATTTCTGGGTCCCTAAAAGGACTTATCTGCTTTTGGAGTTTATGGAAGAAAGGCGTATATGTGTGAACTAAGGAGAGTGGAGTTGACGTTCTAAGATTTTAGCTTCACTCTGCCCTTAGTGAGTTAGTGCAAACGGTCTCATGGGACCTTTTCTAATTGTTACCCGCTCTTCTCCTAATCCTTCTCGGAATTAAACAGACTTAAGTATGAATCCCAGTGACCTTGGAAAAGTTATTTAACTTCTGAGCTCCTTTCTTCATCTGTAAAAATGGGCATAATGATGTGACTTCACAAGGTTGTCATCAAGATTACAAAAAATAAAATTTTTTTATTGTTTATTTATTTTGAAAAAAATTTTTTTTTCAACGTTTATTTATTTTTGGGACAGAGAGAGACAGAGCATGAACAGGGGAGGGGCAGAGAGAGAGGGAGACACAGAATCGGAAACAGGCTCCAGGCTCTGAGCCATCAGCCCAGAGCCCGACGCGGGGCTCGAACTCCCGGACTGCGAGATCGTGACCTGGCTGAAGTCGGACGCTTAACCGACTGTGCCACCCAGGCGCCCCTGTTTATTTATTTTGAGAGACAGAGACAAAGTGCCAGCAGGGGAGGGGCAGAGAGAGAGGGAGACACAGAATCGGAAGCAGGATCCGGGCTCTGAGCTGCCAGCACGGAGCCCGACGTGGGGCTTGACCCCTCGAACCGTGAGATCATGACCTGGGCCAAACCAAACTCGGACACTTAACCAACCGAGCCACCCACACACTCCAAAAATAAAGTTCTTAAAGCCCTACATGATGCCTGACACACGGAGGTCATCTGGGGAGGGCCAGCACCATACAGGTACCCTTCTGTCACTTCTCCTTTTTCTCTCTGTTCTCCTCTTGTCTCCTCCTTCTCTTGTCCTTGCCTTCTGTATCTTTAAGACAGGCGGATATGGGGTAGATTCCACATGGGTGGTTATTCCATATTCTTGGCCTATTCTGCCACCTGATTAAGGCCCCACGCAGTATGAAAAATCGCAAGTAAAAGAGCTTCGCAAATTCATTCACGTCCATGACTTTGTAATTGGTGTGAATCCCCTTGGGCACGTTAACAAAACAGCCCAGGCATAATTTACAAACACCGAGTGTTAAGAGCCAGGAGGAGGTGGAGAGGGTCGGACACTTGCCCTGGCTCCTCAGGGGAGAAGCAGAACCGCCAGAGCAGGTGACTGCCGTCCTCTGACTCCTGCGCAGGGCACGGCATCTGTATTTGTTGCTCCTGGTTAACTCGCTCTTCTGAAAACTTTATGTCTGGGTGTAGAGCTCTGTTTCTTCGATTTTCTCTCCTGTTTGTATTTGACTTTTTTTTTTTTTTTTTTAATGTCGCACATAGAAGTATTTGGTGGGGAAGTGTGCTCTGAGTTCCCTAGCATCTAGGGAAAAGACGACTTGGCTAAAAGATAATGAATAACGGAGCTTCTCAAAAGCGAAAACTGCCTTCATGTACAGCGTGGCCATCACCAAGTGCCTCTTTGTCCTGAGTGCGGCAGTGTTTTGAAGTACTTACAAAATCTAGTATTTTAGAGAAATCCCCTGTTAGATTTTCTATCAGTAGGATATAATCTTTTTTCTCAGCCTTGAAGGTGATTTAAAACCTATGTCTATTTTATTTTCCGGCTCAATCTGAATGTTTACGCTTTCCGTTCTGTTTAAAGATGGCAAGACACAAACTCCACTAAGTAGATTTACGAAGTGCCCTTCTGGGGCTCTCACAAATGGACAACATGGCTGTGTTTCTCCTCCATGGAGTCCTGATCTCATGTGACTTGGGTAAAAGATCAGGGATGGAAAAGGGACAAAGAAGAAAAGAACAGCAGGAAACATACAGAGAAGCATTTTATGAGAAACCTACCCACAAAGGCAAAATTCATCTCCAAATCCCCATAGAATTTCGAAACTGTCAGAACTGGTCATACCCAGGAGCCAAAGGCAGCTTTGTCTACAAGTCAGAAACAGTAATTCCCCCCTGACTCCATTGTCTTTGCCTACCCAAGACAACCCAACGAATCTTGTAAAGCAAGATTTTCCCAACAGGTGAAGCTAGCAGAGTCCTAAGAGATGCAGAGCCCAGCTACGTAGACTTCCTAGTTTCTTTGACTTCACAATCCAACTCATAGCATTTACTGAGCAACTATCATGTGCCAGATTGTGACGGCAGAGCAGGTAACGTCAGGAATTCAGATGTTTATGATGTTTCCTTTAAGTGAGGAATACCTACAACCTTCTGCACTTGGCCGGCTCCTTCTTTTTATATAGTTCTCAGATCAAATATCATTGTCTCCAAGGCCTCTGACCATCCGTCCTAGAGCTGCCCTCGGTCCCCCGCACCCATCACTCTTCATTGCATCGCCTCATTTTGTTTTATTTTCTTTAAACATTTACGACTACCTAAAATTATCTTGTATGCTCACGTGTTTTACTTGTCGGGTATATTAGCTGTCTCCTCGACTAAAATATGAGATGCGTAAGAGCCGTCCCTTTTCCATCCTGACCATGTACCTGCTGGGTACCTGGCACTAATAGGCAAATGAAGGCAAAAGCCAAGCACATACCTACAAAGGCAGTATCGTTCAAGGGATGCCACTCAGACAAGGGGGGCCTCAGTGTATTCCCTTTGCTCCTTCTGAGACTGACACTATGATGGAGGTTTGGGAAATGTCAGGGACTCCTTGCGGGAAGGCAACTGAGTTTCAGAGGATGGGTAGGAGTTAGCCCGGTGATGATAGGGGAAAGATACGCCAGGCAGAAGAGACAGCTCACACAAGGATGCGGACTCCTGAATGAACAAACTCTCAGATTTGCCACTTTTCTGTGCAACAGAAGCAGGCCTTGAAGGGTGCAGACAGGGGAAAAGTAAACCGGGGGAGAGAAAGAGGAACATCAAGAAAGCAGAGGCAAAATACCCAGGGAGACAAAGTAGGGGTTTGGAGATGTGATCGGAAGATTTTTAAGCCAAGAAGCAAAAAATATCGTGGTGAAGACTAACCAGTGGCTTTTCAGTGAGTCCAACCTGCGTCCAAACCCCAGTTGTACCGCTTGGAAGTCGTGTGACCCGCTGTCTGTGCCATTTGTAACGTGGAATAAGAACAAAACCCACTTTGCACACTTGTTGTGAAGGCGAATGCCTGCGAAGTCACCTTGCCCTGTGCTAGGCGTGTGAAAGTGTGCAATCGCTCTATGCTTGGGTGATGAGTACTGGGGACAACAAAATTATTTGTGCATTTTAGAAAGAGCCCTCTGGAATCAGTGCGGAACAGATGTGATAAGCTTCCAGAAAGCATGACCTGAAAAAACGGTTCGTTTGTTTCTTTGTTTCCAACTTCATTGAAGTGTAGTCGCCGCACAATAAACAGCCTGTTTTCAAGTAGCTGATTTGACAAAACATTTTAAGAATATCTGGAGACCAACATAGGCAAACAAACTTATTAAAAAATACATGACAGTGATGGCCTACTGTAAACCATTTCAAAAGAAATTGTTTTAATGCCAAAAGTAAGTAGGGAGAACATTATCTATAAACAAAGGGCTCATGTTCAAAGTGGACAATATCACTTTATGGAAAAACGTACCGCATTATTTTCAATATTTTCCCACAGATCAATGAAAACGCTATGCTGCGTTGATGTTTGGAAACTCTGACATTCAGACTTCCTTAGAGGGTATGAGCCTGGATGCAGGGGGGCAATCTGGGGGGCAGTTGGTCCCGGTAAGAAATGGACCAAGGTTATGGGAATGGGTATGGAGATGGGGCGACAGATTCAAGAAATACTAAGAAGGCAGAATCAGTTGGCGTCGGATGTTGGAGGTGAAAGATGGAGAAAGTCACGGATGAACCATGGGGAGAAGGAGATCCAACATAGGAGGAGAAGGAAGTTTGGTGGAGAAGCGTGTGATCCTTTGCTCAGGGGTTTCCATGGGGCATCCTAGTAGCAAGGTCTAATGGGCAGTTGGGATGCCTGGATCTGGAGCCCAGGAGAGCAGTCTATGCTTGAGATACAAAATTGGACACCATCAGCTTCAGTGAAGGTTTCAAACACCTAGAGTAGAGCGTGTGCAGAAGGGGAGGAGGGGAAGATCGGGGGAAGAAGAGCCATTGGTATTTTCTTAAGCTCCCCACCCCAACCAGAGAACTTTAACGAGCAGCTAGGCGTACAAAGCACCATAGAAGGAAGCAGGTAAGCTACTAACCTTTGATAGGATCCCCTCATATTTGTAGAGGGATTTAAAGTTCCTACAATTCTTTTGCATCTAATGCCTTACTGAATGTTTGCAGTCATCCTCTTAGCTAAGAAGTACACCCAGGTAAGGAAGCAGAGGCCAAAACCAACATTTAAGGATCAGATATCGCACACAAATTAGGGAAGAAGATGGAAAGGGAGCAAGATAGTAGTTGGAAAACCTGCAAAGGGGGAGAGTGTAGCAAACTGTGTGTCATTTTTTAAAAGATAATGACAGTGAACTTTTCTAGAGTGCCTTTTATCTACCGGACATTGTGCTAAGTGCTTTATAAACTATTTCATTTGGCCCCCGAAGCAACCCTCTGAAGGAGATACTATTATTAACCATATTTTACAGTCGAGACGCTCACATTTGACACCGATTAAGTAAGCTTGTTCACAATGCTGTGAGTGGTAGAGTTGGAATCCAGTCCCAGAAGGTCTGACAGCAGATCCATCCAAGGGCAAGGGAGCGGTCAGTTACGTCAAGGGCTCAGAGAACTGGTCAAGGATGACCAGGCCCGAAATGTGTCCGTGGCATTTGGTAGCTCAAAATCTTAGCTCGAGAGTCCGGGTGAAGTGTGAGGAAAGCGAAAAGGACGAATGTCACATTGAAGCGGATACGGCTGCCACGTACGGTCTTGAAAAATGTGCGTCGCCTCTGTTATGAGCAGGGTCACTCCTCCCGCGTTTGACAGGGGTGCAGCCTGCACAGCTCCAAGCAGCAGCCCGGCGTGAGGGTTAGACGGAGTTCCCGGGACACCCTCCTATATACTTTAAAGAAACTGATGTTAAAGGAGACACGAGGGAGGGGGGCGCCTAGGCGGCTCAGTCAGTTACGCTTCTAACTCTTGGTTTGGGCCCAGATCACGACCTCACGGTTTGTGGGCTTGGGCCCCGCATCGGGCTCCACGGTGATGGTGCGGAGCCCGACTGGGATTCTCTCTCCACCTCTCTCTCCGCCCCTCCCAGGCTGCCTCTCTCAAAATAAATAAATAAGCTTGAAAAAAAAGAGAGAGAGAAACCACATAAGTCAGGAGTTAGAAAGACTAGTAAGAAAAGAAAGAGACCCCCCCCCTTTTTTTTTAAGATGAGAGATATATAAGCATATTATAATGGTAAAGAAGAGGTTGCCTGGGATGGTCCCAGCCTCCCTGTAAAATTGTCAACAGTGTCCCCTTTCCTCCAGCTTTTCCTGGTGAGGACAACATATTATATGGTCGTTCTAAGTAGAAGAATCTCGGGAGGGGGAGAAACGGAAGATGTAAGAGAGAAGGGCTGTTTGTTGGAACGAGGTTCTGGAGATAGAGGGGAGAGCTCCTGGGCAGGTAGAGGGTTGTCTTGGAAGGAGGGCCACAGGGCTTCCCCTGAAGAAGAGAGCCATGAGGTCAGAGGAAGTGTGGATGCTAATGGGTCAGGGGCTGGATGCAAGTTTGTGAGATCTCTTGCCTGACCTCTTTTCTCTGTGAAACCAGTGGCCACGGGGTCACAGTTTAGCGTTCCGATTTCATGTTCAATTAGCTTTTTAGTTTGTTAGCCATGAAGACAACCTTTTCACTTAGGTGTTTCCACAGTTCTCTATAACAAAAGCAGACAGTGTGGGAGATCCGAGCTGAGCCTGAACAAATCGATGAAAATACATGCCCTAAGAGAAGGTGATTTAGTCGTGTTACTATGAAAATGTTAGCAAAGAATAGTAGCATGAGACAAATCTACACCACTAATGCTTGAAGCGCCTCTCCAATTTCATTGTAATTATAATAGTAGCTTATTATTGAAAGCTTATTATGTTCTAGAAAGAATTCTACTTTAAATCTATATTTTAATATAATAGTCTAAACATATGCGCTTTTCTATTTTTATGATCCCCCCCTTTTTTTTTATAATTGGTGGGAAAATCGAGTAACTCACCCAAGTTCACATACCTAGTAAATGGCAGAACCAACATTTAAATTCAAGGCTCATACTCATAACCAGTATGTTATCATCCCCTCCCCCTCTCTCACTATAATCTGTTGATTTCAGTTCATTTCAGGTCTTCTCCTTTATCTGTGGCGTTAATCAAAGTTGTCCTTACGATAAAATGACCACTGAATCCCCCCTTGAAAGAGATGACGCAGGAATCTGATACGTAGGCTGCTGGCGCGTGGGACCAGACCCCCGGTT
Organism: Prionailurus bengalensis; assembly: GCF_016509475.1. Taxonomy (NCBI): domain Eukaryota; kingdom Metazoa; phylum Chordata; class Mammalia; order Carnivora; family Felidae; genus Prionailurus; species Prionailurus bengalensis. The sequence goes on along the minus strand of NC_057343.1, from coordinate 9,170,763 downwards.
AAACAGGGTATCGGTTCTTTGATTGTTGCTGCCCCTATGGGACAGTTCGGTCTTGGCTGCCATGTGAAGGCTCTAAGGGGCATGCTGGGCGACGCTATGCTGGCTGGATTACTCAGTTTGAGAAACACGGTCACGAAAGTCAGCCATGGGGGCAGTCGCCCAGTAAAAGGACTGAACGACTGAATCAGCAGTGACAGAGGCCACTCTCTGACTCCAGTCGTTCTCCAGCTGTAGTGACCTCCCTGTCAATGTTAATACGTTGGAAGCTTTCAAGAACAAGCATAAGGCTTTGGAGAAATCTCTTTGATTCTTTATTCTGCTCTTTTAAACATTAATATAGTATGCAACACGTTTGTTGATTATGCCACTATCTCCTTTGGGGACTAGAAAAACAATGTGAACAGTGTGGGATAATTATGGCTCAATCGATCAAAAAACTAGTGTCAAAAAATGACTACGGTAGAGATTGTTGGGACACAAAAGAAATAGAATTTATAGTTCGTGTCACAAGATTAGTGATCAGGACAGTTCTCTTGACTACAGTGACGGGGATACAATGCTGATTTAGGAATTTTTAAAAATTGTCTAAGGTTTTATTACTTTTGGCATTAAAAATTTTGTTTTTCAGGGGCGCCTGGGTGGCGCAGTCGGTTAAGCGTCCGACTTCAGCCAGGTCACGATCTCGCGGTCCGTGAGTTCGAGCCCCGCGTCAGGCTCTGGGCTGATGGCTCGGAGCCTGGAGCCTGTTTCCGATTCTGTGTCTCCCTCTCTCTCTGCCCCTCCCCCGTTCATGCTCTGTCTCTCTCTGTCCCAAAAATAAATAAAAAACGTTGAAAAAAAAATTAAAAAAAAAAATTTTGTTTTTCATTGAATAACCCTATTATGGTGGGCTGATTCCTATGACAATGAAAACCAAGAATAATGTTGTATATAATAATATCAATTTGATAATATATCTTATATTTATTTGGTGTATTTGTCATGACCGAACACAAAACTATAAAATAATTCAACAATTGCATAATGTCACTAGGAACCATTTTGCCTCTTTGTTTCTTGGAACATATTAGAGGAAATGCATTCTTTTTTTTTTTTTTTTTTTTTTTAATCTCACTCCCTAAGTAGTAAGTATATTTAGAGGAAACTCATTCTTATGCACATTTGAAAATTACAGACAAAATGTGGCTGCTTCTCAAGATGGGTCTATTTCTTCATTTGTTTTTGTTTTTGTTTTAATTTTTTTAAGGCTTATTTTATTTTTGAGACAGAGGGGAGGGGCAGAGAGAGAGAGACAGAGACAGAGACAGAATCTGAAGCAGGCTCCAGGCTCTGAGCTGGCAGCACAGAGCCCGACGTGGGCTCCAACTCATCAACTGCGAGATCATGACCTGAGCCGAAGTCAGACGCTCGACCAACTGAGCCACCCAGGCACCCCATATTTCTTCATTTGTTAGAAAAGATGGAGATGATACTATCTCTAGGTCCCTTCCAGCTTTAGCATCGGATGCTTCAATAGTGTGAGCAACAGTAGGGTCAGGTCAGGAAGAAAGGCATTGTGGGACATCTGTAGGGAGCAAAACACAAGAACTACCATTCTGGCGGCTTATGAAGTCTTAGACAATTCCAAAACAACAACAACAACAACAAAAAAACAGCTAAAAACAGGCTACTGCTAAAAGATGCAACGTTTGTTTTTCAAAAAAGGACCCAGCCTTCACACAGAAATTGTCTTCTTTTCTGTTGGCATATTCTTAGTCGCGGGAGAGCCATTGAGCGAAGCCTTGTATATCATTTCTGTGTGAATGAGACACGCCTCTAGTCCCGAAGATAATACAAGGGTAATCCCTGGCTTTACAGAAATCACAGAAGTAGGAAAGGCATTTTAGAAGTTCATCTCTTCAATGCCTTCATGGACAAGTTTTGGGGAATGCTGTTTATTCACTGGTAGGCTCTAGGGATACAAAGATGAGTAAAAGTCAGCTCTGGCCATTCAGGAGTTGGTAGCTGGAGTAGGCGGAGACCCATGGCACCCATGGACCCACAGGTGGATGCGGTCTATGAGATAAATAACAGAGCTGCCAAGCTGTAGCAAAACTTGGTGCTCCCTTCTTCATCCCTGATGTGGTGGCCCAGAGACTATATTATGTAACTTTTTGTAAATCTGGAAATAACTTCGGAATTTTAGCAAATTGATATTTGTCCTAAAATGACCCTTCAGGGCGGAGACAGTGAGTCTACAGTCCAAAAGCAAGCTCCCAGATGAGTGGCCCTCTGGGGGAACTGGCAGGTCAATCACAAAGCACAGGGTATTTTTTTTTCTTAGTGTAATAAATGAGCATACACGGGCAGGGACAGCTCCCAAAAGTCTAAATAGAAGAGGTTTTTCTATATGGGGTGTGTCTATGTGTGTGTGTGTGTATGTGTGTGTGTGTGTGTGTATGGATGTGGGCGTGAGTATGAAGCTGAGCTTGCAAAGCACACACTTGTTTTTACTTGGAGTGTATCTTTCGTTGGAGTGGGGAGGAATGGATGAGATGATCTAAGAGGGGCTCACACCCCTCTCTGTTACCACTGAACACTGATGCTGTGTCAACAGAATACGTATGTATCATAAACATGTAGATACAGCTGTAGGTACATATGACGGCTGGAGGTAGGGTGCTAACATTGGTATTCTCGTTCATTGGTAGCATTCGTTTTTGTAAAGATTAATTTTATTTGAGAGAGACAGCATGAGCAGGGGAGAGAGAGAGAGGGAGGGGAGAGAGAGAGACAGACAGTCAGAGACAGAGAGAAAGAGAGAGGATCCTAAGCAGCTTCCACAGTCAACATAGAACCCAATGTGGGGCTTAATCCCATGATCCTGGGATCATGACCTGAGCCAAAACCAAGGGTTGGATGTTCATCCGAGTGAGCCACCCAGGAGCCTCCAAAAGTATCATCCTAAGCAGGAAAATAACATGGCTGTGTGGTTCAAGAACCCCAGGAATGCTCACAGACTTGGACTCAGTGATAACCGTTTCTGGACTGTTGCCTAAACAGGTAATTCAAAATGCAGAAACCAGACAATTGTTGCAAAAACCGTATGTGCGAAAACCAGACAATTGTGAGCAAATCCTTATGTCCTCCAAATAGAAAGCGATTTCCTAAGCTGTAGCACATTGATGCAACAGAATAGTATGCAGCATTTATCTTTATTCTATTTGTATTTTTAAAAATTTATTTATTTATTTAGAGAGAGAATTTCAAGCAGGCTCCACCCTGTTGGCACAGACCTCGATGTGGGGCTTGAACTCATGGAACTGTGAGATCATGACCTGAGCTGAAACAAAGAGTTAGACGCTTAATTGACTGAGCCACCCAGGTGCCCCAGCATACAGCATTTAAAAGTGAGGAATAGGAAGTTTACGTAGCCATTTGTAAACATGCATATTTTTATAACGTTCAAAAAAGGAGTTTTCATTTAATATTTAAATGAAAAAATTATGTATCCCATAAATATATGAAGATTCGTGCACAAAAAAACCTAGACGGAAATATACATAAAATGAAAATGGTTTTTCTAAATTCCTGAATTTCCAGAATATTGATATTCCTCTTTGTTTCAGAAATACCAGACAACTCGATTGTTTCTGTGGAAGGTCTTAAGGAATTAAAACAAACAAACAAACACAACTAGAACTAAAACATAAGTTTAGCAAGGTAGGTATCAGAATACAAGGTCAACATATAAAAACCAGTTGTATCTCTCTATGCGAGCAGGAAATAATTGGGAAACATTTTAATTCATTGCTAACAGTGTTAATAATAATAACATACTGAAGAATAAACTTCACAAAAGACATGTAAAATGCCTATGTTGAAAACTATAAAACATGACTGAGACAAAGTAAAGAAGACCTAAAAAATGAAGAGGTATATCATGTTCACGGAGCAGAAAGTCATTAGTGTTAAGATGTCAATTCTTCCCATATTGACTTCCAGAACCAATGGAACCTCAAACACCAGCAGGCTGTCTTTTAAAAATAGATATTGACAAGTTCACTCTGAAACTTATATGGAAATGCAAGGCATCTAGAATGGCAGAACAATCTTGGAAGAGAAGAACAGATCTACTGGACATAGGCTGCCTGACTTCAAGACTTGAAGAGATCAATGGGATAGACTATGGCAGCCGGGTCCAAGAATAGACCTATTTTCATACAGTCAGTTGATTTTATCTATCTATCTATCTATCTATCTATCTATCTATCTATCTATCTATTTATCTATTTTTTTAATAAAATTTTTTTAAATGTTTTATTTATTTTTGAGGCAGAGAGAGACAGAGGGTGAGCAGGGGAGGGGCAGAGAGAGAGAGCGAGACACAGAATCCAAAGCAGGCTCCAGGCTCTGAGCTGTCCGCACAGAGCCTGACGCGGGGCTTGAACTCACAAACCGTGAGATCATGACCTGACTGAAGTCGGATGCTTAACCAACTGAGCCACCCAGGCGCCCCAGTCAGTTGATTTTGAACCAAGACGTCAAATAAATTCCATGGAAAAAAAAAAAAAGTTATTTCACCAAATGGTGTGGAACAACCCTAAAAGTATATAATGATATAAATAGAAGAGCTAAAACAAAGTAGAAAACACAGGATAATATCTTCATGACCTGGTGGCAAGCAGGGAGACGGAATACCATTAAAGAAAAATATTTGTAACTAAGACTTCATCAGACTGCTACAACTATGCTTCCCAAAAGATACTGTTCAGAAAATGAGAAGACAAGCTACAGCCTGGGGAATATATTCGCAAAGGACTTATTTCCAGAATACCCACAATGGAGTGAAAAAAAAAAAAGTGTCAAGGGGCACCTGGGTGGCTCAGTTGGTTAAGCGTCCGCTTCCTCTCAGGTCATGATCTCACAGCTCATGTGTTTGAGCCCCGCATCGGGTTCTCTGCTGTCAGCACAGAGCCCACTTCGCATTCTCTGTTCCCGCCTCCCTCTCTGCCCCTCCCCAACGCATTCTCTCTCTCTCTCAAAATAAATAAATAAACTTAAAAAAAAAAGTGTCAAAAGAAACACTAATACTGTGTGAACCTCACATATGCGGTAAATCCAAACTGCCCTGGAAAATCTGATTTGGTGTCTGAACCGTAGAGCCCTGGGGGACTGGCCTCCGCATCTCTCTGTTGCCATTTTCTTATCCCACCCCTGTCCCTACTCCCAAGCAGGAACCTGAACTTCAGTTACCTCCCCTTCCTGCACCCCTTAGCTTCTAGTCTGGGTCTTGACCCATGTGTTCTCTTCCTGACCACTCTGCCTGCTCCACTGGCTTTTGCCTGGTTCGACTCCAGACACCTCAGTGCCAAATTTGCCTTATCTCCTGTGTGCTTACTCCTATGGCGGCATTTATCAACTCATCACATGGCATTTTCATTTTCACTTTATCTGTCTCTACCTCTTCCTGGACTCTGAGCAAAGGAGAGAAATGCCTTAAGATAGAGAGACTTGGGTTATATCAGAGGTGAGGTCAATGCCCTGGTGGCTAAATGAGTGCAATGGGGTGGGGGGCGGGGGACAAGTGCGAAAGCTCGTTCCTTAAACCACCATGACTGTGGCCAAAGGTCACCTTGACAAATCACAGTACCTTCAGGTTATCAGTCCTATAAAGGAACCTTGATGGGGGAAAAAGAGGGGATTGAACTTGAAGGTATTTAGCTTACATAGTGTTTCTCAACCGTGGCTGCATGTGAGAATTACAAGGGGGAACTTTGAACAATACCAGGTCCAGGCCCTGCCCCCGGAAAATCTGATTTAGGTGTTCTGGGCTATGGCTCAGGCATCTATCTGTCTTTTTAAATGGCTCCTAGTGGGGCGCCTGGGTGGCTCAGTCGGTTGAGCGCCCGACTTCGGCTCAGGTCATGATCTCACGGTCCGTGAGTTCCAGCCCCGTTCCAGCCCCGCGTCGGGCTCTGTGCTGATGGCTCAGAGCCTGGAGCCTGTTTCAGATTCTGTGTCTCCCTCTCTCTCTGCCCCTCCTCCGTTCATGCTCTGTCTCTCTCTGTCTCAAAAATAAATAAACGTTAAAAAGAATTTTTTTTTAAATGGCTCCTAGTGACTCTGATGAGGACCAAGTTGAGAATCTCTGGTCAGGGAGGTATAGGGTGAAAAGGGCTGGCAATGTTTGCAGTGTGTGTGTATGGGGGCTCCTGGGAGTAAAATTAAGTCAGCCCCAGTGTCCCATCTATGACTTATACAACTTTTTTTTTTTTTTAATTTTTTTTTCAACGTTTATTTATTTTTGGGACAGAGAGAGACAGAGCATGAACAGGGGAGGGGCAGAGAGAGAGGGAGACACAGAATCGGAAACAGGCTCCAGGCTCCGAGCCATCAGCCCAGAGCCTGACGCGGGGCTCGAACTCACGGACCGCGAGATCGTGACCTGGCTGAAGTCGGACGCTTAACCGACTGCGCCACCCAGGCGCCCCTATGACTTATACAACTTAATTCCATTCTTCTTATCCCAAACTCCTTCAGATCGCAATTCTCAAACCAGAAGCACTCATGCATTCATTCTGCTCCTGCAAGAGTAAAGACTACAGGGGACAAGTCCACGACTAAATCAGTAAGCAAATTATCTCTACTTTCAGAGAAAAGACCTTGGCCGGTTGTGCCAGGGAATTAACATTTCTTGAGACCCCTTGTATGTTAGGAACCTTTATATTGGCATTAGGGGGCTTCCTATGGACTTTCTCAAGAGAAAGAAATGTAGAATCTTACAAAGTGGCCCTTTGAAATGATTCTTCCACGGGAGCTAAAGAGGACCGGGCCAGCCTTGTGCAAAATTGGACAGATGTGGCAAAGGGTGTCTTTGGGGCTCTTCTATTTTCTGGCCGTACTAAGGTGTCTGTGCCTCCTTGCCCTCTCCCTCCCCCACCCCCCAGGCATTGTGGGAGACCTTTCTCTGCCTCTTGTGGCATTTTGCTACTCTCAGAGCTTTAATAACTGACAACGAATGGTATAATGAGATAATCAACCAAAGTAATACTTGATTAAAGGTTATTGGTCTCGTAGAAAGGAATACTTCTGTCTAGTTAAAATTCATGAGTTTCCTTGAGAAGGCCCTTAAGGAAAGATCCTAAGATGGGAATCATTTCAGATCCCGAATGGCAGATGGGGGAAGATATGCTTTTAACAATTTCATTGATATACGATTTACATAGCAGAAAATTCACCCATTTTGCAATAGCCGAAAGGTGGCAGCAACTCAAATGTCCGCCAATGGATGAATGGATAAACGAGATGTGGTGTATATATACCACGGAAGATTTATTCAGCTTTAAAAAGGAAGGGAGTTCGGACCCGTGCTGTACCATGGGTGAAACTTGAAGACATTATGTTAAGTGAAATAAGCCAGTCACAAAAGGACAATTAGTATCCGATTCTGCTTACATAAGGTACCAAGAGTAGTCACATTAATAGGGACACAAAGTAGAAGGGTGGTTGCTAGGGGCTGGGGGGAGGAGGAAATGGGGGCTTGTTCGATGGGTTTGGAGCCGCTGAATTGTGCCCCTGAAGACGGTGAAGACGGTAAATTTTATATGACATGTATTTTAGCATAATTACAAAAATAATAAATTCACCCATTTCAAGTGTACAATTTAATGGTTTTTAGTACATATAGAGTTGTGCAACCATTGCAATCATCTAATTTTAAAACTTTCCCTCCTCTCCCAAAAGCCCCTCCTCGTACCCCCGAGCAAACATTTGGGGAAGATCTTTTAACAGGCCACAGGTGTTAGTCAACACTCATAGACTCTTCGAGAAGGGACCTTAGAGATTTAGTCCTACCTCCTCAGATGAAGACCTCGAGGGTCAGGGAGGCAAAGCGTCTTGGCAAAGGTCTCATAGCTAATTCATGACCGCGTCAGGCCGTTTCATTTCCTGGGAAGTTATTTTTGCTGGTACAAAAATGCTGTCTCTCGCGTTCTTTCAAACTGATGCTTACAGTCGATGAATAGTCTCAGGAGGTATCACTGCTCCCGGTCGGGGACCACCGGGCTCTTTCTTCAGCCTCCCTTCTCGTCTGCCTGAGTTAGGAAGCCGAGAGTAAGAGGAGAAAAGTGGGAGAATTTGAAACTGTTCATTCATGCTCCCTTATGCCTTGGATTCTGTTAGGAAAGAGTTAGAACGAGCTTTACTGAGAATGATGTCTCCGCCTCTCTTCGAAGAGCGATCCGAAACGCAGCTAGGCACAGTGGTTTTCCTTTGGAAAGGTGTGGCCTTTTTTAGCCGTGTAGAGGTACCCGGCAATGAGCAGCAACATCATGTGTCAGAAATGCCAGGGTCTTGGGCTGGCAGTGGCGGTCACTACGTCCGTTGCCGTATGGCTACTAGAAAGCCGCAGAGGAAGTGTGAGCCAGGGTTTCTGTAGGTCCTGCCATCCTCTGCCTCCTGCCTTTCTACCTCCACTTGCGTTTAGGCCTAGCACACACAGCCTGGGCCAGGGCGGTCATTGGATAAAGGTTGGAGTCAGGGGAGCGGTGGATAACTAACTTTGTGAGTTAGTTCCAAATGTGTTTCATACTCCTTCTGAACTCATTGGTCAATTGAAGCATTTTCAATGGCTCTCATTCCGGGAGGCCTGGTGGGAACAGCTCTGTGGTGGCTAACCATGAAGAAGGAGCAACCAACGACCAGAGGCCCTGGAAAATCACATGGCTAGAGAATCAGGAATTTCTAGACCAAGGCCTGAAGCCTAATTGTGGTGAGATTTGGGCCTCTTTTTTCTTCCGTCCTTCGGTTTCTCTGTGGATGGGAGCCACCCTCCCTCCTGGTTACCACCCTAACTCACCCCAGGCTGATGTGGGTCCCTAGGAGTGCTTGGAATTTCTCCAGCCGGGCTACACAGGAGGCAAATACTCCCAGCGTCCTGTGAGTTTCCGTCCTTAATGAGACAAACCTGACTGCGGAGATTGCTGTGGGGAATGACATAGGCTTCTCAACAATGAGTTCCCTGAGGACAGTGCCTAGATTATTCATTTTTAAACTCCTGGTGCCTAGCAGAGAGCCTGGATCGTGTGTTTGCTGAATGAATGAGTAGTAACATTTCACATCAAATGACGCCTTATTATTTACAAAGTGATTTATTTCCCATGCATTAACTCATCCGCACAACTGGATGGTAGGCAAGACTGTTTTACAGATGAGGTCACATGGCTGTAGGTTGGAGAGGTGACTTTCAGACTCCAAATCTGTTGACATTCTTTTATAAGTGTCTTACTGAGACTGCCCTTGCTAAGATACTCTGCCAAAGCACTGAGAGATCTGAACAGGGATTCAGACAGACGTTGGTGGTTTCTGAATTTTGTTCCTAAATCTGGAGTAGCCGTAGTCTTCCTCTAAGTTTCTCCCTAATAGTATGATTTTGTGCTATTTGCTAATCACTGTGGGTGTGTAGGTTTTTTATTACATTTGAGTTAAATAAAATTTGGGGGCTGGCCTGGTAAACTGGTGAATCCCCATGTAGTTTGTAGCAGCTATTTCCTATTGATATACATTTGGCGTGATATACTATTGTACCTCATACAGGTTTTGGTAATTTCAATTAACTGGATTGTAGCTTTATGGCCCTAGGTCTTCAAGAAACACATGTTCAAACATTCTCCCCGCTTAATGAGATCCTTGTTCCTGTTGAACTTCTACGACCTTATTGGAAATCAATGATTGCTTCTGATCTTCCAAATGCAATGCTGAAAAGACCTAGATGAATTCACTCTACAAAATGCTTTGAGATTGCAGGATGTGGAGAGCGCGCTGTCATTAAAATGAATGATTCTTCTTGGAGGTAAACCGTATTTTTAGTCTGTGCGTCTATTGTGCTTGAGGGGATTTCTCTGTGCAGAATTATTTTCTCCAAATAATTCGCACGCTCACAGCACTCCTGGTAGCAGGTATCACCTAACTCCTAGAGGGCAGCTGAGCTAAAGCGAGCTTTCCTTTCCTAGCAACTGTTGCTAGGAGGGGCGTGGCTTCGGAGTCCCGAGAGGCCGCCTTAGGCCGCCCCCCCCCCCCCGCACCGCCCGCCGGCGTAGACTACATTTCCCATGATGCTCGAGGGTGGTCTCCGTAGTGACGCACGGGGTGTCCGCGGAGCGGTGGGAGGGAGGGGGGGGCGGGGAAGAAAGGAAGGCGGGGGCGGTGGCGGCGGCTGCGAGGAGGGGCCGTGCTCTCCCCGTGTCCCCGACTTGCGCTCAGGCGGCTGCCGCCGCCGCCGCCATGTTGGCTTGAGAGGCGATGACAGGAGGCGGCTGCGGCGTTTGAGACTGAAAAGTGGAGGAGGTGGAGGAGGAGAGACAAAGCTCCGAGAGGAAACCATTCCCGGGCTGAGGAGAGGGAGGACCCGGCCTCTTCCGGGGACCAGCCGAAGTCGGCGTCGGAGGGGAGGGGAAGGCGGCGACGGGGGGTGGCGGAGGCAGGAGAGGAGCGCCGAGAAGCCGGAGACGATGCGCCCCGAGACCCGCCGCTGCCCGGAGGCGCCCGCGGCCTGAGCCCCGAGGGGCCGTGGGGTCTCCCGCCCGGCCCGAGCTCCCCGCGCCCGCACCTCCCTCCCCGCGCTCGCCGCCGCGGGCTTTCGCTTCGGCCCCCAACTAGTTAAATGCCCTTGAGCGCGGGTTTCCGCGGCCCGGCTCTCAGCCCCGGCAGCGCGAGTTGAGCCGTTTCCCCGAGCCGACCGCCGGCGCCGGTTCCTGCGCGGCCGCCACTCACTGCTCCCGCGTCCATGTGTAGCCACATAGTTATCTGCGTACATCCACGCCGGGGCATTTTCCTCCTGCTTAATGAGGACTTGACTCGGGAGCAAGTGTGAATCACCGCCGGGCTGGGAAAGGAGGAAGGCGGATTTAACCCCCTCCCACCCCGCTCCATGTCCGTGTGTCACTCGGCTCGGTCTACCTGGCGCGGCCGGTCCTGGAGCTGCTGCTGCTGCTGCTGACGACGACGACGACGACGACGACGACGGCGGCGGGGGCTGCTGCTGTCCGCCCGGGAGTTCCCTCCGGCTCCGGCCACCCAGTTCCTGGGGATTGTTCCTCTTCGCTCGGAACCTCGGCCAGGCCGGCACTGTGACTCCGAAATAACTTATTTTTTGGAAAGCACATCACGAACCGATCGAGATCGTTAAGGTTGATTGCTGTAGCTTGAAGACTTCTGCTCTTTTTTGTTTGTTGTAATTAATTCTCCCCCCCCTCCCCCCCCCGGTAAACATCTGGGTGTATATCAAACGGCAAGATGTCCAGTAATGTCCCGGCGGATATGGTAAGTGAAGGCTAAGTTACGACACTGATTTAATTGCGGTTTCCAATCTTATTTAATCAGAAAGGATGCAGGCGTGGGGTGAAGGTCTGCGGGGGACTGTTGAAACGCCACGGTGCTGGGAGATTTGGAGAAGTTGGAGGTTCACGGTGTCCCCGTCTTAGGAAGTAACCGCTTTTAATACGGCTTTTCTCATTTGGTTGTGTTTTCTGAATCATTTAAGACGACGGAGAAGTAGGGAAGATGTGGCAGTGTAGCTTGAAGTGGAGAAAATCTCCCCCCTGTCTGTTAGAAGCCTTTGAACACTTGATCTTAGAGCTTCTGAAAACGTCAGTGACAGTGGGCAGAGCTGAGGACGGGCGTCCTTACTAGATACAGAGGTAGACAGGAAAACGGGAATCTTGTTCGATGACACGGACGGGATCATTAATGCAGTAGATACAAACTTGATGTTTTCAAGCGCAGGGACGTGTAGGTCTGCAAGAAAAAGTCTACTAGAATTCGCTGGGAGCTTTTCAGTATTGTCTGGGTGAACAAGTACGGCAACAGAAATGTTAAGATGTTTTGGAATTTTTACAGATCTAGACTGACCGCATATTGGTGCTTCTTACGGATTTTCAGGACTTTCAGTAGCAAATATTTACTCGCATTACATCATTGGACTTTTCAAAGCTAATAAAACAAATTATTGAGCCTTGATCCTTGAATTTTGAGAACTTGAAACAAAAAGTCCTCTTGCTTATTGATGCTTTTCTTTGTGTTTCTAAAGGTTCACGTTTGTTAATACTGTGAGTGTGTTGGCTAACAGTAACCGTGCAGGCTTACAGTGCTGGGAGGGGGTGGGTTTGTGCGAACTGAAATTACACTTCGCCGTCTTAGGGGCGAACATAATGCAATTAACAGGAAGATGAATGAGCTTGTTTATGAAAGAATTGAAGTTAACATAACATTAACATTTGAGTGGATTTGTGTATTCCAGTGAAAAACAAAATTGAACTTTGCTGGTTAAATTTTAAAATGTCAGATGTTTCTATAGGATCGAAGCTCATTTACAGACTCAAAAAAACCACCCACCTAAATGGCTGTAAATGGCATCTTTGACCTTTGTTTAAAGCCATTTTGCTTACGTTTGATTTGCCATTTAACGCGCTATTTTAATGTATAGGAACCACAATGTTCTGTCTCTTGTGTGGGCACACAGCAACTTACACTCTCTTTCCTGAGTCTTAAAACTCGTGCATCGTCCCTTTAGTTTTCCTTTCCCTCCTGGTGTGCACACCCCAGAATGGTCTCCTGCCTGCCCCATTAATGGTAGCTGGATATGGTTTCCTCCACTCCACTCTCGAAGTTGCCTAGATAGGTCTCTGGACTGAGCTGGAAAGTGCTATTTGCCCTGTTAGTTGAGTGGTTTTTGGGCTCATCACCCCCAGCAAAGATTGGTTCTCTAAAGCCTCCATTTTATATCAGTGCAAGGTATGTCCACTCTAAGTACTGTTCATTCTGCCACAGAAATTGTAATGAAATAGATTTGTGTCATTAAAACAGTGCCACTACTTTCTTTAGGCCCAGTGCTGAAGACAAGCGGAATGTGCGTAGCATCAGTTTCAAATTGAAATGATTTGGGGAATACGGTTTCCAAGTCAGAGAGAGAGAAGGTTCGGAAGCTAATGCTCGGATCAGGGGGACGGGAACTAGTGGCAAGGTTTTACTAATAGGTGCAGTTATAAAATGTAACTATTTCTGTTTTAGACTGTATTTTAAGGCCTTGATTCGGTGGTGCTTTGAGATCCCTTGATTAAAGGTGATAGGCAAGGGCAAAGCAGTATTATGTAATAAACATATAATGCCCTGATGATGCTGTTTCAGAGTGTGCCTAATCTACACCTCAGATTAGATTGTTCTGAGTATTTTTCATGTCTAGTTTTGAAGTTGCTCAACTTGTTGGAAGTCTTGAGGCTTTTTTCCTATGTCACAACCTCTTAAACCTTCATTTGCTGTTACTTCCTTAACATTGCATTTTTGCTTAAAAAGTGCCTTCATTAGGTACGTGCCTAGAATTCTCAGCTTTTTGAAACGTAACATGACAAATACTGGTTAGAGGTTGTTGATTACAATGTTTTGTATTTGTTAAACTCTTCGTATCAATAACTGATAGTTTGCGTTTACTTTCAGAACAGTTTTACCACTTCGAATCCTACCCTCCCCCACCGCTTTCCACAGTCTGACCTTTTTTTTGGCAGCATAAACTCCCAACTGATCAGGATACGTACGAATACATACATTTTTGCTAGGTGCAGTAAAATTTTCGAGTTTCTAAGTGGTGACAGCTAGTATGTGCCGTGTAGAAACAAATGTTACGCTTTTACATGTTAATGATGCTTGTCTGTCGTAAAGGAGAATTCGTAGTTGGGAGATGAGGTGGGGCAGTGAAATTATAACCTCTATCATGTTTTCATTAAAGATAATTCATTCTTGAACTACAGTAATTGCTAAATCAATTGATGTTTTTGATAAAGTCTTTATATGACAACGATTGTGACTGACTTTAAAATAGGTTTTTTAGCATCGTTTTTTGTTTTATAAATATAACTCACATTTCAAATTTCTTTCGAAACATTCAATAAATTTTTGTGTTTACCATAAGGAGTCTCTTTTTTTATAATCCGAATTTAGCAAATCCATCTTTTTTGGAGGGGGAGTGGCACCCCTAGTGAATGGATTTGTAAAATTTACAGTTGGTACTTTAGCAATTAACATTCTGTAAATGTGATCTATAAATAAGTGTATTTACATAAAATACTGGTTTTTCTTTTGCTAAGAGTGATTGGGTTTGACCTAAGAGATTTACTAACATTCTAGTGTAATAACTTATTTGTGAAAAAAAGTCTAAAAATATCTGAACAGAATATCATTGTAATGCATTGTGTTTAAATGATTCATTTCCTTTATGTTTGTTTTCCCAGCCCAAATCATAATTCATGATGGGGCAGTATTCATTGTTAATAATTGTAGGATGGATTATGTTAATGAGTTTAGGTTTTTCTGAAAGAGGATATTTACTCTTTCTGTTAATAGTAAGGCCTAAGGCTGGGTAGATAAGGTGATGATTTTGTTTTCTGGACTGGGAAAGCTATCAAGAAATAAATTACTGTATTTATGAAAGTATTATATAAAACATTTGAGCTGCTATTTAAGAGCTTTGGACTAAAATTATATTTTATGATATCTACAAAATTGAAAGCCCTACTTAAGAAAGAAATTGGCCGTGTGAGGATAACAGCAAAGCAATTTTGGTATTTGAAACATTTTTCGGTGATGAAACTCTTGGAGAAAAGCTCTATCTTTTTAAGCTGTTCATGTGGAAATTGTAACAGATAGAACAACTTTTAGTCTGAGGTTAAATAAGATCATGATAATTTGAGTTTTTTCAGTGCTTAAGGACTATTTTTATTGTAACGCATCTCTTCCATTTGTGGAGAAATGTGGGAGCCCTCTGGTGGACAGGAAATTACCAAAATGAATTTGCTTTCAAAGTGAACTTCTCTCACTTTTCCAAGTTGAAGTACAATGACCGACGTAGAGTCTACCAGGGGAAGATGTCATGCTAGAAAAAGGCCCAGGGAACAGAACATTTTTAACTTCGGAAAAAGAGGATGTAGTACCTCACATGTTCTCCTTACCTACAGCTCCTTTTCATTTTTCTTTCTCTTGCTGGAAGTCTCCTTTCAAGTACTAAGTGGAGAGGTTTTATGAAGCTAAAGGGTGGATAGATAAGTACGTTTATATATAGAAGTATGTGACCTGAGGAACAGCTTGAAGAATGTATCTCCAGTGGAATGTTCTTCTAAAATGGTTTGCCTCGAATGTGTCTTGCATTCGGTGTTCTGGATGAGACACTTACTGTTAAGAAAACAAAAGACAATTTACCTCAGCTTTGAATGCCTTTTCCTTTCTAGCTCTGAATCCTCCTCCGGCTCATGTTCCTCTCCTGTGAAAATGGCTTTTAGTTCATTTCTAGCCCTCAAGTGTGAAACCTCTTGTGTCAGTGCGTTTGCGAGTCGTCTTCTACGATGGCAATTATATAGATATGTCTTATTTCTGATTTTTGAAACAGAATAGATATTTAAGAACAAATGAGTGAATTTTCTTGACTCATGGAGCATTATTTTCTTTGTTACTTATAGAAAAAGTAAATATTGTTCCATACCACTGCTAATTGTGCTGTTAAATATGAAGTGTAGGATGTCGTCTCTTACTACTTTGAATATGAAAAATGTATTTTTAATATTAAGGCTTGAAATGATTTTAAATTAGTGGTTGCCTAATAATGGCTCTAGTTTTCATAGTAAGGAACAGTGAAAGTATTTTAGGAGAGCGAAATGTATGCTTCTTAAATATGTTCTTTAAGAATTCCACTCATTCTGGGAGAAGAAATTGAAAGTGATTGTAGAATATATGGTAACTGGAAACACTGGGGAGTAAGTCATTCTAAATCAGTAAATTTTCTGAGTACATGAAGGCTCTTTTGGAAATAGTTCAATCTAACGAGTTGGATTACTGTCCTGTTTACTTAAGCATAATACACTACACATAATTTAACTTATTTTTGGTGATCTAGAGTCATCATTTGAATAATATCGATTGGGTTCAATGAGCCTTCCTTGTTGAATGCTTCTGTGTGTAACGTATCATTATTCTATAAGCTACAATTTCACACCCTGAACACCTAATATAGATTGTGAAGCTTTATGCCCCTTCGCTGTGTCAGTAATTTACAAAGTGACATGAGGCAAGTCAGTTGAGATGTGAGAATAATAATATTAGAATTTGTATTGGTTAATTTTATGCTCCAAAAAGGGGGAGGCATTGAGGTTTTGTATTAATACATGGATTGTCTCTGAGGCTTTTCTAGGCCCACATTCAGATGGTTACAATGAGTGTGGTTTGCTGCGGGAACTTATGGGAGTTGTGTAATGTAGAAGCCAACAGCATGAGTTCTCTCAAAAGTTTTGTGGTGTTTCTGTGGTATGTTACATAGTTACTTTAAACAATGCCTTTTAAAAGACTATGACTTTGAATTGAGATGGGGAGCAGAGGCTCACTGTCCCAAGTATTTAAAAGGGTTGCAAAAAAAAAAAAAAAAAAAAAAGGAGTTGTAGAACTTAAACCTGAATTACACATTTTATTATAGATGCTGATTTTTTCCATGGTGATAAGAAGCTATCAGTATTATGCTACCTAGCAGATATTTTTGAGAAAACAAACAGTAAGTTGTCTCTACAAGGCAAGATTGACATTTTAATCATTAAGTGAGAAAGTATCTGCTTTTCACAAGAAACTAATGTTATGGAGAGAGCGTTTTGAAAACATGGTTAGACATTTCCAGTCTGTTGAAAAATCTTACAGAGAGTTTCGGTGGACTTTGGACCCATTTGTTAGAACCTAAAAAGCAACACGTTTTACTCAGCTTGCAAAAATATCTGACGTCAGGAAAAAGAAAATGTTCATAACATTGACATCTGGTAACTGACTTTAAATTTTTCTTTTCCTTTTTTACTTCTTTGAGTTTGTTTTGAGAGAGAAAGTGAGCAGGGGAGGGGCAGAGAGAGGGACAGAGAGAATCTCAAGCAGACTCCACGCTGTCAGCACAGATCCTGATGTCAGGCTCAAACTCACGAATAGTGATATCGTGACCTTTTTGTTTGTTTGTTTTAATTTTAATTTTTTTATTTTTTAAAATTTACATCCAAATTAGCATGTAGTGCAACAATGATTTCAGGAGTAGATTCCTTAGTGCCCCTTAGTGACATCATGACCTGAACCAAAACCAGGAGCTGGATGCTTAACCCACTAAGCCACCCAGGTGCCCCCAGTAACTGACTTTTAATAAAAACTTGTGCGGGGGTGCCTGGGTGGCTCAGTCAGTTGAGTGTTCAGCTCTTGATTTCGGTTCAGGCCATGACCCCAGGGTCCTGGGATCAAGCCCTGTGAGGGGCTCTGCGCGTGGGGCCTGCTTGGGATTTTCTCTCTCCCTCTGTCATCCTGCGCCTCCCCCTCCCCCCCCAACACCCCACTTGCTGCGTACATGCTCTCTTTCTCTGTAAAATTAAAACAACAACAACCAACTTGTGCATATTTGGTGATAGAAAAGTGATACAGTTTAGTAAACCAGTAAGTGACCTATTTTTCCATAAAGATCTATGCATCTTTGTGAACTAAGTTTTTCAGTTAGGATTTATAGCAGTGCTTTTTTTAAAGTTTGTTTTTATTTATTTTCATAGAGATATGGAGAGCAAGTGGGGAATGGGCAGAGAGAGAGGGAGATAGAATCCCAAGCAAGCTCCATGCTGTCAGTGCAGAGCCCAATGCAGGGCCTGATCCCATGAACCCTGAGATCATGATCTGAGCCGAGATCATGATCTGAGCCGAAATCAAGAGCCAGACTCTTAACCAAGGCGCCCCTGATTTATAACAGTTCTTAAATCGTCAAAATACATTGAACTTTACAAATTGAGAAGGCAAGATTTCAAAAAAAATTTTTTTTAATGCTTATTTATTTTTGAGACAGAGAGAGACCGAGTGTGAGTAGGGGAGGGGCAGAGAGAGAGGGAGACACAGAATGCAAAGTAGGCTCCAGACTCTCAGCACTGAGCCCGATGCGGGGATCTGAGCCAAAGTTGGACGCTTAACTGACTGAGCCACCCAGGCCCCAGGAAAGCAAGACTTTTAAAAAGGCATGTTAACAGTGCTGTCACTTAAAATGTTAAAGTAATAGCATTTTTAGTGATTGCAAGATTAAAACAAATTAATATTTAACATGGTTAATAGTTAAAATTGAAAACAATATTTTAATCTTTTAATTTGTTTTGGTATTTGTTTTATAATGCACATAAAATATGATTTGTAAATGAAGATACATATATTGGAGGTATATGCGCAAGCATTTTAGAGCTGGGATGTTCAGTCAAAAGAATTTAGAACCATTGCATAAGATGACTGCAGATTTCTGAGCTTTTTGAGTTACTGTGTTTGATATTTATAGTTTTTTTGTCCCCTGCCTTGTTGAGCAGTTATATTTTTCTTTGGTCAGTATGCTTACCTCTCTCTCTCTTCTGACCATTTACAGTTGCTGATTGTTATTTGCTATGGATGTGGAAGACAGATTTTCAAAGTTTATTAAAGTATGTTAAAAATATCAAATGGTGTCCAAGTAGGATTTTCAGGAGTTGCCCTATAGCAAAGTGCATGATCTTTATTTCATGGACTTGATCATGTCTATTCTGGTTGCTTAGAGTTCTGTTCACTTGAGGGGCTCATTTTCTGATCTTAACTGTGTTTTGCAGAGATGTAGATTCTTGATAGTGAAAGGTACATGATTAAAACAATAAAATTACACGTACAGCTTTATTTTGAGCCGAGAGCAAGGAGTAGGTAGTCTTTGCTGTGTGCTCGCTACACCAGGCAGCTGCTTGGCATTTTATATATCGTGTTACATGATAACATTTCCTTTAAGTGACCCTGGGTAAATAGAGTTGGTTTATAGGGAAAGAAGCTGCTACTGCCTACCAGGGTAAGACCACCAGGAATGCATCTGGAGTGAAACAAATTAGGTTAATGACGTGCTGCAGCAAGGAAGGGCGCCTGCCCGAGGAACCATGCCAAGCCTCAGTGACAGGAAATGGGAGAGGTTTGGGGTAGGGTTTGGGTCGTGTTGCATGATTCTAATGAGGAGCCGGGGGAAGTACAGACTAGCTCTGGATTGTATACCCTCAGCCACGAAGTGCAGGTGGGTTAGTAATCTCTCAGTGATCTCTCAGCTGTCTTTGTTTAGGAGGCAGGAGAAATAAAGGGGCTGGGGCAGATGTTAGTCATTTTGGAACTGTGGTGTGGCCGTGGGAGAAGTTTTGTTGCCTATTGGTCTTCTCTTGGCCTTGCTGTGTCTTGTCCAGACATCACAGGGTGATTATCAGCAGAGCTGCTTTTTACTTTCTCACAGTCGAGGTTTAGAGAGGGTAAGGAGGTCGTAGAGCCGGTAAAAAGTAGACTGGGATAGGAATTTGGGTCTGATGGTAACAGTGATAAGTGAGCTAAGTAAGCCCTTTCCCCCTCCTGTACCTGCTAAATCCCTCAAGCACATTCTCCAAAGCAGAATACCTTAGATTCCTTACCAACACCTCACTGCTGGCGTTCACTGCTGGTTGGTCTGAGATAGCGTGGTAAGGTAGAGCTGACACCTGTTTTATAGATCTTGGCAAAATACCGTATAACCTCTGGGTTGGAATGATTGTAATGAGCGTGGATTCTTTTATTAGTTGCTAGAATTAAAGGGAGTTTTCTTTAAACTTGTTGGAGCTTTGAGTCTCCAACAAGTTGGAGCTTTGAGAATATACAGATTATACAGTAGAATTTTTTCCTATAAACTCACCACTTTGAATATAGAAACTATTATTGCTTTATGTATCTAACGCAGATTTTTAATGGATTCAGTGCTTTCAGAGTATTTTGGTTTTGTCTTTGTACTGTAGATACTTTTGTGTTGCAGGTTTTCTTTTTTTTTTTTTTTTCATTTTTTTTTTTTTTAAACGTTTATTTATTTTTGAGACAGAGAGAGAGCATGAACGGGGGAGGGTCAGAGAGAGGGAGACACAGAATCTGAAACAGGCTCCAGGCTCTGAGCTGTCAGCACAGAGCCCGACGCGGGGCTTGAACTCACTGACTGTGAGATCATGACCTGAGCCGAAGTCGGCCGCTTAACCGACTGAGCCACCCAGGCGCCCCTGTGTTGCAGGTTTTCTATTGATTGGTTCAAATCCAGGAGCATTTTTTGTGGTCTGTATAAAATATATATGTGGGCAATTTTCTATGACTAGATTCTGAGAAGAAACTGTTCTTCCTGCTGTTGAAAATTGTCTGAGGCGTTAAATCTTTTGTTTATGAACTTAAATTAAGATGGTAATTCATTATGTTTAGAAAAAGTGTTCTCATGATACATGTTCAATTTTCCTTACTTTCACATAAAATTAGCGTTTTTGCCTTAGAAATATTCCTGCTTTTGTATGCTGCTTTTTTCACTTAGTCATATGTCATAAAGAGCTATGCATACAAAGAAGTGTAGAACCATATTATAATTTTGAACTGATTCTGATGTACATAAATTGTTTAGCTAATTTCATACCTATGGGCATTTAAAAGCTATTATAAACAATGATCTAATGCATATTTTAAAACATATCTCTGTACCTCGTCTGATTATTTTATTTCGTTTTTAAAAATGTTTGTTTTTGAGAAAGAGCACAAGCACAAGTAGGGGAGGGGCAGAGAGAGAGGGAGACACAGAATCTGAAGCAGGCTCCAGACTCCGAGCTGTTAGGGCTCGAACCCACGAGCTGTGAGATCATGACCTGAGCTGAAGTCGACGCTTAATGGACTGAGCCACCTACGCACCCCTGGTTATTTTCTTAGGATAAAACTCTTAGGAATGTAGTTGCTGTGTGTTAGATATGTGTTAAAATTTGGGGGGAAGAGGGATACATTTTTATAAGTTTAAAGCATCCTTGGAATACTCAATAACTTTAACTTTTGTTTATGCGTTACCCTGTTCATATGCTAGATTGTATTTCATTTACAATGTTTGCATTTTTGTTCATGAAAGAGGTTGACTAGTAAAGGTTTAGTTGTCAAGCTTATGATGACTTCATAAAATGAGCTGGGAAATGTTTTTGTATTCTTTGGTAGAGTTTGTGAGGATTGATTTTATTTCATCTATAAATGTTTGGAAGAATTCACTGGTGAAGCCATCTGGAGTTTTCTTATGGGGATTGTTGACTCTTACATACATACATGAAGGACTATTCACATTTTCTGTTACTTTGTCAATTTTGACAAGTTTTGCTTTTCAAGGGATTTGTCCATTTTATCAAAATTTTCCAGTTTGGCTTACATTTTTACATGCTATCTTTTTATCTATCTATCTATTTATTTGATGTTCATAATATCTGTAATGATACCTGCGTTTTAAATCTGCTTACTGGTGATTTGTGCTTCCTCTTTATCTCCATCAATTTTTAAAGAGCCAATTTTCAGATTTAAAACAGTATTTTCTAATTGATTCCTGCTTTTACCTTTATTTCTTTCCTTCTAGCTTTTTATTTTTATTTATTTATTTATTTATTTATTTATTTATTTTTAATTTTTTTTTTTAATGTTTATTTATTTTGGGGACAGAGAGACAGAGCATGAACGGGGGAGGGGCAGAGAGAGAGGGAGACACAGAATCGGAAGCAGGCTCCAGGCTCTGAGCCATCAGCCCAGAGCCTGACGCGGGGCTCGAACTCACGGACCGCGAGATCGTGACCTGGCTGAAGTCGGACGCTTAACCGACTGCGCCACCCAGGCGCCCCTCCTTCTAGCTTTGTAAAAAAATTTAATTTGCTGTTCTTTTTTCCAGTTTCTTGAGATGGATACTCAAATCATTAACTGTCAGTCTTCTTTTTAAAATTTTTTTTTTTTAACGTTTATTTATTTTTGAGACAAAGAGAGATAGAGCATGAACGGGGGAGGGTCAGAGAGAGGGAGACACAGAATCGGAAGCAGGCTCCAGGCTCCGAGCCATCAGCCCAGAGCCCGACGCGGGGCTTGAACTCACGGACCGCAAGATTGTGACCTGAGTCGAAGTCGGACGCTTAACCGACTGAGCCACCCAGGTGCCCCAGTCTTCTTATATTAATGTATGTATTTAAGTCATGGAATTTCCCTATAAAAGCAACTTTAGCTGGGTCTCACAAGTCTGATAGGTTTTTATTTATCACTCAATCCAAATATTTTAAAATATCCATTGTGGTTTCTTATTTGATCCATGGGTTATTTCACCAGCTGTGAGATCATGACCTGAGTGGAAATCAAGAGTTGGACGCTTAACTGAGCCACCTGGGCACCCCTGGATTGATCCGTTTATTGTCATTATCTCTAGTAATAATCTTCGCCTTAAAGCTTGCTTGCTTATGCATGTATGTATGTATGTATGTATGTATTGGATGTAGTATACTTTTGGTTTCTGTTTCCCTCTTTTTTAAAACGCTTCTTTGGGGGCGCCTGTATGGCTCAGTCGGTTGAGCGTCCAACTTTGGCCCAGGTCATGATCTCACGGTTTGTGAGTTCAAGCCCCGCGTCGGGCTCTGTGATGACAGCTCAGAGCCCGGAGCCTGCTTCGGATTCTGTGTCTGCCTCTCTCTCTCTGCCCCTCCCCCACTCATGCTCTGTCTCTCTCTTTCTCTCTCTCTCTCTCTCTCTCTCTCTCTCTCTCTGTCAAAAATAAACATTAAAAAAAATTGTTTAAAAAAAAGAGGACTTTTCAAAAAAAAAAAACAAAACAAAAACGCTTCTTTGTCCTTAGAGATAAGATGAATCTCTTCACATACCATATAGTTGTTGTTGTTTTTTTTTTTCTTAAACTTGATAATCTGTGTTGTTTCACATTTAATCTAACTGCTTTAGCACAATTTGGGGGTTTAAATTGACCATTTTTATTTGTTTTCGATTTGTACTATTTTTTATAACATCTTTCTTCATTTCTTGCTTTCTTTTTGATTAAACACTTTTCCCCCCCATGTTTCCCCTCTTAGCTTTTTTGTTATAAATTCTTTTATTATCTCCTTACTGGCAACCTTAAGATTACAATATACATCTTTGACTTATTTGAGTCTATCATAAGTTATTTCCTTACTGCTTCCAGGAAAATGGAAAGGCCTTACAATATTTGAATCCCATTTCTGTATTCCATGCTTTGCTTTATTGTAAACCCCAAAGATGACATTATTGTTGCTGTTGAGATAATAGTAATGGTAGTAGTAATTAGTAAAAATAGTGTTGCTGTTTTTATTAAAATAGCCGTTAGTCATCACTTTATCATCACATTTACCCTTTTTGGAAGTTTTCATTTCTTACTGTTTTACTGCATTGACCTCTGGGTCTTTTTCCTTTGTTATATATAAGGAGTTCCCTGTAATATTACTTTCAGTGCAGGTCTTCTGGTAATAAATTCTCTGCCTTCATATGCCTTAAAAGTGCATTTGTTTTGCCTTCATTTTTAAAGGGTCTTTTCTTTCTGCACTTTCAACTTACTTTATAATTTCTGGCTCCCACTGTTTCTGTTAAGTCAGCTTTTGGTTTTACTGTTCCTTCTTTGAAGTCAGTGTGTTTTTCTTTGACAGTGTTTAAGATTTTATCTTTGTCTTTGGTTTCCAGCAATTTTACTATTGTGTGCTTATATATGACTTTTATTGTAATTATTCTGTGTAGAGCTTGTGGAGCATCTCGACTCTGTGGCTTGTTATCTTTTGTCACTTTGGGGATTTTCTTAGCTGGTATTCTTTAT
Organism: Prionailurus bengalensis; assembly: GCF_016509475.1. Classification (NCBI taxonomy): domain Eukaryota; kingdom Metazoa; phylum Chordata; class Mammalia; order Carnivora; family Felidae; genus Prionailurus; species Prionailurus bengalensis. Next base: position 9,147,092 of record NC_057343.1, on the reverse strand, counting down.
TGTTTCTGTTCAGTTCTCTCCTTTCCCTCTGTGACTACGGTTACATATATGTTAGGTCATTTCATAGTTTCTGACCACTCACCCCTACTCTACTCTATCATTTTGGATATTTTTTTACTGATTTCAAGTTCACTTACCGTATCTTCTCTGTGCACTGTTCACTTACACCCAATTATTAAACTCTCAGTTTCAGTTTCTGTATGTTCAGGCCTAAAATTTACAAGTTCTCACAGTGTGTACATAAATTTTCTTGAGCACGTTCATCATTGGTGTACCATTTCTGTCCGATGACTCTAATACCTAGATTACCTGTGAACCTGTTTCTGTTGTCTGGTTTTTGATCATTTGATCCTTTTTCCTAGGATACTTGGTAATGTTTTATTAACATTATGATGAAAAATTATAGAGGGTTTGAATGATGTTATCTTTTTACAGGTAGGTTTTAATATTCTCTGGCAGGCAGTTAGAAAAACATTGGTCACTTTAATTCATCAGTGATTGATATGACATGAGGCTGAATTCTGGGCTGTCAGGAAATTCACTCCTAGTTTGTAGCCCTTCCGTGCTCTCACTTGAAAGTTTGGAGTATTTACCAAGATGTTTCTTTTTGGTAAGCCTTGGCAATTGTAAGTACAATTAACCCTTGAACAACACAGGTTTGAGCTGCACAGGTCCACATATATGCGGACTTTTTTTTTTTACAATACTGTCAATGTATTTTCTTTGTGATTTTCGTAATGACATTTTCTTGTCTCTAGCATACTTGATTATAAGAATATATATATAATACCAATAACTTACAAAATAAATATGTGCAATAATTGACTGTTTATCTTATTGGTAAGGCTTCTGGTGAACAGTAGGCTGTTAGGTTTTGGGGTGTCAAAAGGTATATGTGGATTTGTGACTGCAGAGGGATTGGCACTCCTAAATCCCCGTGTTGTTCAAGGGTCACCTGCTGATGAAAGCCCTGCTTAGCCTTTTAGTCTCTTTGCAACATCTTTTTGCTGGTTTTGCCTGCATTTCAGTCCATGTTTATGATTCAGCACATTTCTGGAGGGCAAAAATGGAACCAAATGTTGGGCTCATTCTTTGAGATTCCTTTTTATCTGAGATCCTCAATTCCTGCTTACCTCGGTAGTACAGAATTCCAGTTTTGTCTTCTCAGTCCAGTGAGACTGATGCAAACACCAGGATGTGCTTTGTGTTTGGCTTTTATGCTGTGTATTGGTAGTTGGCAAATACCCAAAGGGGAAAGAGTGGCGATCGCGAGGTGTTTCTCTTTGTGGGCTTTTGGCTCCCAATGTCCTGGATGTCTTGGTTCCTCCCTCTGTGCCTTCAAATAGCCGAGTTTCTTTGTTTTTTTAATTTTATCTCACTTTTATCGTTGTTTTCAGTGGGAAATTTTGTTTGATATTGCTATTCCCTCATACCTTGACCAAACTCCTCTCCCCACCCCCACACTCCCATTTTGGCCATGCACTCACCAGTTCTCTCTCTCTTTTATTCTAATAGTAATTGAGAGTAGCTACAATTAATTAAATACTTAACTATGTCACTTCCCATGCCACCATCAGCCCAGCAGTTGCTTAAGTTAGGAGTCATCTTTGATTCCTCGGCCCCCCCCCCCCCCCAATCCAGTCCATTGCCAAATATTTCTGGAATCTGTCAACTGCTCTTTATCTCCATACTACCACTCCAGTGCAAGCACCGTCTTTCTCCCCTGGACTCTCCTGCATTAGTCTTGGAGCTAATTCTTCTCCTTCCATTCGCATCACCCTATACTACATTTTCCAAAAATGGTTTGAGTGATGTTTATAAGACATAAATTGCATTCTCTTTGCCTCTGAAAAACAGAAAACTTGCGCAGCTTTCCATTAAAGAATAAATTCGCATAGAATAATATAACAGTCCCAAGGCCCTTCAGAGTCATCATCTGGCTCCTGCCTATCCCTCTGATTTTCTGTCATTTGACTTGTGAGGCTTCAGTTACACTGGGTTCTTCTCAGTTCCTCAAACAAGTCACAAGCTCTTTTCCACAGCTAGTTTGAGTCTTCACACATTTCAGTACCTGTGCCAAAAACACTTAGCAGTATACTTCTATGCCCTCTGTATATGGCTAATGCCTTATTTTTTCTGTCCTCAGAAGATACTTCCTGACCATTATCTAAAGTTGAATTTCCTTGCCTTCTTGGTATATGCCTCTGGACTCATTAGTTTCCTCCATAGAACTTGTCACACCTTGTAATTCATTTGTCTGTCTTTCCCAGTAGACCACAGGTAGAGTCTATGAGAATAGATATATATAGCTAGCACCTAGTATGGTGCCCTTTGTATAGTAAGTTCTTCATAAATAGTTGTGGATGAAAGGAATAAAGGGCTGTGATAGGAACTGTACCAAGCTTATTACTCGAAAGATTTAATCCTCCAAAAAAACTCTCAGAATAAGCCTGTCAGGTAGGTAGGTTCTAGTGTTGGCTGTATTTTATTACTAAGGAAAGTGAGATTTAAGATGTCTGGTCATTTTCCTGAAGCCACTGGCTAGGTGGGCTTTTTTGTGTTCTTGGATTGTTTTTTACTTTTCCAACTTTTTGACCATTCTTTACCTCGCTTACGTCATTTCCTCTTCACCGTGTGTTTAAAACTAACTGCTGTGATTATACGAATATTCTGGTATTGCAACTTAAGCTTTTTGCCTAATAACAGCCAAAATGTCAGAAAAGAAATTAGAAATTTGTAATGGAAGTTGAGAAAGTATTAATAGGACTTAAATACTTGAAGTGGTGAATTTTCAGTATGGCTGTCAAGTATTGTGACTTTCAAGCTATAAGATCTCATCCTTTTGTGACTAAATAAAAAGGTTACGTTACAATTAACTACATATATTTGAATATCTCTATATATTAAAAACCCATTTGAATAAAACATTTTGAATCTTTTATACCTAAAGGACATCAGTTATACAGATTTTTGATTTTTGCACTCAAAATAATTATAAAATTTCCATGGTAGACATCATTTTATGTGTATACTTATTAGTCTCATATAATAACCCTGCCCTTTTTATTTCTTTGCATTATTCATTCAGTTAATCAACAACTATTTGTTGAGGATATGCTGTATGCCAGGCATTTTTTAGTCTCTGGTATACGGTGGTAAATGAAACAAAGTCGCCCCCCCCCGTCCCCCCCCGAGTGGAGCTTACATTTAAGTAGTGGGAAGACAGACATTAAACAAATAACTAAAATGTATAGTAGATGTTCGTAAGTACTACAGAGAAAAATAAAGCAGGAAAGAGGTTGAGAGTGCTGAGAGCATGCTTGTGCTGGTCGGTTTTAAATATTGTGTTCAGGGAAGAGCTGACCAAGATACTGACATTTTTATATGGATCTCCAGGAGATGGGGAACAAGCCATCCAGACATCTTGAGGAATCACGTTCCAGGCTGTGCGAATACTGCCTCATTTGATTTCTTATTTTTCGGTTTCGCTCGCCAGCCCTTCCCTTAAATGTTTGTGTTTCTCACGGTTTCTGTTTTCTTTCCTTCTGCGTGAACTAAGTGATTATTACCTTCCTCACAACTTTTTGCAGCAAACATTTGTTGGATTCCATTGTGCCAGATAGATTCTGTCAGTAGTTAGAGCCCATCAGTTTTCTCTCATGTCCCTCGGGTCAATTCCCTCTTATCTCCACTACCTTCAGCCAGGTCTTCATCCGGATACTGGTCTGCTTTCTCCACTGCTATCTACCTTTCACCCTTTCCCCAGGTTTGCTTTTGAAAACACAGATCTCCTCATCTGACCGTTCTACTTAGTGGCTGGCCACCACTTAAAGGCCAGTCCAGGCCACGCTGCTTAGTTGGTGGCGTTAAGGCTCTTAGCGGTCGGGTTTTGATCCATTCTCTTCTCTTGCTGCTGCCCCTCGGATGTGGCGTGTGCTTGAGTTTTGATGACCCCCTTGCTTGACACACATCTTTCTGTTAACTGTTAGCTTCTGTCTTTCATCTTCTCTCTGCTTAGGACGCACCGTTCCTCCCCCTTCTGGTGCCATTGGTACCTGAGACTTGTTCTCAACTGCAGTGCTGACTGGTAGCATCTTGTCATTTTGTCAGGCACTCGGGCACCGTAGGTATCACATGCTGGAGGCTCCAGACCAAGTGACAGTTGAGGCAGAGCTGCCTCCTAGGAGGGACCAGGGGAGGATAGCCAGAGGGCAGGACTGCTTTTTTCCGGCAAGAGTTAGCCACAGTGTAAAGCACCAGGTCCAGAGAGATGGGGCTTAAATCCTGTTTGGGCCTAACTAAGCACCTCTGGTTCTGAGTCCAGAGCTCTCTAGGTAGCGGCGAGTCTCAGCATTTCCTGCTGAACCATCATAACTCCAGATGAAGAAGGCCAGATCTACAGAAAAGCCAGGCGAAAGGATTGGAATCCTAGGCGACTGGGCAGGAATAAAGGTTATTTCCTCTACTCTGGTCCTTGTAGATATTTCTATCTGCTTCTTCTACTAGACAGAGAATCTGTTCTTTGAGGCAAGAGAGAAGCCGTGTCTCCCTCATCTTGCTCTACTCCTGCACCTAGCGCTGTGCCTCTTATGCAGAGAATACTTCATGAATGTTGAATTAGCACTGCAGCTCTGTCCAGTAGAACTTTCTGAACTGATCAAAATGTTCTTATCTGTGCTGTCCAGTAAGTAGCCACTAGCTGCGCGTGGCTTTTGAGCACTTGCACAATGGCTAGTGTGACTGAGGGACTACATTTTAAAATTTTATTTTAATTAACTTAAATGTAAATAGCTATATGTGGCTAATGGGCTGTATTGGACAGTGCAGTCATATATAGTTTACATAGTTAATGCTCTCAGTGGATTAAAGAGATCTCTGGGTTTTTTGGGTTTTTTTTTCCTTTCTCTTTCTCTTTTCTTTTGCTTATTTTCCAAATGGTCCCAAGTTGCTAAGCTTTGGGTCCTGTGTGTGTGTGTGTGTGTGTGTGTGTGTGTGTGTGTGTGTGATTTTTCTGTTCTCTCAATGTCAGCATTCATTTTTTGCTGCTATCGTTATGTATACGGTCATCAGCCTTACTTAAAGCTTTTTGGATTTTAGTCTAAGTGGCATAAAAAGACCTGTCATCAAGCTTATAGCATCCTCTTAAAAAAGAGAAGATAGGTAGGAACCTGGGAGTCATCTTTGACCTCTTTTTAACTCCAGTAAGAATGTGAAATCAGCCTTCAGGAAAGAAGACAACTGATAAATAACTGTGCACAGGCAATTGAAGAAAAAATCGTATCAATATGAGATTACATGAATTCACCAAGAGAGAGGGGACAGCCCAAAAGTACAATACCTCTATTTAGAGATGGGAGAGAAAAAGAGCAGAATTATAGGAATTTTTTTAAAGTTTGTTTATAGTGAAAGCCACGCATGGAGAAACTCAAGGAGGAATAGTCTTGGGCGATAGTAGGCACGGCAGGAAGTGAAGAATAAGGACGGATTAAAGTCCATTTTGGGTAATATGGTGAAGGCTATGTGGATCTTAACTCACTGTCAAGTATTTCAATGGGGTCAAAACAGTGTTTTCCCCGTAATTCTTCCATGTTGAAGTGCCAGGCTTCGATGGATTCAATATGGCCACTCTTTTTGAAGTCGTTACTGTTTCTTACTTTCGTGTCCACATCTACCTTTTCTCAACCCTTGCTGTGTGTCCAAATGTTTTGCTTTGCTACTGTATTATCTAGACAGGCGTTAATGGTTCTTTTTGCTCTGTCATTGATTCTTTTTAATCTTGCACAGGTGATTTTCCTTATTACCTAATACTAGGGCTGTTGTTTCAGTAACAACCCTTCAGTTCATGCTTTGATGCCGGGTTTACTAAGAGATGTCGTTTCTCGTTAAATTATCCATGCCCGGAGAAAGACAGTTTTGCTGAAAATTGGGGCAACTTGCCTCTTAGGGGTGCTGTCAGACTCCCAGCTGGCATAGGAAGCAAGCACATGGCTCTTTCATTTCCTAAAGTGTTGTCTACTTCACACCTTTGGGACTTAGGACAGGCAGCCAAGAAAAATAAAAAACTGGGAAAATATTTCCCCTAAATATCTTTATTCTAAAATAGAGATGGGTTCATTCTTAGGTTGTGTGTAGTGCATAGAGCAGATGTAAGCTTATTGTACTTTTATTTTCAAATTATGCCAATACTGGCCTTTTCTGAAATCTCGTTTCTCAATTAGAACCACCACATGTACAGCTGAATCCTTCCTGGAATGATTAAAGTGGCCATTGCAGTTGGACACAAGGGGAGAGCAGTCTACCCTGGATTTGTAAAACCTTTTCCTTGTTTACCAGGTGATTTGAATACCTTATGTCAGTGATAGTTACCTGGGAAATGCACGAGAGATAGTCATAAGTACAAAGGGAGATGTCTGAGAATAGGTCCGTCAGAGAGTAATGACACAGGAAGAGTGGTGCCCACCATTTTCCTTCTGTTTGAAACAGTCAGTACGTATATTCGTTTTAGCTAAAGAATAACTTTCTCAATTTGACCATCCTTGTTTTGTTAGTCTTAGCACCTATTATTTTTTTTAAATGTTTTATTTTTTGAGAGAGAGAGAATGAATGAGCAGGGGAGGGGTAGAACGAGAGGGGGACAGAGGATCTGAAGCAGGCTCTGTGCTGACAACAGAGAACCCGATGTGGGGCTCTAACTCGCGAACTGTGAGATCATGACCTGAGCCGAAGTTGGGCGCTCAACCGACTGAGCCACCCAGGCGCCCCAGCATCTGTTTGGTTTTTTTTAAATAAACTGTTTAGAAGGAAAGGTAATCATAATTCTGCATTATCAAGTAGGTTAATGAGATTGCCACTCAGCAATAAGTGAATGTAACTTATCTTACATAGTAAAACGAAATGATACTTATCCTTTCTGTGATCTCTAGATTTACTTGTCCAGTGTTTTCTAAAGGGAAGTATTTATCTGGCTTGTCTTATTTTGCCATTTTTTTGGCCACAATCTGTTTATTTTATGTATTTGCATTTACAAATCTGAATTTCGTTGTTTTATTATTTTATTCTAATTTTGTAACTGATTAGAAAAGCAGTAGCATTATTGTAAAACTTGTAAAATAGAAAACATTTGAAAGAAAATAATGCCATATATAAACTTAGTACAAATACTATTAATGTTTTTGCTCTCAACTCTCTAGACTTTGTGTGTGTGTGTGTGCACAGTTGATGATTCATTTTGGATTGTTGTGATTTGGGGAGGTCTTAAAGATCAAATTTAAGTGTAGGCAGTTTGCGTCAACTCAGAAAAAAACCTTTATATATTTTTAAATGTTTATTTTATTGGGAGAGAGAGAGAGAGACACAGAAAATCCAAAGTGGGCTCTGTGCTGACAGCAGAGAGCCCGGTGTGGGGCTTGAACCCACGAACTGTAAGATCATGACCTGACCCAAAGTCAGACACTTAACCGACTTAGCCACCTAGGCACCCCCCAAAAACCTTTAAATCTTTGACTTTGTCCAAAGAATGAAGTAGGCTTCTTTTTAACACATCGTATCTGTACCATTACCTTTTTTTTAAAGATGCAGTCTTTCTGGACTTTCTGTAGAGTCTAATATGGATGTGCCTAATTTTAATTCAGTAATTTCCCTAAAGTCAAAGCAAAGCAAATATTCACCTAAATCAGAGTACTACTTTATTTTAGTAGAATCAAAAGGAGGAGGAGTTGGAGTATTTTTATATTTGAGATTTGCAGAAATGCTTATTTAAAGTCTTTCTAATCTCTCCAAAGGACTCAACTTTTTTTTTTTTTTTTTTTTACCCCCTCAAATAATATTTTGCTTTATCCTATTTCTAGTTTGGAGACACGTATATAGTCTATGATAAAAACATCTGTATACATCTTTATAGTACACAAGAGTTTTAAAAGAATCTTATACTTTGAATTTTATTTATGGTTTATTTACTCCCCTGTCCACCTGTCGAATAAGGTAAAAACAAATTCCTAAATGTAGAACTTACAAAATTTGTACACTGTGTTTTCTTTTTAGAAATCACATTTGTGTAAAGGTCATTGACTTACTGAGTTTAGTCTCTGTCAGTTTATACGCTACTTTGCTTGCCAGATCTGTTCAACCAAGCAGAGTATTCTAGTGGTGGTATTGTTAATTATAGCAAAATTAATACCATCAGCACTGTTTCTCAGCAGTCCTGAGATGAGCGATTTCTGCTTCTAATTTAAGTAGTCCAACAAAGAGGGCTTTAAAAAGACCAGTTGCAGTCACCTGGTGACTACTTATAAAATACTTTTTAGTTACATCTAAGTTCCTTAAGAGCCACATTTGTTAATGATTCTATTTTGGGAACTTATGTGCAGTCAGGTAATTCAGATTATGTATTTCTTTACCACATCAGTACGATACCATAAACCAAAAGTAAGTTTAAAGAACGTTGGTCAACGTTTTTATATGCCCTTGTACTAGAGAAATATTAAGCAAGTAAGTTGGCATACTAAACCTTGTTATCTGTGGGATACATATTCAATGAATAAAGGATACATTCAGTGATTAATGAATGAATAAGGAAAATGGTAGAAAATTCAACCAAAGAAGTCAGCATATTTTTTTGGAAAGGACAGAGTCTTCAAGTTCCAGGTGAAATTTAAGATGCAGAGGAATAGTAGCACAGTCTTTGTTTGAAAGGTTAGTTAGACCTACCAATAAACTTTACAGAATGACTTTCTGAGCAATTTGATTAGTTACCCAAGAACCGTGATTCCTATGAAATAACGTAGTACAACTGTAAATAACAAATACAAGCTCAATCCTGGTATGTATACAGCTTTGCTATGTCATGAGGAAATTGTTTTTTTCTCTGTGATGAATCTAGTATACTAACTCAGATATGTAGTCTACACATAACAGATTTAAAAAACACACAAACATCAGATATACTGAAACATTGCTCAGATTTCAGTCTTTTAAAACAAGATCCTTTTGGAGCCTAAGTCAGTATGCCTTCTTGTCTGGTTTGTGTTATTTTCAATATGTAAATACAGTTTAGATTAGCATGTATTGAGTGGTCAGGGGGGCAGTGTTTTAAGTGCATCAGACATGTTCAGTAAAATTTCCCAAAGTGCTATCAGCTACGTATTGCTATTCCCATTTTATAGATATGGAAACTGAAACATGGAGAAATTGAGCGCTTTGCTTGTATCTGGTGGAGTTAGGATTCAAACTCAGACCTTCTGTTTCTAGGGCCTATTATGTGACATAGGTAATGTCTCTGGATTTCTGGGAAGTTGTGCTATATTATGAAATACTACATATATTAGAAATGAAGCAGTTCATTTTACGTAAGCATGTGGTGATGTTAGAAATATGGCGGCCTTCATGTTACAAATAAGAGTAAAAAAGCTAAAGGGTTTACTTTAGTATCTTTAGCATGTAGTTAAGTTTACAAAGTTAAAGGGTCAACCTTATCATCTTTAACGTGCAGTTTGCTGTTTATATCATGGTCGTAACCTAACATGTTGATTTGAGCAATGTCCATAGTCGATTCTTGAGATTAGGAGAACAAAAGTAGGGTGGAGGGTAACCCAAGGACGAAAAACCCTTGAATGTAATGTTTTAAAATGTCTAATACCACTTCAAATATAGGAACCATGAATGCAAAATAAACTCCAGGGTTGCAAGGAATCTGGTAGTAGCCAAAATCTAGAATTCATTTTACGTTACTATAAAATTCTAAGGACCTGCAGAGTCACTAACATACCACTATCACTAGGGTCTTCATTAGAGAAGCTTCTTTCCAGAAAAAAATAAAATGCCGTATGTTAGAAGTGCTGTAAGAGACATTATTAGGCTTATGCAAACACCATAAATCATTCTGTTGAGTTTATTTGTAGAATCTCTTACAATTTCTGAAGTGGCTGATATTTCATCCTTGCAGTGGTCTCTAGAAAAATCTGTGGGGGGCGGGGGGGGGTAAGGAATCTCAGGTCTTTTAATTAGCCTTTGACATTAATGAATGTTGCTCATTAATTCTTTTGAGGGGTTTGGAGTCTTGGTTTTTTAAAGTTTACTACGTATTTTGAGAGAGGGAGGGAGGGAGGAAGGGGGAGAGAGAGCGCGTGCGTGCAAGTGCACAAGCTGGGGAGGAGCAGAGAGAGGGGGAGAGAGAGAAAGAGAGAGAGAGAGAGAGAGAGAGAGAGAGAGAATCCCAAGCTGACCCCACACTGTCAGTGCAGAGCCAGACACAGAGCTTGAGTCCACAAACCATGCGATCATGACCTGAGTGGAAAATCAAGTCCGATGTTTAAAGGACTGAGCCACCCAGGTGCCCCAAGGGGTTTGGATTCTTTCTAAACCATTTCTCTCTAAATTGCTAATATGTTTCTCCTTTAACTTTCCCTATTTAAAAAAAAATGATGTCTGTAAGAGCAGATTTTATTTTAGAAGACTCATAAAAAAAGAAATCTATATAATTTTCAGTGCCGTAGTATTTTAATTTATTATTAAAAGTAACCAGTAGTTATCCAGAATCAGTTACAGAAAATGTAACTGCTTTATTATATCAGGTCTTCTAATTCCATAATAGGTGGGTTAAGTTTTTTCCCAGATTTGTAGTACTATTAAAACCATCTTCGTAGTTTATGGACTTGGCGGACTCTTGTATTCATGGACTTGGCAGAATCTTGTATTCGCAGGTGGCTGTATTTCTTTTGAAGTCTGTAACCATGTTTCTTTATTCCAGGACTTGTGCTGTGGATACACACTGCAACAAAACAGTTGGCCTTGCTTGGCCTTTCTCTTCAATCTTACACTGACTGTTCATTTCTCTCTCTCTCTCTTTTTTTTTTTTTTTTTGTCCCAAGCTAGATGACCTGCCCTACAGTTTGACTCAACTCTTTATAATATTGGGAGTCGCTTAGGTGGCAGTTTGCAAATGCTTAAAGTTCTATGAAAAATTGCAGACATACACAGAAATGGAGAGAGTAATATAATGAAACCACTATGTATCCATGTTCCAGCTTCAACAGTTCTCAACTCATGGTCAGAAATATTTTATCTGTAAACCTGCTCTACTGGCTCCTGGGTTATTTTGAAACAAATCTCAATTATGTGTGATATTTGATATATATGTTGAGATATATGATAATGACTCTTTGTAAACTACCATAATACCCAACACAGCTTCAGAGTTAGCAGTAATTATCTAAGATTACCAAACATTGAGACATAAAGCATATAAAGGCAAATTTTTATATTACCTGTTAGCGATTTGAACTGAAACCACTGAAAAATTAACATTTCAAAACGTGGTTAGCATTTAAATGGTTTTTGTCTTAAGAGCATTGAAAAGTAGAGAATACATAGGACAGGTTTTTTTTTATTTTGGTTTTTTTTTTTTTTAATGTTTATTTTATTTTTGAGAGAGAGAGAGAGAACACGAGCAGGAGAGGGGCAGAGAAAGAAGAGGACACAGGATCTGAAGCAGGCTCCAGGCTCTGAGCCGTCAGCACAGGGCCGGATGCGGGGCTCGAACCCATGAGCTGCAAGATCATGGCCTGAGCCAAAGACGGATGCTTAACCGACTGAGCCACTCAGGCGCCCCTAGGGCAGTTCTTTTTAAATCCTACTTTAGACAATATTCTAGAGTTCTGCTTTTCTATCTTACATCAGAAAGAAATAAAAAAGCATTTTGACTTGGCCGTCAGAATACATACATTGGCCACTAATGTCAAGCACATACACATTTGTGACATACATATTCTGTGAAGTAAGATTTTTTTTCTAAGTAACAAACTTTTTGAAAGGCAAAAAAAAAAAAAAATATATATATATATATATATATATATATATATATATGCCTCAAGATCTAAAAATAGTTCTTGAAAAGAAATTTCTTTCTGGTGATTGATTGGCTTTACTTTGGGAAATCATTATGTTGCTGTCTTCCTTTTTTATTGAGAGGAAAAGGAAGAAAATAAGTATTTTTACCTCTGGTCAAGTGACCTAAATAGTTTGTTCTCTTTTTCCTTTGCTCTGCAATAGATTAGTATTTATTTAAATAATTGATGTTAAGTGTCCCTGAATTCCTGTGGTTTGAAGGCTTTCCAGATACTATTAACTCTCTCTTCCTGACAAAGAGGATGTGCGTGATAGTATCTTTTTTTCTTTAGTCAGTCTAAAATTAGACTTCTTGATAATGAATTAAAAAGCTTGTGAATATATGTGAACCAGAGGTGAAATACGGCTGTATTCTGATTTCTTCGCTGTTTCTGCTTCTTAACTTCCTTTTTTCACTCCTTGATGCAGTTAAGGGTGAAAGGAGACCTAAATATAAACGTTTGCAAACAGTTCAGGCTAGAAGTTATGATTTGTATAACTTTGAATAAAAGCAAGTATTTATAAAACTCTCTAAATCAAATTTAATTTGGAATTCGTGGCTTACAGGGAAAGCAGTTCTTTATGTCTGGTTGCCATTTACCCAGCTCCCTGCTTTTCCGTCTCTCAAAACCTTGACCCATTTCGGTACCAGAGTAGGGATTGGCCACGTGTACATGTGAATTTAACAAAGTTGATCTTCTGTTACCTGGAGGTCATTTTTTCTATGATTACTTTCTCCTTTTAGAGTTGGATCACAGATTGACATTTAAAAAATTAAAAACCTTTAGAAACCTTGTCTTCTCTAATACATTTAAACTATTTTGTTTATGGCCCATTGTCCATTGTCCATTGACCCATTCTGTCATTCCCGTCACTGAAACTACTAGCCTTAACGTCGTAACCCTAAGCATCCGCCTCCCCCACAACGCCCGACAAGGGTGGGCAAGGGACTGAAGCAGTGATGAAAATATGAGCACAAGTGTAAAATGGCTTAAATCATAGTTTTAAAAATTCAAGGTTTCTGCTGTCTCTACATGTATGCCACACGGGAGGCAAAGGAAACAGAGAAACTGAAATTTAATTATTACAATTTATATTTTCATTCAGAACACTTAACATACTGCTGTAGTAACTAGTAGTCCTTCCCCATATTGACCTTCAGAATCTAAACTTTTCTGGTTTAGATGCCTTTTTTTGTTCATTTATTCCAGAATGCCTACAATATAGCAGACAGATTAAGTTTATGTATTCACCTTCTTTCTACTCATGATTTTAAAGAATGAAGTGGTTCATCACTTGGCACCGTGACTTGGGTTTGAAGGGTCTCAGCACAGAATTTGCAAGGCTGAAGAGCACACGGCATAGCACATTGCCACAGATTTTGTCTTGCTCTTGAGGTTGTTGCATGCAGCCAAGACAGCTTGTGTTCCGTAGCTTCAATCAAGAAATGATGCAACATAAGGTAGATAATCCCTAATTTGCCTAGTGGTTATCTTTAAGCAATCTCTGCTACCTGCAGCTTAGCTAAGACCAAGAAAGTAACGGCAAAGGTCTCCCAGACAACAAAACAGTAACAACGACAAAAATCACACCAAGTCTGGTAACCAGATTGATAACAGCTTATTACTAAAAGATTTCAGAGTTCAACGTTGGCGGCATAGTTGCTCTCATTTTATTTAATATAATTTATTTATTTTTTTAATCTTTATTTATTTTTGAGACAGAGCATGAACAGGGGAGGGGCAGAGAGACACAGAACCCGAAACGTGCTCCAGGCTCCGAGCTGTCAGCACAGAACCTGACACGGGGCTCGAACCCACGGATCATGACCTGAGCCGAAGTCGGATGCTTAACCCACTGAGCCGCCCAGGCGCCCCTGTTGCTCTCATTTTAGACACAGTTTATAACTCCGCCCATAGCAAGAGATAAGCCCTCCGGGTAAAACAGCATGCTGCCCAACAGGCAGCTTCTGTGGTAAAAACCCCTTCCTATGTTGGTTGGTTCCAAAAGTAAATTCCCTAAATTCTGTGATTATATTCCATAATCGAGTCAGTGTCTTCAGTACCACATTTCATGTGGTAAATATTTATGATGGTTCGAGCAGAGACTGAGACTGATTATTTGATAGATAGTGAAGGATGCTCAGCTTAGCAGCATTAGAAATGTGTAGATTATGCAACTGTTCACAGCTTGAATTGGCTCCAGAAAATAAAGCTAAGCTAGGAATGTATGGGTTGTGTACTTCATTACAGTAAGGGAGTTCTTCAGGCAGCTTCTATTGAGTGCTTTTCTGTTTGGACTGGAATCCATTTGATCAACCTGTGAGTGATAAGCCAGTTGTTTGCCCATGCATGGAACTCATCTTGTAACTTAGAGACAGGTCTCAGTGCAGTTCGGGAAGCACAACGGAGAATTTCCACAAAATGACGGTAACATTGCCTGCATTTTTGTTTTATGGTTCTGAGTTGAGAAAATGGGGGATTAAATGGCATTCAGAAGGGTGAGAATAAAATAAGGATTTTTTTTTAGTTTTGCCATGGGTAATATATTTTCCTGGCTTCTGGCCCTCTCACATTTATTTGTTCCGGAAAGTTTTAACTTGGTAAAGTAATTTTAATGTTAATATCTTTTGATCCCTTTGATCCATGGCAGATTGTAATTCAGGGCAATCTCGTGAGGTATATGTATTTATAATGTTATAGCATTCACACTTAGAGGATCTCACAAGTTTCAAACAGTTTTAAGAGGCACCCCCCCCCCCCCCCCCCCCACTTTCCACTTCACTAACTCCTATTCCAGGTTTCAGTTTAGGAGTCTCTTTCTCTGGGGTGCTATTCCAGACCCTTTTAAGTCTATGTTGGTGCTTTTCTCTCTGTGCCTGATGACATAAGATTGGTTGTGGTATTGAGTTACGTTAGGTTGACATTTCAGTTGCTAGTTATTTTGCCCAGGATTAGGCCAATTCATGTGAATTGGGAACTAATAATGTTCTTTAAATATTTGCTCAACATATATTTAATGGAAGAAAGATAAACTGATTTTTTTTTTCTGGTAACATTTTTATATAGGAGCAAACACCTTATTCATGTCTACTGGCTGAAGCAAGGTCAATTTTCTAAAAATTCTTAGACATTTCCCAAACTTTGGTAGTTTTAATTTATGTTTTTTTTCTGAACCAGACAACTTTCTCAAGGGCATTTAAATTTTAGAAAAAACCTCTATACTGTTCAGTTGTGGAACCTGAGCTGACTGCAGCCAAATATGGCCAGTGTATTCCCGTAGTGACTTAGTGTCCCCTGTAGATCTGAATTCCTAGACATCAGCCTACCTGGGCCATGCCGTTATCAGACTCTGGTCTCTCCAGGGAGAGAATGGGGCCCATGCATCTTAGAAAACAGTGGGTGTTCAGTAAGCATTTGATGAATTGCTAAGAGTGTTAGTTTTTCTCCCCGTTACCCATGTGCAGAAATTTGGCTTGGAATTTTTCAGAAATAAAAGTTTTATCATTGTTTCTTATTACATGTTAATGTGTATCTCTGTATATTAAGTGGTCTCTTCATGTGAAGAGTAGAACCTTTTAGCACAACTTTCAGGTTGTTACCAAGAGTTTCTTTCCTAGATTAAGTTTTCTTTTTGGTAGAATAGAAATTTGTTTTCTTTGATGATATCTGTAAGCTAGCAGTCAGGCTTAGTTTTAGTTAAGGACTGAAGAGTAAAATAGGGGCATAGGTAAAGATTTTGTTGCTACAAATGATATTTGAAGTAAGTAATTCATTCTGTTTATTCATATTCACTGTAAAATAAGATAATTTCACAAAATCTATATCCAAGTAACATTATATACAGTTTTTGTTTTCCTAAAGCTTCAGAGTTAGACCCCCAAACTGCTATTTCCTCTAAGGTTAGATGTGTTCGTCAGAATAAGAATGGACTCCTAAATTTGAGGAGCCTGAGTGGGATTCCTTCTTCTGTGTGTGTGTGTGTGTGTGTGTGTGTGTGTGTGTGTGTGTGTGTGTTTTAAATGTGTTTTAAATGTTTATTTACTTTTTGAGACAATGCGAGAGACAGAGTGCAAGCAGCGGAGGGGCAGACAGAGGGAGACACAGAATCGGAAGCGGGCTCGAGGCTCTGAGCTGTCAGCCCAGAGCCTGACACGGGGCTCGAACTCACAAGCCACGAGATCATGACCTGAGCGGAAGTCAGACCCTGAACCGACTGAGCCACTCAGGTGCCCCTGGGATTCCTTCTTTTGTAACCATGAACATTATTTCATTAGAACAGTGTGACTAATATTCACTAATGACAACTTTTTCCTCTAAGGATTTTCATCTTATTTCAAAAGTGATTTTGATTCTCCTTCTCCAAAGTATATTAGAGTATTGTGGTGTATTAATTAAGGTTACTTTATTTTCATTGAAATGAATGAACTATGCAGAGTGAATTAGAAAATGAGAAATAGCATTTTGAAGATTTGGATACAGTTTTTAGTATTTTCCCTAAGTTTGCCTTTGCCTGAAATCGTTTTTAATATTTATCTAGGCTCTGATTCTTATTTAGGGTTACTTCTTAACTCATTACCAAAAAAAAAAAAAAAAAAAAAAAAAAAGAAAGAAATGTGTGTCTTTCGAAAAGAAAAATAAAATCAGAGCAAAGAGAAAGTAAGGTAAAATACTTTTTTCCAGGGGGCAAAGCAAGAAGAGATACCTCATTTTTTTTTAAATTTGTTTTTTAACGTTTTTATTTATTTTTGAGACAGAGAGAGACAGAGCATGAACAGGGGAGGGTCAGAGAGAGGGAGACACAGAATCTGAAACAGGCTCCAGGCTCTGAGCTGTCAGCACAGAGCCCGAAGCGGGGCTCGAACTCACGGACCGCGAGATCATGACCTGAGCCGAAGTCGGACGCTTAACCGACCGAGCCACCCAGGCGCCCCATACCTCATTTTTTTAATGAGGTTAATAAGGTTAACACTGTAAAGCAAATTTTACCAGTTGCTTAGGAAAAGGAAATTGTTTTTCCTGGTACTAAGTCTGAAATTCTTACATAGGCGTTTATAAAAGAGGTATCAAGGGGCACCTGGGTGGCTCAGTCGGTTAAGCGTTAAGCATCCAACTCGGGCTCATGATCTTGCAGTTTGTGAGTTCGAGCCTCATGTCGGGCTCTGTGCTGACAGACAGCTCAGAGTTTGGAGCCTGCTTCAGACCCTGTCTCCCTCTCTCTGCTCCACCCCTGCTTGCATGTGCTCACGCTCGCTCGCTCTCTCTCTCGCTCTCTCTCTCTCTCTCAAAATAAATAAACATTTTTTAAAAAAGGAGATACCAAGTAGTATAGTAAGTAAATATAGGGAATTTTGAATGTCATAACTCCTGTTCACAATTTGGTAAAATGATTATTTAAAGAATAGCACTGTCAGTAAAAATACAGTGCAACAATAAATATAATTAAAAATTTTTTAGTAGCCACATTTAAAAAGTAAAAGAAATTGTTGAAATTAATGTTTTTAACCTGATATATAAAAATATTATCATCTCAGCATATAATTAAAATAAAATTATTAATGGTATTTTACATTTTTTTCATACCACGTCTTTGAAATCTATTTACAGCACATTTCAATTTACGTGTTAAATTTTCATGAGAAATAATTCAGTCTGTAGTTAGATTACATAAAACTTACACTGATAATTATCAGTGAAGTAATATAATACTTCAATAGGAAGTATATTAAATATGAATTGGGAAATACAGCCCCACAGTAGGAAAAAAGATAGATGTTATTGTGAAGCCTAGAACTGCTTCGTTGACACGCAAGCTACTGCGTAAAGCATCAGCAGTCACAAAACAAAAAACTGAATTAGGAGTATGCACGTGTATCACTGGGTCAGGAGCGATGACAAAGGCAAAGACAGCATGTCCTTTCAGGGAATGGCCATGTGATACACAGAGACAGATTTCAGAATGAAGAAAGTGGTTTTGTTTTGTTTTAAGTTTATTTACTTAGTGTGCATGGGAGGGGCAGAATGAGAGGGATTGAGAGAGAATCCGAGCAGGCTCTGCACTGTCTGTACAAAGCCCAGAGCAGGGCTTGAACTCAGGAACCACGAGATGATGACCTGGGCTGAAACCAAGAGTCGGATGCTTAACCGACTGAGCCACCCAAGCACCCCAAAGAAAGTGCTTTTTTAATGCAATATGTATTTAAGCTAAAGAACTCCTCACTTCGTGTATAATGAAGCAAAGATTTTGGGATAATTAAAAAAAGCATTAGACTGGGATCAGTAAATACATGGCATCGTTGCGCTACAGCTTTGCTCCCCCGGCCCCTGAGCCCTACACGTTGCCCATGATAGACGTGGATAATTAATCACAACTCATGTTATACTGAGCCCAGAGACGGCTGTGGAATCCCTCCTAATGGAGCATTTTTGGCATCTGCTATAAATCAGTAGGAATTGGCAAGAGTAATACACCCCGTTTTCCAGCCTGGCATTAGATATTTTCTGGTTATTATTACTACTTTTTTCTAAAGTAGACTAATGTAAAGGTTAGTATGTCAATCAGTATGAAAGAGGAAGTAACTACCCACTAATTGAGTAAAGGACTTTTTTCCCTCCATGACACAGTTTTATCTAATTGAATGACTTGCATGTAATTTACTAACAGACGATACAATCTGCTAATTAGGATGCACACCAGTTTATTCTAGAATGGGTCCATATTTTCCTATATTTTATACATTTTTATAACTGTATAATGTTCCATCAACTTGGTCTGCCTATTTTTCACCTTTTTCTTTTTTTGGATATTAAATCTATACATTGTTGGGGTTTTTTAGAAGTAAACATTTTTATATGTCATAGCTTCGTTTCCTCTGCTTCTTTTGTTTTTTTAACAACTTACATCAAATGAATTTATAGGAGTGGGATCTATCAGTAAAAGAGGGGGACCGGTTTTTACAGATCATGACTGCTAATCACCAAATGATCATCCAGAAGGGTTTACACCATCTAAGCTCCTCTTGCTCCTGAACTCTGTCCACCTGTCCGCTATCAGAGCTTACTCATTCATCTAGGGTCTGGAATTTAAACCTCTCCTCATTCACTTAATTAGGGTCAGAAGGGGAAATGAGCTGTAATTTAAAGCTATCAGTCATATTACTTTGTTGGTATCTTTTGTCAAATATATAGTAGAAGAAAATGTCAAAAACTGGTATTTCGAAAGACATTTTAAAATTGTGAAATTCAGGGGTGCCTGGGTGGCTCAGTCGGTTGAGCGTCCGACTTCGGCTCAGGTCATGACCTCGCGGTTTGTGGGTTCCTGCCCCTGTCAGGCTCTGTGCTGACAGCTCGGAGCCTGGGGCCTGCTTCCGATTCTGTGTCTCTCTCTCTCTCTCTGCCCCTCCCCCACTCATGCTCTGTCTGTCTCTCTCTGTCAAAAATAGATAAACATTAAAAAACATAAATAAATAAAATTGTGAAAGTCAGTGATTTATCTGTTTGGATTGACTGTAGGGTGTTTGGAGAAGTAAAACCCTTGTAAGATCATAAATATAAACATGATAAAGAATGACTGTTCGGCAGTTGGATTTTGAAATAAACTCTTGAAACCTTTAGATAGTAATATAGTCATTCCTTCCCTTTTGCCCTCATCCCGGAATCATTTTAGGAATTTTTATCCGACACCCATTTATCCTGCCATTGTGTAAAATACTTTTACTCTTTGGACTTTTCTTTCGGTACCCACAGTTGTGGCAAATGTTGTCCTTTAAGATTTGGTCTTATTTTGGAAGCAAGCAAAAGTCATTCAAAACAAAGTCTGAAATAAAATGATGACAAACTCTATAGTCTTTGTATATGGAAGGAAATAAAATAAAATACAGTAGTGTAATTTATTGAGTTTAAATACCATCACAACATTTTTACTTACCCATAGAATATCTTTAGTTATTCTTATTTCAAATGGTTTGAAATATCCTTTTTGCTGTGTAGTTTAACACATGAGGTTACTCGTTGCCTTGGATTTCTCCAAAATGTGGTCTTGATGATTCAACAGGTTAAAGTGCTTAGTCTAGTGTTTCTCAACCAAGATGATACTGCCCCCCCAGGAGACATTTGGCAATGTCTGGGGACATTTTTTTGTTGCCATTACTTCTTAGAGGGTGAGGTGCCACTGGCATTTAGTAGAGAGAGAGACTAGGGATGATACTACACAGCCTCCAGTGCACAAAACAGCCCCTCACAGCACAAAATTGTCCATTCTAAAATCTTCAGTCATGCCGAGGTTAAGAAACCCTATCTCAGTCTAAGTTCGTGGTTCAGAGGTAGTCAGAGCTGTATTCAATCTTCTACTTGACCTTGGCAAGACGTTTAATCTCAGGCCTCAGTTTCCCCATCTGGAAAATAAAGATAATAATATCCTTTTCATGTAATTGTAGTTAGCATAGTTTCTGACACATGGTAAGCAGTCAGTAAATCTTAGTGTTATTATGAGCACCACCACCAATAATATCAACCATGTCAAAAATTACTAGAATGGTAAAGTTTGATGAGCGCTTACGAAGATCCTACAATTCAACTTCTTTGCTAAGTTCCCTCGTTTGAAAAGTAATTCATATATGTGTTCTTTGTGTAATAGCTGTGCAATTGTATACCTAGGAGTCTTTGTTTTCTACATCTTCTTATTATATGTGCTTAAGGCTACCTTATTCAGATTTAAATTATCAAAATAGTAATGGTTTAAAGACTGAAAAAGTGTATAGAATGATTGTAGATGTTCAAAGACCTTGACTCTTTGGAAGAAGGATGGTTAGTAAGCATATGGGCCATAGCTGCTGCTTTTTAGAGCTGCCTTGTGAGTGGTTCCTGTAGAAATCATGCATTGGCGATCATGGTAATCATGGTATTTTCGTCTTCCTCTCTAATGGCCCCCTGATGATTTTACTGACGCACATTGGGGAAGATAATCAGGTGGCTCAGTGCTTCCACCACGCCTGCATTAAGGATATTAATAATGCCACCACAAATACCCACTCTGTGAAAAGCTGGCTAATGGTGAAAGCAAGTAGAAGGAAGTAAAGACACAAAAGGAACAGAAGATATTGTGATTCTTGCCCTTGAGGAGTTTATAATCTAACTGAGGAGTTACACCTTACTTACAAGTTTAACTCCTATTCAGAGGATTTATAGGCTGACATGTATGTTAGACCTCCCATATAAAGTAGGAAGTAACTGAGCAAGGTTAGGAAAGGGAAAAATCAAGGGCTGCTATTTTATTTGAAGCTAAGTATATCTTTTATATAAATATGAGACTAACAGTATTTTAAGGTCTTAGGATTTACCCTACATGTTCATACTTTATTTGATCTTTGCAGTAGCTGTAAAAGGTAAAGTGACAGTTCTTAAAGTGCCTCCCTAATGCATGGAGGTCATGTATGTAATGTGAATGAAGCTGTAGATTTGGACACGTATTGGGGAATATCTGTGTGCAATTAGAAGAGTAATGGTCTGTCTCCAGCGCTGCCCTGGCCAGTGGACATAAACGTGTTAGGAGACCTGAAAGGAGATTACCAGTGTTCACCAGATAACCCTATCTTGACAAAAATATCCTACAGCGACATTGCACTCCTTTAATTCTAGGATTCTGTCTGCACCTTTCAGACATATTTTACTTAACCAACATCTGATTTCAGCTCAGATCGTGATCTTGTGGTTTGTGAGACAGAGCCCCGTGTGGGGCTCTGCACTGAGAGCACAGAGCCTGCTTGGGATTCTTTCTCCCTCGCTCTCTGCCCCTCCTCCATCCCTCTCTCCCTCCATCCCTCTCTCTCTCTCTCAAAATAAAACTTAAAAAGAAAAAAAAAGTACAATTTAAAAATACCAGGATGATTCCCAAGGAATGACATACTGTTTTTAGACAGATTTGATTACTCTGAAGTCAAGTAGCAAGTCAAGGGAGAAAAAGGCATTGTCCCTAATTTGAGGGGTCATATAGTGTGATCAGTCATGTGTCCACTCTTGTTCTACCTGGAGGGAAATTTCCCACTGGTCTGTTCACTTATACCTGGGTTGAGGACAAGATTTTTATTTCTCACTCCTGCCCCCATGGAAGGTGGTCCGAGCATCTGGGATTGTTGACCTCAATTGTCCACAAGTTATCAGGTCAACAGAAGGTCCATACCTCACCCCTGATCTTTGAGTTGGCGATTTCTTTTTCCTTTTCCTTGGGGACTCTGTCTCCATTTCTTTCTCCCTAGTTTGAATCATCATTAAGCTTTTGCTCCATCTTCCAAGCCCTTCACCCCCACCTCAGTCTTGTCTTCGTGGAAAAACTACCCTCAAATGCATAGCAATAAATTTTTCTGATTTGAACCTATGTTAGTAGTTTCTTTGGGTGGAATTCTGCTTTTGTGATTTTGTAGGCCCGATGCCTTTAGTTCTTCCCCAAAACTGCTTCCAGAAAACATTCTTGGGGTAAGTGGATGGTACTACCAAGATTGGTGTTACCAAGAGCAGTCAGTGGTGGAGGGAAATTTACAGAAAATGAACAGATGAAACTATCCAGCTATAACCCTGCCCTCAGTAAATGTACAAGACAACACTCACAACTGGAATCAGAAGTTAATTCAGTATATTTCCAGAGTGATTTATGGAAGTTGTGGCAATATTTTCCCTTACAGTTAACTTTCTAACAGATTGTTGGGTTTTTGTTTTGTGTTTTGTTTTTTGTTTTTAAAGCCAGAACAAGTCAGGTTTATTTATTTAGGGAGCCTATATTTTGGAAATGAATGGGGCAGTCCAAGAGCTTCAGCTTACCCAGAATCTTTGACCATATAGCTAATCCTGAAGTAAATTCTGTATAAAGGTATGCGAGCATTTCAGTAAGTAAATAGCAATGAGAGAAGTAATAAAACCGTTCAACTTCAGAAGAACCTGAAATATCAGAGGAGTCATTTGGAGTGAAACCCTGGTGTACTTTAAAAAATTTGAATGCTCTACAGAGTTAACTAAAACTTTTTAATAGTTATAGGCAGTTTAACATAGTGGCTAAAAGCACAAAGCTGGGAGCCAGGATTGGATCGAAACCCAGTTCTGGTACTTCTTAACTGTTGGACCTTGGGCAGGTTCTAGAGTCTCTCCTTGAGTTTCCTCCTCTGTAAACATGGACATAATAATAACTTTCCTGTAGGGTCGGTATCAAGAGTAAATGAGTCAATATATGTAAAATACCTAAAAGAGGATCTTTTAGGACATAGTAAGAGTTATATGTGTTTGTGATTATTAATAGTGTTACTACTTTTCACTGCATGTTAGGTATATGTAGTCTTATTATTAGATTAAATAGACAAAGGAATTCTCTGGGAAACTGACAAGCCATATATAGACTTTTTTCTATAGAAATGTAATTCAGGTCACAAACAATGGATGTACAAATGAAACTTGGGGACATAAAAGTTTATTAATTAGGATCGGTTGGAATCCAAATTATTTAGTATTTGCTAAATTTTTTTAGTTTTTTTTATTTAAAAAAATTTTTTTTAAATATTTTGTTTATTTTTGATAGAGAGAGACAGAGCACAAGTGGGGAAGGGGCAGAGGGAGAAGGAGACACAGAATCCGAAGCAGGCTCCAGGGTCTGAGCCGTCAGCCCAGAGCATGATGTGGGGCTCGAACTCACCGCGAGATCATGACCTGAGCTGAAGTCGGACGCTCAACTGACTGAGCCACCCAGGCGCCCCAGTATTTGCTAAATTAAAGCCATTTATCGTAGAGCTGTTCCTCGAAGGCGTTAGATCCTGTATACATAAAAGCTTATGTGTAAGTATATGGAACCAAAATCCCTAACTCCAATCATGAGTGAACAGCCTGAACACCCAAATGTGAAATGAATGGTTGCAGTGTTAGCAGCTTAAGACTGCCAAGGATTGTTGGCTTCAATAGGTAAGAACTGTAACAGTAACTTTGGGTGGAATCCTGCCTTTGTTATTTCATAGGCCTAATGCATTCAGTTCTTCCCCAAAACTGCTGCCAGAAAACATAATCAAATATATAGCCAATTTCATGATCTTAGAAGCACATACTAAAGTGTACCTGCTAATTTCCCTTGATTTTGTAGGTCTTAAATATTTAAGCATTCACATAGTAGGCCAGCAGTAAGTGTCCAACAAATATCTGTTGCATGGATGAGTTGTAGTACAAAGATTAAGAATGGCACGGGGGGGAAGGGGGGTGGCACAGAACACCCAGGAAGACCAATTAGTAGGAGACTACTGGTAAGAGTCTAAACTAGGATGTTGACAGAATGGGGGCAAGGGGTAGGGAAAAAATAAATGCAGTAAACACCACAGAAGAAAAATTAATAAAATCTGGTAACTGAGGAGCTATGGAAAAAATAGTTGTGATCAAAATAATATTTTATTATTTTTTTATTTAAAATTAAAAAAAATTTTTTTAATTTATTTTGAGAGAGCACGTGCACAAGCCGGGGAGGGGCAGAGAGAGGGAGAGAGAACCCCAAGCAGGCTCCGCACCATCAGCACAGAGCCCCATGCGGGGCTTGAACTCACAAACTGTGAGATCATAACCTGAGCTGAGATCAAGAGTTAGATGTTTAACTGACTGTGCCACCCAGGCACCCCTCAAAATAATATTTAAAATCATATCCACTAGCAGCCTCCCTTGTGTTCTTCGTATCTTCTAACTTTTGAAAAAATGTTTATTATTTATTTTTGAGACAGAGACAGAGCATGAGCAGGGGAGAGGCAGAGAGAGAGGGAGACACAGAATCTGAGGCAGCTTCCAGGCTTGGAGCTGTCAGCACAGAGGCCAATGCGGGACTCGAACACACAAACCGTGAGATCATGATGACCTGAGCTGAAGTCAGATGCTTAACCGACTGAGCCACCTCTTCTTCTGCCTTCTAGAATCATTGTATTCTCTACATTAACCTTTAAAGGGTACCTATTTGTCACCTGACAAACAGAAGTAAGCTAGAAGGGTCAACATACATATGGATACGAGCGTGTGCGTGCGAGTGTGTGTGTAAGATGGAGGGTGGTAGCTGCAGTGTTAATAGGGAGTGCCTCTTAGCGTCATTTGCTTCTGCAGAAAACTGGGAAAAAATAATCTTATTATATTACCTAAAATATCATCTTTTATGCCATAGTCCTACATTATAAAACTTTGAAGATAAAGTAAGGACAGTTCCTTAGGGATTAGTAATTTTTCACACACTAATCTCATGAATATTCTGAAAATAAAATCTGATATAGGAAATGAAAGTGATAGGAACACTGTCATTAGTTCCTATAGTAAGAGGTCCAGAGACTCATTAAATATCTTTCCCAGACTTTTATATCTGTTTTATGGTGTTAATTACTCTGTTATTGTTGATAGAAGTTAGCGACTTCTGAAATTTCTCACATATTCTGCACATGGTTGTTTAATACACATGAGCATAGGCTAGTTCACTGGTTTAAAAAAAAAAAAAAAAGCCTTGCTCAGCAGATAGTCCAAGTGACACTTAACTGCTCAAATGAAGAGTTCTATCTTCTGGTTCCTTTATAACCTTACACGACGTTTCTTTATCTCGGAGCCTAAGTTTCTAAATTTGCAAAAAGCGTAATGTGGTATTTGCAGCTCAGTGCTGGGGGTCCTTTAGTTCCTGAATTATTTGTCTGGCAACGATACTTCCTGATCTTTTCTTGTTCATGTCTTCAGATAATTGTCTAATCTACTCATAACAATCTTTCCTGTTGATAAACATTTCTTTTGCTATTAGTCATTTACTTTCTTCCAGGAGTTCATCTGACCTTTTCCTTAACTATTTCTTTGTGAACATTTCCCTTTTATTTATAATTTGGACTTTACTGCCCTGCGGTTCTCTGTTTCCCCTCTTTGAAACCATCTGCTATCATTTGTTTTGCTTTCTGTATTGTAATACTAAATGTTCTGATGTTGCTGGATTTATGTTCTGTACCAACTCTTTATGGACATTCAGGGTTTGTTTTTTTAAGATGCATTCGTCTCCAGTGACTAGCATTCGATGATTATGTTAATTAACATTCTTAGATCTAACATTCTTGGGTAGTATATCCTGCATAGATCTTACGCTGTGTTGTACTGAAAATCGTACTTAATATTATATGCCGATGTTGATGCGTTTATCACATTTGCCTGTTTCGTTCCCTTTTTGTTATGTACAACTGTGCTGCTGAATAATTCGTCATCCTAATCCTAAGTGAACTGATAGATTATTTGTTAAAGTTTCAAAATCTAATAAATAATAATTAAAGCATACTTGTATTCAAGTAAGAATCCATGGGTATTCCAGAGACAGTAATTTATAAATGAGAACCTCAGTATTAAGAGCACATGAGGTCATGGCTATCTGGGGCACCACTAAGTGACAGTATCCCTAGTCACAGGTTGATGCAAATTGTCTGTGCAAGCTGAATAGGACTGCACAGCACAGGCAGCCTGGAACAATCGGTTTCTTCATGGACAGACAAATGTATTCTTCCTAAATAGGAGAGCGTGCTATCACTTTTGAATAATGAGTTGACTGACAAACATATTGTAAAGAATAGAATGATTTTTGAATGTCTTTTTCTTTTTTCCCTTTTCAGGGCAACTGTTTTTCACTGTCACTGTGGTCTGTTTCAGGGTTTATATTGCAGGATAGTTGTGTGTGGAAAATAGTCTATCATCACCTAACTGTATAACAGTAAAAAATATTAAAATGCACTTTCTTCTTGGTAATTGTTGGTAGATCTCCTTCATGGATATACTGTTACATGTACATTATTGAAATATTCTAGGAATGTTGTCTCTAGTCTGGCATATTCTAGTACATTATTCATTCATCTTCCAGTATATTATGTACCTACTATTTTTCAGGCACAGTTAATCATATGAGGTTAACTATGTGCATTAATTAAATATACATGTTTTTCTTCTTTTGATCTGAAATGAAGGTTTAATTGGGAAACACAAAACAGCCAAAGGCACCTCATCTCCACAACTGTGCTTATTGATATGCTAGCAACTTCTGAGAGAACGATTAAGAAGTTTTAAGATTGATTTTCCATCCTCAAAGACCATGATTTAATTGGAGAGTTAAAACATATATCAAATGTATCTTGCTACAATAAATGATAATAGATAGGATAACCTTATAATTTATTATGTAGATTAAGATACTTTTGAGAGCAAAAGGGAGCACTGTTCATCCTAATAGTAATCCCACAACTGTAGATCAGAACTGTCCCAGATGAACCGTGAACACATAGGGCCGCTCCGGCACATGCCATGATTGGATGGAAGCCCTGAGGGAGGAATGGGCACCGTCATCCAGAGTGGTCACAAAGGCTTCAAAGGAGGCATTAGAACTGAATGAACAGAATCAGGAATTCATTCTTATGATTCTTGGCAGGATAGAATTGTAATGAGTTTGGCTGGAATAGAAATTTGGGTAGGGGAAGAGTAGTAATTGGATTGGACTGAGAAGTTTGGATTGTCAACCATGTGGTCTTGAGAAGTTACTTAATCTCAGTGTCCTAGTTTACCATCTACCACAAGGAGGTGGTGTCTCATAGGGTTGTGTAACAGTTAACTGTATACCTCATGCAAAGTACTGTATCACTTGTAAGTGATTAGTAAATGTTAGCTACCTATAGCACAGTGAGAAAAATTTAAGGTGTTGAAATTGTTTGGCAGTGTGCAAGATGGATTAGGGGTGAGAGGCAGCAGAGAGAATTTGCAAGTTTAGGAACCCAGTAAAGGGGAAAAAAAGCGCAGAGTAAATGACAACCCTGAGCCTTCAAGCCTGAGTAACTGGGAGACCAGGAGAGTTTAGCAGAAATGATAACTGTTACTTAGGAAGAAATGAGTTTAAACATAGTCTTTGAGAGGACAACAGGCTATCCAATTAGAAATGGTCAGCTGACAGTTGGAGAAACAAAATTGGTGTCCCGTGGAGAATTAGTTTGGGAATGTTCCACACAGGCGACAGTTGAAGCCCTATCCACCCCCAGAGTGTGGGGAAGGTGTTGGGGAAAGAAAAGATTGATGAGGGAACCTTGGAAGGCCCATATTTGGAGTACAAGAGGAAAAAGAACAGCTAAAAGAGAGGGTCAGAGAAGCAGGAATAGTATTCCCCAAAGTATGTTTTAGCAGACACTAGATCCACGGGGGGGGGGGGGGGTGGGGGGTGGGAGGAGTTGGGAGGGGGGCAACAGGTAATGTGGGAAAGAACATTGGTTCTGTGGTTAAATACTACAGCAGTCTTGGGTGAATTTGTTCACTGCAATTCTCTGGGTTTTTAATGTTAACAACACACATGACAAATCTCCAAGATGGAAATGTATGAAGCAGTGTTTTGCAGATTCACTTGATCACTGAACTGTTTTTTCTCCCAGAATCCTTCATGGAGGCCAGTGTTTCAGAAACCACACTCGGGGAATTACAGAAACCTAACGAGGAGAGGAATTAACTAACTGTGTCACATGTTACAGAGAGACTAAGGAAGATGAGAAATGAGAAGAAGCTATTTGATGTTTCTTATTAGGTGGTTGTAAGTGACCTTCAAGAGTACGGTTCAGTAGTGTGGCTTCCAAGGCAGATTCACAGGGAATCAAAGAGCAGAGTTAGTGATGAGGAAATGAAGGCAGTGGGTTTACATCATTCCACCTCTATGAATTCAAATAAGAAGTGTGACTGATAGGAATGACAGGGTCATTAGAATGTTTACATATCCTACATATATTTTTTATTATATATAATAAAATTCTTATATTTCTAAATAACATGACCTTTTTCTTTAATGGCTAATCATATGCCATTAGAGCTGGAAGGGACTTGAATAGTCATCTAGGACAGTCCCTCAGAGAACCGTTTGTTTCCCTTTCATAGGGCAAAGGCACACATTAAAATTATTTTGTTTTCTAACCATAGTCATGGCATCAAGTCTAAGCCATTTTCCTCATTAAAAAAAAAAAAAGTTTAGGGGTGTCTGGGTGGCTCAGTCGGTTAAGTGTCCAACTTCAGCTCAGGTCATGATCTCACGGCTCATGAGTTTGAGCCTTGCGTCGGGCTCCGTGCTGACAGCTCAGAGCCTGGAACCTGCTTCGGATTCTGTGTCTCCCTCTCTCTCTGTCCGCGCCCCCCCCCCCCACCACCACTTGTGCTCTTTTTCTCTCTCTCAAAAATAAACATTGAAAAAAAAGGTTTGTGGAAAAATAAGTCTTTGCAATTGTGCATTTTTATTTTTTAAGTTTTTTTTTTAATGTTTATTTACTTTTGAGAGATCAAGAGATCATGACCTGAGCCGAAGTCGGACACTTAACCCACTGAGCCACGCAAGTGCCCCTTAGTTGTGCGTTTTAAGATGTTCATCTTAATGTGTATTGTAGTCTAATATTAAAGGCCATTTCTGGGTATATCCTGCCCTTTCAGCAGTGGTGCAAATATCTAATTCACAATTATACCGCAAAAAGGAATGTCACTCTGACGTCCTCTAACAATAGGTATAAAATAGGTTATTTTAATTACAACCCTTTCAACATTTTTTTTTAATTTTTTTTTTTAATTTTTTTTTCAACGTTTATTTTTATTTTTGGGACAGAGAGAGACAGAGCATGAACGGGGGAGGGGCAGAGAGAGAGGGAGACACAGAATCGGAAACAGGCTCCAGGCTCCGAGCCATCAGCCCAGAGCCCGACGCGGGGCTCGAACTCACGGACCGCGAGATCGTGACCTGGCTGAAGTCGGACGCTTAACCGACTGCGCCACCCAGGCGCCCCTCAACATTTTTTATGATAAAATATTATGCCATAACACTGATGGTTGATTTTTTATTATGTGCAAATCAGGTTCCACATCAATATATTATGTCTGACAAATTTGAAATTCAGTAAACAAACTTTTTCAGTGACCTGCTTATGTTAGCCCCACTGCCTCCTGAGGATTTATTGCAAATCCTAAGTACTTATTATGTTTTGATCATCTTCGTATCTTCTGTAGCATCTAGCCTCGTATCTTGTTTAACAAACATTTGTGTGTTCAGTCTTTTGAAGTATCAGCTTAAAGTAGCATTATCGGTCCCTCTTCCCCTTAGAGATTCACATTCATTTTGGCGTAAGAATGATTCTGAGAAGTTTTGCAGAGAAGAAACTGAATTTTTAAATTTTTTTTTTCTACGTTTATTTATTTTGGGGACAGAGAGAGACAGAGCATGAACGGGGGAGGGGCAGAGAGAGAGGGAGACACAGAATCGGAAACAGGCTCCAGGCTCCGAGCCATCAGCCCAGAGCCCGACGCGGGGCTCGAACTCACGGACCGCGAGATCGTGACCTGGCTGAAGTCGGACGCTTAACCGACTGCGCCACCCAGGCGCCCCAAGAAACTGAATTTTTTAAAAATATTTTTTGGTTTTTAGATGGTGGTAGAATACACATAATATTTACCATCTTAACCATCTTGTACTTCGTATAAAATGAAACACTTTATTGTATCAGAATTACCTAGATGAGATGACTCCCCTACTGTTTTATTATATTTCAATAATTTAAAACTTCAGAGGATCAAGATTAATTATTAATGGGAAGTTATTTTTTTTTTTAACAAACCATTGTCTTTGTGTTCTTAACTGTTCTTAAATGTACAGTTCAGTGGTATTAAAGACATTCATAATGTGCAACCATCACCACCATCCATTTCCAGAAGTCTTTTCATCTTGCAAAACTGAAAATCTGTAATCATTAAACATTAACTCTCCGTTACTGTCCCCACCAGCTCTTGACAGACACCTTGTTTGAATTTTTTAACCTGGCATTTCCAGATTTATTCTACAGTGTATATATAATACAGAACTCTTTTTCTCTGAACATTTGCTTATATTCCATACAGGTTCTATCACTCAGAGAAACAGGATTCATTTTCAGCTACTGTGTAGCAGATTAAGGAATATTTTGTCTCACAAGTTGTGTGAATCCTAAGAGAAGCAAGCCCTTCTGGAGTGGCTGTATGAATAAGACAGAAGTCCAATGTTGAGAAAGCTGTAGGAGGAGGTTGAGAGAGAGTTTGGGGAGACACTGAAGTATATGCTAGGACAAACCCTGACCCTGGAGAGAGAAAATCTGGGTTCTGTTTGGCCTCACCACTACTTGGCCGGCCTCTCGGGGCTTCTTTTCCCTTGTGCATTCTCTATCTGTGAACCAGAAGAATTCTGTAAAAGTTGAATGATTGAGGAATATTGTGAAAGGCATAGTATTTAGAGTAGTGCTGAGAATTTGATAACAGCATAGAAGCAGCAAGGGAAATTGATACCCCAGCAGAAGGGCAGATGCTCACCTCAAGGGGAATATGGCCAGGGCTCAAGCAATGGCACAGCCAAGACAAATGAGCAAGTGTGGAGATCTAAAAGATTCATCCTGCGTCATACCTGGTTTTATCAGAGCAGCTAGGTGATTAGAGAGAAGAGAAAGTACTATTCAGGAGACACCAAAATAGGATGTGTGCTAGAACTACTCAAATGAGATACTACATGTAAGGAAAACTTCTGGCGCATAGTTGATACTCAGTAAATACTAATTTCCTTCCCCATGATTTCAGGCTATTAGCCGAAAAACGTAAACCATCGGATTTCCACTAATGGGAGATGGGCAGAGAAAAGGAAGTTGTCATCCTCCTGAAATACGTAATAGATAATTTATAATATTATAAATACAGGAAAAGCTACTCTCTCCCTTCCCCAATGTCCTCTTTATCGCTTTGCCTTTGCCAGTTCCGTTTCTCCTATCTATAATTTAATATCTTCGGTGCTTGGTTGACAGAAACAGTTGTACTGAACTGTTGTTCTTAATTGAGTCCTAAGGCCTGAAAGTCTTTCTCAAAACAAAGGTTTCCCTAGATACAAATCCAGTGTCCCAGAGAGACTGCTTTGGTTCAATTCAAATTCGCTATTTAGTCCATAGTATGTATAGGAAATTAGACCGCTACACTTGCATGTTGAAATCTCGTTAAAGCAGCTAGCTTGTATCCTACTGTCAGGTTTTAATGTGAAACAGAACCATAATTCATTTTCAGAACCAACATGTTTTCTAAGTTTACAGGATTTGGAACTTGAGAGATTATAATTCTAAGAATAATTTGGAAGGCTTTCTCAAGAAAATATGTTGTTCAGTCTTCTCATGGAATTTTAATTTTACCAGGGTTTCCCAGACTTGTACTTTATAAAGTATTTAAAGAAAGAGCATTGTATAGTTAGTATAATGTGATCTACTAAACTAACAATGGTTATGATGATGACAATGATAGATAGTTTGTGATAATGGCTAATTAGACACTGACTGTGTGCCAGGCACTAAATGTCATATAAATTTTGAGCTACATTATTTGATTCTGAACTGTGCTTACAAGAACCCAATGTGTTCTTTGTTTCTTCACTGATGAGTAAAAAAAAAAAAAAAAAATCAGTCAACATTTTCTAGAAAGCAAATAGGCTAATTTGATATTATTATTAATTCATTTGTATAGCCCAAAGGTTTCTTGTGTTCAGTGCTAAAAAAGTAATAAATAGCTGGCAGGTTCATATAATTTAAAAAGCATGAAATGTTGCTTTGGAATGTCGTTCTCCACCTACATTTTAAAATGAGTTAAGTGTTCTGGAAAATCACATGCCAACTAAAATGAGATGTCATGAAAGTTTACTTTGGAACTTAAACTGGAGAACTGTCTAGCCTCCCTTTTGCCTGTGGTTCAGGGCAGGTAAGTGTTGTTACCTATAAAGATTTTATATTCCGTGTGTATTAGAATCGACATCATGCTGAGTGCTAAAAGAGTGTAGAAAAAGATCCCATAGTTTGAAGTCATTTAGCAGATCTCAATGTACCTTAGTTTATGACCCCACAATACAGGTAAATTCATAGGCAAGAATTTAGGTGTGTTTTCTTAGAGGTAAAAATCTGTTTCCTTGGATGCCTTAACTTCTCCACAAATAGGACTTCTGCTTCATTCCAGTGGGGAATAGGAACGCTTTCTTGGCTTCTCTAATTCTATTTTGAATTTTTTTTCTACTGTTTTCTTCAAAAATTTTGTGTCGTTGCTCAGGAGGATCTTTTTATGCCGTCCCGCCTCAAACACATTGAAGCCAGAGTGTGTGGGGCTTGGGGTGGGGAGCGTAGGGCACCCAGCGTTCTACACACAAGGGCCTTAAGCAAGTAAGAACTTGGCAGTTTTGAGGAGCTGAAAAAAGATACCTGTGGTCCGAGCATAGGGATGGCAAGAGTAGTTAAGATGATGACCAATATGGAGACCTTGGTAAGGAATTTGCCGTGACCACCTGGTTCACTTGACCCAAGTGGTGAACATCAAATACTGGGCTGTTAGCACACCCCGGTTCAAATCTCAGTTTACCTGCTTATTAAAGTCTCTAAATGCATTCCCACAACTCTAAACTGGGAGTAGGAAGAACTGCTTCAGAAATGGGCTGGGTGACTAGTAACTAAGTGCAGTACCCAAAATACAATTAAAGCCACACAATAAATGGCAGGTGTTAGCATTTCTGCTCCTTTATTCACTGTACTGAAAAAAAAAAAAGACCCGACTCTGGAATGTCAGATTCCAGGTTCTCCTTTTTGTTTTTAAAATTAATTCAGCTAGTATTTATGAGCACTTAAATTTTACATCCTAGCTACCCCTCTCCCCCACAATGATGTCTCTCATAGTTTCAAGGTTATGAAATCCTCAAAGGCTTTCATAATAAGTCTTTTGTAATACAGACACCAAGCACACTGTCTGTTTCAGAAAATATTTGAAGAAATGAGCAACTAAAAGCAAGTTTATGAAATATGATTACCATAATTTAGCACTGCAGTTGTGTGAATAATTTGTTTTAAATCAGTTCTATGTAAAAAAAAAAAAAAAGCACATTTCTTCCTCATTCCATTTTTCTGTAATGTTTAACAGAAATCCAGAATATACCATTTATAAATCCATAACTCTAGGAAAAAGAAGATATGCTTATCTATTTTAAAATTTATACATTGTCTTAAAATAAGTCACTGATAGACTTATATACTTTTTTCTATCTCAAGTAGCTACTTTAATACAGTATTAATTTTTAAAAAGCATTAATTTGTCTTCAAATGCAAATAAGTAAAGACAGACATATAATACCATATACATTCTTAGCAA
The DNA here is from genome assembly GCF_016509475.1 of Prionailurus bengalensis. Lineage (NCBI taxonomy): Eukaryota > Metazoa > Chordata > Mammalia > Carnivora > Felidae > Prionailurus > Prionailurus bengalensis. The sequence goes on along the minus strand of NC_057343.1, from coordinate 9,113,022 downwards.
GCTGAGTGCTTAGTTTAAAAAAAAATTTTTTTAATGTTTATTTTTGAGAGAGACAGAAACAGAATTATGAGTGGGTTAGGGGCAGAGAGGGAGAGAGAGAGAGAGAGAGAAAGAGAGAGAGAGAGAGAGAGAGACAGAATCCGAAAACAGGCTCCAGGCTCTGAGCAGTCAGCACAGAGCCTGACGTGGGGCTCGAACTCACGAGCTGTGAGATCATGACCTGAGCCGAAGTCGGACGCTCAACTGACTGAGCCACCCAAGTTGCCCCTGAGTGCTTACTTAAAAAAAAAAAAAAAAAAAATCTTTTTTTTTTTTGGTTAAATGTTCTTTATTTATTTTTTGTTTTGTTTTGTTTTTTTCAATATATGAAGTTTATTGTCAAATTGGTTTCCATACAACACCCAGTGCTCATCCCAAAAGGTGCCCTCCTCAATACCCATCACCCACCCCCCAAAAAATCTTATTTTGAGATAATTATAGGTGTGCATGCCCATGTAAGAAATGGTACAGAGGAATCCCATATCCCCTTCACCTGGTTTTCCCTGATGGTAGCATCTCACATAACTGTAGGACGGTTATCAGCAGAAAATGGACTCTGATAAAATCCACAGACTTTATTCAGATTTCTCCAGCTTTACATGCACTCCTTTGTGTGTGTGCGTTTGCGTTTAGTTCTGTGCAGTTTTATCACATGTGCAGATTCATGTGACCACTCACCGCGGTAAGACACAGAACAGTTCTATCACAAGCATCCCTTGTGCTTCCCTTTTATAGACACAGCCACCCCTCCCCCTTCTCTTCCTAAAACCTGGCTACCACTAATCCGTTCTCCATTCCATAATTTTGTCATTTCAGGAATATTATGTTAATGGAATCGCACAGTCTGTAACCTTTTGCGGTTGGCTTTATCTACTCAGTATAATCCCCTTGAGATAAATTGAGAGCTTCGGGGAAAAAAAAAACTGATTTGCAAAGAAAGTCTAACATCTCTCCACTGGCCACTTGCTTGCCCTTGAGCAAAAAGGGCAGGAATGAGCACTACAAGGGCTAAGGTTCCTCACTTGAACGCGCAGTACCCCAGTACTCATTGTATTCTTCCGAGACTCGGAGGAGAAGTCGGGAACTCCTTTTCTGGTGAACCTGTTGATCTCTTGGTGCAAAACAGCCCTATTTCTCTTAAAGGACATGGTCCATCTCCATAGTTGTCTGTCTTATTTCTAAAGACCATTCCAATTAATTCCCTCTTCCATTCTCTCCCTGTTTACTTCCTCTAGGTTTTTTTCATCCTGACCAATTGAATACAAATACAAATTGTTGTGTGAATTAAGTTCTAGATGCAGTTTCTCCAAATTGCTGTAATCTGACAAATAGGAATGACAATTTGACTAAAAACTTTTTTTTTTAACTTGAAATTACATACATAGAAGAATCCTTATCATTTCCACTGGCCTTAAAGAAAATGATCGTGGTAGCTACCTCACTAATAGTCTTGTTTTGATTTGTTTTGTCTCAAAAATAATTATGAAATGTATCACTCATTTGGATATCTAGACGCCATCCTTGGGGATTGTATGACATAGTAATTCCATCTCATGAGGTCATTCAGAGTCCTCATTAACAGTTTAATTTTTAGACAAGTATGTACATGTGGTATATCACATTTTAAGCTGTAAATAAGAGGGTTTTTTTTTTTATTTTAATGTTTATTTTATTTTTGAGAGAGAGACCGAGCACAAGCAGGGGAGGGGCAGAGAGAGAGGGAGACACAGAATCCGAAGCAGGCCCCAGGCTCCCAGCTGTCAGCACAGAGCCCAACACGGGGCTTGAACCCATAAACCATGAGATCATGACCTGAGCTGAAGTTGGACGCTTAACCAACTGAGCCACCCATGCACCCCAAGAGTTGTTTTTAATCCATGGCTGATGAGCCAAGAATCCTACTGCTTCACAAGCAAAAGTTCTTTTGAGGTACTGACTTAACTTTTCAAAGAAGTAAAACGATCTTTCATTAATAAATATTTAACTGGAACATAATCTTTTAAAATTTTTTTTAGGAGCACCTCTGTGGCCCAGTCGGTTGAGCGTCCCATTTTGGCTCAGGTCATGATCTCACAGTTTATGAGTTTGAGCCCCTCATTGGGCTCTGTGCTGACAGCTCAGAGCCTGGAGCCTGTTTCAGATTCTGTGTCTCCCTCTCTCTGACCCTCCCCCACTCATGCTCACTCTCTCTCTCTCTCTCTCTCTCTCTCTCTCTGTCTCTGTCTCTCTGTCAAAAATAAATAAACATTAAAAAAATTAAAATTTTTTTAATCTTTTTTTTTTTTTTTTTTTTTGAGAGAGAGAGCGAGCGAGAGAGAGAGCGAGCATGAGCCGGGGAGGGTCAGAGAGAGAGACAGAGGCATAGAATCCGAAGCACGCTCCAGGCTCTGAGCTGTCAGCACAGAACCTGATGCAGGCCTCCAACCCACAAGCTGTGAGATCATGACCTGAGCCGAAGTCAGACGCTTAACCGACCGAGACACCCCTGGAACATAATCTTTTGAAGGAAACTAGCTCACATTTATAGGAATGCCCTGCATTTACTGAGAGTAGCTATAATTAACATTATTTATCTGAATAAGCTTGAGAAAATTTTTACTATGATAGGAGTAGTTAACTACTGACCCACCTGTGTATCCAGATGTTTATCTGGGTGATTGCTTTCAAGACTTTTCCTAAAAAGAGGCTATGGGATTTGCTGTTTTCCTCCATTGGTGTTACAGTCCTAAGATACACTTGACTGTATACTGAGGCAGATGGAAGCTTCTAGTCTAGAAGCAAGGTCATCACATAGAGAAATAAGCATAAGAACAGATCTAGACTCATCCATTGACTTCCGCGTCAGTAACCCAATCTTCAGCCTCTTTTGAAAATTGGGTACAATATTCGTGTTGAATATGGTAGATCAGAATTAATTTTGGTTTTGGAAATGCCTTACTGACTGACAGCATTTGTGTAAACTGTGGCACGTTGCTCACAGTGGCGATCCAGAGCCTGACAGATTGAGCACAGAGGTGGTCACGTGTTGGAAGTATCCGTATGTCCATAGGACTACCAAGAAATGATTATTATCCATTCTCATTCTCCATCCCACACTGGCCATTTGATAAAACGTCCAGAACGCTGAGGCCTGGATTTGAACCCTAGTGCTTGACTTTTCCAGTATATTTCCACTTGGATATCGAAACTGAAGAAACTGAACTATTGGTAAACAAATAACGCATACTGTATGCCAGGCATTGTACTGGGCACTGGGAGCGTGTCGGGCAACGTGTTCTTTTACTCGGCAACTGAATTTTGTGAGTTTATTGCTGTTATTTTTAATTTGGGACATAAACTTCATTCCTGAAGCGGTCTTTAACTGTTATTGTCAGTTTGAGATAGTTTTAACTATAAGATTTGAGAAGTTCTAGATTTATATATTTATACAGACTTAGAGTTTTTCATATTCTCTTTCTTCCCTACCCACAGAGGGGATTAGGTTCTCTCTAAGGTAGATTTTGAAATCTTACCTTGCTTTTTTTTGTTCTGATTTTGTAGCCCAAAGCCACTTTGAAACTCTACCATGAGTTACAAACTGAACTGTTTTCTGGGAGCAGGCAGGTATTTTAAGGGCATGAAGCAGGCCAGTGTGAATAACCAGTAGGGCTTAGTAGGCCTGTGTCAAACTGAAAGTTTATGTCAACCCATAAACATGAAAAAAAAATTTTTTTAACCTGTGACAAACACAGCTAGAGGCCAAAAGTTTCTAACATTCTGAAAACTTAGATGCACACAAATTCTTTAGACCATTGATTATGAAGCAAAATTGAAACATCAGTTTGCTGGTAACAGTGATTGGTATCAGTTTTAAAAAAAGAAATGCTGAGAACTTTGCTGCATGAACCCATTTAGTGTTATGTATTTATGCGGGGGGGGTGTGTATGTTATTTTGTTTAATCTATTATGGACACCTTTCCTGGTCAAATCATAGAGATCTATATCTCATGTTGTTTAACGACTGTGCAGATTTCCATAGTAAGGATGTACTATCATTTATTCTCCTGTTTCCATATTGATGGATATTAGGGAAGATCTGAAGTATGCTTTGGCGTTGTCTTTACAGATCCTAAGGAGTCTTTTTTCCCTTTTTTCTTCGTTATTTTTAGATATTATAATTTGAATAAAAGCCCAATAGAAATTAATTTTGAACTTAAAAAGATGATTCTGAGAAAAAGTAGATTCATATTATTTACATTATCTTTAGGAGGCTTGAATTTAATTATCTTCCTGGTTAAACACATGTGACTGAGCCATTATGAGGGGCATAATTTCTTAGGCATTAATGACTGAAGGGCTCGTATACTATTGTAGAAGTGGGAAGCCATTGAAAGTCTCCATATAATTTCAGAGTATAGTGTATATTTATCAATATTCACATATAAAGAGATTGCTATGAGTAGGGCATCTCTGGCAACTAAAATTCGTATTATAGGCTTGTTGGGTTTCTTGCCTTAAGAATCACTCATTACTGATTTGTTATAGGAAATAAATATGTGGTGCTTTCTTAAAATGTAATCGTCCTTACAAACTATTATTGAATTATTCAGATGGAACTTAAAGAATTTACTTGTTTGCTGCAGTGTGATTTCATCAGATTTCTTCCTATATTAGGCTCTTTGGTCTAATTCCATTCTGGTTACGAAAGGCGGCAAGAAATTCTTACTGAACATTATAGAAAGAGCTTTTCACCCAGAATATAGATTTTTCTCTGATCTTCTAAAAAACTTTTTTATGGAGATACAATGCACATACAGTTAGAATACAATTTCTTTTTTTTTTTTTTAATTTTTTTTTCAACGTTTATTTATTTTTGGGACAGAGAGAGACAGAGCATGAACGGGGGAGGGGCAGAGAGAGAGGGAGACACAGAATCGGAAACAGGCTCCCGGCTCTGAGCCATCAGCCCAGAGCCCGACGCGGGGCTCGAACTCATGGACCGCGAGATCGTGACCTGGCTGAAGTCGGATGCTTAACCGACTGCGCCACCCAGGCGCCCCTAGAATACAATTTCTAATATTGTATCTACCCCACCTAATATGGGATACAGCCACATCCCAGTGAATGAGGAATTGTTTGTGCAGAGCATTTTTCTAGAGGAGTTATTTTATAACTTTCAATACTTTTTCAAAGTGCTGAGGCACTGGGAAGTGGCATTGGCCATGGTGGTGAGAGATAGTAAATCAGTGACCTGGTGTCTTTTTTTTTTTTTTTAATTTTTTTTAACGTTTATTTATTTTTGAGACAGAGAGAGACAGAGCATGAACGGGGAAGGGGCAGAGAGAGAGGGAGACACAGAATCGGAAGCAGGCTCCAGGCTCTGAGCCATCAGCCCAGAGCCTGACACGGGGCTCGAACTCACGGACCGCGAGATCGTGACCTGGCTGAAGTCGGATGCTTAACCGACTGAGCCACCCAGGCGCCCCCTGGTATCTTTAATGGTACTGTGTTAGGAGCCAACTTATTCATTGTAGACGTGGCCATCTTCAAGATGTTCTGGTATTTTTTTTTTTTTTTTTTTTTTTAGAGGAAAAAGTATTGGTAACTGAAGAAGAGAGCTTGGCTAACCTGGGACTGGGTACAGTCAAACCAGTACAATGACGTTCTCTGTTCTTTATATACAAAGCAGCTGCGCCGGTCCCAGGACTCCGCTCTGGAGTAGGCCCAACTTTGGGGAAGGTCTTATTTGCTCTCTTTAACAGTCCCAGAAGCACAGAAAACCCCACCTGCATTTCCGTAACAGAGAAATGAGTGATACCATAGTTTTTAAAAATAACATCAAATTAATTCTGGATAGCGAAAAAATATTTTAAGAAATGAACATTTAGAAATGTGTTACAAAAGGTATAAACAAATATATTTATTTGGAAATGTAAATTCATTGGATCTCAAAAACTTTAATTCCTTTATTTACCTTAGTTTATTCACTGAGCGTGAATTTATGGCCTTTGTCACACATAGCTCCTCCTTTACTGTCCCCAAATAAATGATTGCGTTTGGGATTGATACAGCTACTATTATTGATTCCTCGTTTAACCACTGTAAAGTCTTTATTGTTTCTGGTTAGTTTGTTTAGACTTGAGTGATTTTTATAGGCTAAAATCCTATGTATAATTTATTGTTCCCTTCTCATTTTTTCTAAGTAGATTATCAACTAAATTTTTTTCCCATTTAGTGATGTGATCTGCAAGGTCAACACTTTTGTTTTTCAATGGGTAGTATGTATATTACAGTAATAGTGATAACATATAAAAGTCCAATCCTGAACATTGTTAGAGCAATTAAATATAAAAGTATGATGAATTTTGGTTTTCCTTTGTTCATTTATTAAGGCAAATATATCTGCCCCCATATATAATAAATAAAATAATGGAAATAAAGTCATATGTGAAATTCCCATTCTTTAAAAAAAGAAAGGCTTTATAGAATTTAAATAAGTAAAACCCCGAAAATGGCATTTAGTAATACTTTGGAATGTGATTGAAATGAAAAGCCTAGAGTCATATTTTTACTTTAAAAATTTCAAGATTTATATTAAAAGAATCATTGTCTTCTTTCAGATAAATTTGCGCCTCATCTTGGTAAGCGGGAAAACAAAAGAGTTCCTGTTTTCTCCTAATGATTCTGCTTCTGACATTGCGAAGCATGTGTATGACAATTGGCCAATGGGTGAGTGGTGTTTTTCTCTTGAGAATGGATAATGTTAATTCTTGATACCCTACCTTGTTTCACAAACATTTTGAAAAAATTGGAAAGATCTTCTTTTATAAGAAGGACAAAGAATTGGGGGTATCAGGCTTCAGCGTTAAAGGGGAAGGAACGCTGCGTTCATCCTTAGGGTTTGCTCTCCTGCTACCTCATTGCAAAATGGGGAAGGAGCCCGTTTGCACAACCCCTGTTTTTGCCTCGGAACCATTTTGATGTAAATGAAAATTAGTTTTTAAAAGGAAAACACAACATAGCTAACACGCGCGCACACTTTCATATCAATACATCTATTTATACCAGAATACAAAGTAAGAGGAAAGAGAAACAAGGTTTTAAAAAAATTATAATGCCTTCTCACTGTTCTATCCTACATGTAACCAGTTTAACATTGAGTTTAACACAAAGTTTCTAATTCCTGTCACTTCATGTGTCCTCTGATCTACAAGGGGCAAGAAGGTACAAAATCCATTTACGTATTGCATTTTCAAGCCAGTATCCATGACAAAACAAAATTTGAGAGAGGGGAGGATGGTATTCCTTTCTTCTCTGATTCTTTTCCATGTAATAAGACTTTGTCTTGCCATCCTAAAGTGAGTCGTTAGCTTGTGTTTTTCCTTTGAACTTTGCCTCAGTCATCTCGATCCTTTTTAGGGCATGTGTTATAGTGATACGAAGGTTTCAGCTGATTTCACTTAATTTTACTAGTGAAAACAATTTGGACTTTTAAAGGACAAGACTCATTTCAACAAAGAACGCAGTGTATTCAAAATGAATCAATCAGATCAGTGTTTCTGAACTTTAAATAATATATGGAACTCCTTTAGAGGAAGAAAATTCCTGTAGATTCCCTAGTGCTGATTCCAATTATTTTTGTTAGAGTGGTTTTTTTTTTTTAAGATAGAAACATAAAACCCAATTAAGACGCTTTATCCTTATTAACTCATATACAACCACCAGCACAAGTATAACTCAAAAACCAATAATGTTCAAATTAACAACATTAATGTGCCAGATGATGTATATTTGCCAAAACCAACTCCCTGCTTGCACCACAAGCAAAGGACCGTTGAGCTTGGCTTGCCTCTGCTACTGTGTGCTGTATGAGGACCCAGTTATCTGCAGGTTCACCACAAAAGCTTCCTTCACAGTGTACCCAATTGTCACTTAGCAAGAATGCATTGTTTACGTATTGAGCCAACCTCCGTTCTTTTCTTATGAGCCTCTTGACAATTAAAGAGGTACTGCTTGGTGCCAGTACGATCATAAACTGCATATGTGGGCAATAAATCCCAAGGCAGTACAAGGTGATTATTTGAACGATGTGGATAATCTCTTCCAGATTATCATGAAAATGAAAGCATGACTTAAAAATTCTTGAGGAGGACTTTTAGACCCTAGGATTACGGCTGTGTTGTTCATGAACTCAGGATTCACAGACCTGCGCTTGAGAAACACTGGTTTAGACAAATACTTTCAATGACTGGATCTTTTTTCCATTGGTAACCAAGGGAATGGTTACTTCCAAGGGTAACCTCTAAAGGTTAGAGGTAAGAAGGACTTTCAGAAAAGCGGAAGAAGATTAAACTTGGGGCTCTAAGAATATTAGATTTCCTTCATAGCCAGGCAGGACAGATAACTATAGTAGGAAAAGCATTTAAAATTTTTTTTCTTTTAATGTTTATTTATTTTTGAGAGAGAGAGACACACACAGCATGAGCAGGGGAGGGCAGAGAGTGAGGGAGACACACAATCTCAAGCAGGCTCCAGGCTCTGAGCTGTCCACATAGAGGCTGACATGGGGCGCGAACTCATGAATCATGAGATCATGACCTAAGCCAAAGTTGGACGCTTGACTGAGCCACCCAGGTGCCCTGGAGAAGTATTTTTAAATACCCGTCTAATAGTGATGTTTTACTAAATATGATATAGAAGATTACTTCTATGATTTGGGGAGGAGAGGGTAAAGGTCAGTTTGGACATCAATGGTATTGTAGAAAATGTTACACAAGACAAAAAAGGGCAGTCCCTCTTAAACAGTAATTTGTGGAGGGCAGCATTGTAACTTGTGGCAAAAAAAAAAAATCGCTTTACCATCATAATTGTTAGACTTAGATATTAAAATTGCTTTTAATTCCTTAAAAATCCTGACAGAGTAAACAAAGACAGGACTCAAGTGCAGGTGTTTGCCATAAATGGTGTCCCAGACGAATGAACCGCCATCTACGAGCACTGAAATCGTATCAGTCTTACGTTACTTATTTTCACATACAAATTTTTGAGCCCAGCCTTTCCTAAGTTTACCACTTCTGCTCTGCAGTTTTAGACAATGCAGGGAATAGGAATGAGTCGTTTTTATTTTATATAAGATATTTAAATTAAAAACCTAGCTCTGCATTTTATCTCCATACACTAAAGGTCAGCACATGTAAATATTTGCTAATATGAAATATTAGTGCTAATAATGAAAGTGTAGTAAACATTAAATGAGTAGAAAAAAAAACGCTTGGTGCGGTGTATTTTTGGCAACAGTTAGTTGTCCTTGGTCTGCTCTGGCAGTTTAGCGGAATATTGCTACTAGGCGGAGTAATCAGACACCTAGCTCTTACCGGGTTGGGGTGCAAAACATTAGCCACTAAATACATGTTCCTAGTTGCTGAAATTCCTCCTTAAAGCATTGTTCTTCTATAGGCCTTGCTAAGTTTTAGATCCTCTGAGAGGGGAGGGTAGATAGCATATTAAACCCATGAAGTGCATGGAAATCACAACAGTCTCTAAAATAATGAAGTGTGTAGCTTTAAGTTTCTGCATCTCAAAACAACAGTTTAAATATTTTTAGAATTTTTTTTTCCAGTGAATTAGACCCTGTCTTTTGTCTTTATTTATATGGACACTTTCATCTTGACCAGAAATAGTCTATTAAACAGTAATTTGGGGTGTGGTGAATTCAGAGTAGTCCATACTAAAATGGTAAAGGCTTAGTTGATCTTTCTTTTAGAAGAAGAGGGACCTGAGAGCACTAGGATCAGAAGGCAACAGAGGCACCTAAGGGCGGGTGGGGGGGTGGGGGGACGGACCAGGAGAAAAGGCACCGGGAGCTGGGAGAGAAATGACTCCAGTTCACGTCTCCTCTCCCATTTCTGTTGTGCTGAGTCAGTGGGGGGCGCGCTTTTATCAAGTTCATATTCATCATTTTGAACACTCAGAAGGAAAGTGCTCTACTCACCTCTTTTCTGTCACTTCTCTTTAGGATATTTTAAACTCATCCTTGTGTTGATAGTTACCTCCTGGTAATAGGAGCTTCTGTAGGAAACAAACACATCATACTAGAATTCTTGAGAAAGATGATAATAGAATTCTCCAACCTTTGTCACAGTAGGAACTTAAATTATTACATCCACCAGCTAGTAAAATTACTAACCCTGGACCCTGTCCGGTACCAGTCCTTATTAAATCATTATTTTAACAGAGTAGTATTCCATATTTCACTATAACATAGGTTATACACAAAGTGAAATATTCTGTTACCCTTCCAGTTTGTCTTTTGATTTTCTTTATATACTTCCCTAGCTTTCATATTTGTGTAGTATCTTCTAATGTATGTTATTTTTCGAGTTTCGTCTGAGTATTTGGGCAAAGTGAACTAAAAGTTGTGTCTTCTATAATGTTTATCATTTGGCTTCAGAAGACAATGTAATAAATCAACATCCAGAAGTAAACATTGTTAATTCTTTTTGTTATTTTAAAATTTTTTGTTCTCCAGCCTTATTGAGGTATAATGTTTTTGTTATTCTCTATATGGGTATATTAAAATCTTTGTTAAATTGTTTCTAGCTTCAGATACATAATTTAACAGGTACAGATATCGGAACATTGTAATATTCTTTGTTAATTACTGGTAATAGCAATTAATTTTCAAATGACATTTCACTTTACCTAGGATTAGATTTTTTCCCCCATCTTGTTTTAAGTTTTAAACTTCAGGACTATATTTTGTTCTTAAGCAAACACTAGTCTTTCTGTAGCTCTTACTAATGAGAAGCACTACCAAGAACCAGGCCTGCAGTGATTGACTGTTGTGAGTGGTGACTGTTTCCATTATTGGGAGGCTCCAGGTGTCTTCTTTGATGTGTTCTCTATCCGATTTGCATCTGAATGTTTTGAACAATGAAATAATACCTTAACTCTGTCTTTAAATACACCTAACAGTTCACTTGTTCTTTTCAGACTGGGAGGAAGAGCAGGTCAGCAGTCCAAATATTCTACGACTTATTTATCAAGGACGATTTCTACATGGAAATGTCACATTAGGAGGTAATAATCACCTTTGTAATGGGATTTAATGTTTACTTCAGGCAGCATTATTCATTTGTTTGTTTAAATGCCTTGTCTGGGGGCACCTGCCTTTGGCTCAGGTCATGATCTCACAGTCTGTCGGTTCAAGACCTCCCTCGCTCTCTGTGCTGACAGCTCAGAGCCTGGAGCCTGGTTTGGATTACGTGTCTTCCTCTCTTTCTGCCCCTCCGCCGCTCGTGCTCTGTCTCTCTCTGTCTCCTAAAAATGAATAAATGTTAAAAAACATTTTTTAGGGGCACCTGGGTGGCTCAGGTCACGATCTCGCGGTCCGTGAGTTCGAGCCCCGCGTCGGGCTCTGTGCTGACAGCTCAGAGCCTGGAGCCTGTTTCAGATTCTGTGTCTCCCTCTCTCTGACCCTCCCCTTTTCATGCTCTGTCTCTCCCTGTCTCAAAAAATAAATTAAACGTTAAAAAAATTTTTTTTTAAAAACCATTTTTTAGGGGCGCCTGGGTGGCTCAGTCGGTTGAGCGTCCGACTTCAGCCAGGTCACGATCTCGCGGTCCGTGAGTTCGAGCCCCGCGTCAGGCTCTGGGCTGACAGCTCAGAGCCTGGAGCCTGTTTCCGATTCCGTGTCTCCCTCTCTCTCTGACCCTCCCCCGTTCATGCTCTGTCTCTCTGTGTCCCAAAAATAAATAAACGTTGAAAAAAAAAATTAAAAAAAAAAAACACCATTTTTTAAATGCTATTGTCTGATTTTACAAAAAAATTATAATTTCAAACTCATAAATTCTCCCTATTCTTTACATTTTGCATTCTCATAAATTTAAGTTTAGCACTGTGATAAGTATTTACTCCCTTATGAAATAAACTCTCATTAGAGGTAGTCTATACCTATTATTTTGTGAATTGAATTTTATCGTACTTTTTAAAAAAGATAATATAAATCAGACGTAATATTTTTAAGTTAAAGCCAGACACACAAAGTAGGAGAAATTTATGATAATTTGTTTTCAGTTTGACTCTAACTGATACAGTTGCCCGTCGTGCAAGAATGAAGGTAAAGGAGTAACATCAGGGAGACAGTGTAGTGCGGGGATTAAAAGCAGATTTAGAACCAGATGGTCTAAGCTGTATCCTAGCGCCACCACTTCCCTCTGTGTCCCCTTGGGGTAGCTACCTCACTTTTCTCATCGATAAAATGGGCTAACAACAGTGCCTACCTCCTAGGTCGGGAGGGTCAGATCAGTCTCTGTCTTCAAAGCACTGAGAACAGTGCTTGGCACACAGTAAACGCTTCTTTGGTACTACCGCTCTTTACATGTGATTGGAGAAATGTAGCTCAAGAGTGCCTCCTAATGGGGTACACTCTCCACCACCAGCAGGGTTTGTAAGTGTATTCTGATAATCAGAGATTGGTAGGCAGATGAGGTGATCCACTGTTATATTTTTGTTTAAATATAGTATGACTTTTTTCTCTAAACCTAACAATGAAATGTTTACTGTGTTTCCTTAAAGGTAGGATATTTTCCTTCGTTCCTTCAGCACGTATTTATTCCTTACATGCTACACGGAGATAGTGGGTCGAACAAGATAGGATCCTCAGGGTGCGTTAGTATCGCGTAGTAGAAACGGATAAAACCCACTCAGCGTAGGGGGTGATAAGGGCTGGCGGAGATGGATGCAAATGATTTATGATGACAGTATCAGGCAGGTGGAACATTTCAGGACAGCATTTCACTCATGACCAGGTTTCAGTGGCAGTGTTAGGTAACTAGTCTAAAAAGTGCTGCTGTCTACCGAGCTACTTTCAAAATGTAGCTTTTAAAAATGTTTTCAAAATAGTAAAAAATAGAACTACCATATGTTCCCGCAACTTCACTTCTGTGTTTTTACCTGAAGAAAATGAAAACCCTGACTCCAAGAAGATAGCCGCACCATGTTCGTTGCAGCATCTTTTACATAGTCAAGATGTAGAAGCAACCTGTGTTTATTGATGATACGCATTTCTGAAGAAAACGGGAGACGCACACACACACACACACACACACACACATACACACACAGGAATATTAGCCAGCCATAAAAAAGAATGAAGTCTTCCCTGCTTCCAACTCAGGACCAATGAGAGACAGAGCTAAATATCCTCCCCAAAGCAATCACATACGATGCATTGCTTCTAGTTAGCCTGTCTCCAACTTACCATACCAATAAATTCCAACCAGAGAATCCCTGAAACCCCTTTGGTTCACTATAAAGCTTTCCCACTTGCCTGACTGCCTCTGAGTCTCTGTCAAATGCAGCTGATGGTGACTCACTCCCTTGATACAGCAAGCTCTGAATAAATATCCTCCATCTGAAACAAAAAAAAAAAAAAAAAAAAAAAAAGAATGAAGTCTTGCCATTTACAACATGGAAATAAGTGAAATAAGTCAGAGAAAGACAAACACCACATGCTCTTTGATATAAGGATGATCGATAAATACAGAAACGAACAAACCAAGCTCACAGAACAGATTTGTGGTTGCCAGAGGGGGCAGGTAGGAGAAATCAGTGAACTGTGTGTGTGTGTGTCTTAGCTGAAATAAATTGAAGAATGAATGAGTGATATAAACTAAGCATTAAAATAAAATAAGTTATTAGAGGATATTGATCTCTCGGCAAGTCCATTCATCTCCAGATAGCTGACCCCCCAATCTTTTTTTTTTTGCCTGTAGATGGTTCTTTTCCAAGTATATATTACACATTTGAAACAAATAAGTAAAACCAAATAAATAAAATACAGCTTTTTTTTTGTTGTTGTTGTTCTTTTTCTAGATCTTTCACAAAGTTGCATGGACCAACTCCTTCATGAAGGATAGGCTATCTTTAGTCTTTACTTGATTGTCTCTGCTGCACATAAGCTCTTGTGATGTTGATTGAATTTAATATCTTAACTGCATGGATGAATCTTGAGACTCTGTTTCCGTTTGAGTATTGACATATGTGAGAAATTTCCCTTACGTCTTTCATTATCTTTTTGTTGTGGCCCCAAAGTTTCAACTTTGTATTGAAGGAAGATCATGGGATTGGTGTTAAAATCAAACTCCTGATTCATTCCCATTAAAGTGTAAATTTTTACTAGTACTTCTTCGGAATTTGTGTTTGTATAATTAACAGATTGACTTCTTGTTACTATTTTCCTTCTGTATTGCTGTCAATATTTTCAAAAACAAAATAAACGACTTCTGGTCTCAGTGATTTAGACAAATAACATGGAAGCATAAGCCAGACCTTTCAAGTTGATCAGTATACCTGGGTGTTTGATAAAGGTTGAATAATAACATTCAACTGTTTGTTTTTTGGTCACAATTTTTCTTTTTAGTCTCCGTGTGTTCTTGAGTGTGGATAATGAAGGAGACGGTACACAGGGCCGTAGTAACTGTCTTCAGATGTTTGAATGGCTTGTGTGGAGAAGGGCGTGGGCTAGGTTTGCATGGCTTGAGACTTGCTCTGGTTTAACCTCTGAATTAGACTTAGGACCAACAGCTGGAAATCAAGTGGGCAGATTATTCAGTACAAAATTATGTGAACATGTCAGGCTGCCTAAAGAAGGGATATGTCACTAAGGGAAAAGAGTGAAATCCTTGTTATTGGTTCCGTACAAGTAGTAGGTACAGCCATGGGTGGGGTTCAGGCCTTTGTGGGTGGTTAAACCAGGAGACTTGGTGCTTCTAGTAATTCTTTTGTTACCAAGTTTCCTTAAAACATAGCCCTGAATGTCCTTTTTTGAGATACAACCTTTTAGTTGCATAGAATTTCAGTCTACCAAAGAAATGGTGTGATAACTGTCTTATTAAGGATAAAGAAGGATAAAAGAAAATACGATCAGCTACAAGTTTGACATCCAGTACATTCCAGATCATTGTTTCCCAAAATGTGCTGGAGACTCTGGCATAAGAATCAGCTGGAATACTTATTTTGAAAAATGCAGATTTCTGCATGCTGGCTAGTTGGAGGAAAGCTCTCTCTCTCTTTCTCTCTCTCTTGCAGTCTCTTTCCCTCCCTCCCTCCCTCTCTTTCTCTCTCTCCCCCTCTCTTTTTCTCCTCCCCCTCCCCACCTCCCAGTCTACAACTGGAATAATTGAATTCCTGGGTGACTTTTATGTAAGGTTGAAAACTGTTGTGGATACCGTACGGTGTCACAGTAGAAAGCAGAGGCATCCGCAGAGAAGGAAAGACAAAGCCTCTTAAATTCTTGTATCCCTCTTCCCTCTACCTTCTTTGATACTGTTAGCATCGATATCTACTATTTCTAGTTAAAATTCAAATGCAGAAGAAAAATAATAATCCCCATCAAATGTGTAGCTTCAAATGGTAAACCTTTACCCAGCAGCTTCCCAGGCCTGTGCAGCGTCTCCATTCACTTACCTGTTTTCTGAGATTCGTTGCTTTCTCAAACTGATGATGACCACAACAGGGTGGTGTTTACCGCCTGCTTTCTTTGTTCCGAGCCCCGTAAGCACTTTCCTTGGATTACTTCATTTAATCGATACAGCTGGAAGGGGCAGGTGATGGAATTGCCATCTCCAATTTGGGCACGGGAAACTGAGGCCTGGGAGCAGGTGACTGACTTGCCCGTGACTCGTCTCCCGTTGGCAAGTAGCAGAGATGCGATTTTCAACCCAGATCTGGCTTACTAGATAGAGTCCAGAAATGGAAGAGGAGTGATATGCAGCTTTAAGTGCAGTCAGGTCTTCCCAGTACACTTAATGAGACTTTTTATAATAGCAAATCTTATTTGCATTTTATTGTTAAATCAAACCTAGGAGATTCTCCGGAAGAGTCCCTCCTCTTCTTTCATCGTAGTGTGTATTTATGAGCCATCCTACTTCACTTGAACTTGAGAAGTCAAGAGAGCAGACCAAATAATGGCTGACCAACTTTAAGTAAGATGGAAACTCACCTTGGTTACGTTAAATGTTAATAGCATTGAAGCTGTTTAGGACTGGTCTTTAAATCTGCATGTTAACCATCATCCTATAGAGCAGGATTTCAGAAGCAGGTAACGGGAAGGCCACACTTGCCTGATTATAAACCTGCCTTAAATTTGTAGTCAGTGAAGAGAACGTAGTTCTGGATGTCAGACCTGAAACATCCCGCCTGTGGCAATAACTTCCTAAGTTGTTTTATACTGGTTGCTTCTAATTTTTTTTTTTTCAACGTTTATTTATTTTTGGGACAGAGAGAGACAGAGCATGAACGGGGGAGGGGCAGAGAGAGAGGGAGACACAGAATCGGAAACAGGCTCCAGGCTCTGAGCCGTCAGCCCAGAGCCCGACGCGGGGCTCGAACTCACGGACTGCGAGATCGTGACCTGGCTGAAGTCGGACGCTTAACCGACTGCGCCACCCAGGCGCCCCTGGTTGCTTCTAATTTTATATACAGAATAACAAGGACATTCACCATGAAACTCAGTGTTTGTATTTGCTTAAGTGGTTCGTGGACATATGGGTATGTGTTACATTATTCTACGTCTCAAACTTTTCATAATAAAACCATTCTATTAGGAATGAGAAAAACCTTTTAAATTAAGACTTAATTAGAAAACAGTGATTATTAAGAATACCAAGACAGTGATTCTCTTAAAATAACCTTTGAGAGAAAATTGTTTTCTAACTGAATTCTACAGGGTTGAGAATAAATATTTAAAATTAAATTTGTTGTTTCTTCTATTTCGACACCACGGTGGTATGTTCAAGGCAGTAATTTTCTTAAGTGACTGCATATTTCATAGATAATTAGATTTAGAAACAAGTCTCTCTTAATCTAAGCTTTTCCCTAATCTAGAAAAGGTAGTCTCGAAAATTTTTTTTAGTTTCTTTTCTCCTCTTGTCCCCTTTTCTCTCGTCCCCTTTCTTAAGCATTTTCTCTTGTCCCCTTTCTTAAGCATTACGGATATCTGTGTCAGACTAATGGCCATAGCTGGGCAGAATAATTTCTGAATTGTTTCTGAGAATATTGACCTAATCTCATTTTGTAAGACGTGCTCTAACTGGTAAGAAGTTCAGTCTGCTGAGGAAGTCCTGCAGAAAGCGATCGATTCTTTAAGTGGTTTCAGTTCCGACTGGTGATTTCAGTCGGTCAGTATGTATGTCACAAACTACCTTCTGCTTTTCCCATAGCATTAAAACTTCCTTTTGGCAAAACAACGGTGATGCATTTGGTGGCCAGAGAGACATTGCCAGAGCCAAACTCTCAAGGTAAGCCGGGTACCGCAGAGGTTGTTACTCACTTGAGCCGCGGAGACAGGCACTCGAAACGGTTCTTGGTTTTTTTCTGAACCTTCTGAGGGAAAGGAAGTTTTCATTGTTTACGGACAGAGCTTGTTAAGCAAATAACCAGACATCCTGGAAACAGGCTATAATGAAAACAGGCTGTAATTATAATTACAGCTTTTTAATTAAAAAAAAATTGCAGGGGCGCCTGGGTGGCACAGTCGGTTAAGTGTCCGACTTCAGCCAGGTCACGATCTCGCGGTCCGTGAGTTCGAGCCCCGCGTCGGGCTCTGGGCTGATGGCTCGGAGCCTGGAGTTTCCGATTCTGTGTCTCCCTCTCTCTCTGCCCCTCCCCTGTTCATGCTCTGTCTCTCTCTGTCCCAAAAATAAATAAAAAACGTTGAAAAAAAATTTTTAAAAAAATTGCAGACATTAAAAACAAATTCTTACTATGTTTGGATGCCACCCCTCCCCCCCAACCCCTGATTCGAGCTCTTTTGTAAGCAAGGCTTTTCTGCATTTTCTCTAGGTCAGAGGAATCGCGAAAAGACTGGAGAGAGTAATTGTTGCGTAATCCTGTAAACACCGTGTGCTGCGTGTGCTGTCATGTGGTCTATGTCTTTCTCGCTGCTGGGACAGAAGAGACCCGACATTGCTTCGGAAACCCTTAGGAAGAGTCTGCCTGTAAATCCATGGACCTGAATGATCCCATGAACGCTGTCATCTTTCCTCATCAAAGTAAAAAGAACCAAGAACATTTTTTCACCATGCGTTTTTATTTCTAGTTTCTTCGTTTCTGTTGAGCAGTTTTAAAATCTATTGGTTTTTGGATGCTGTCAATCTCTAGGCGCACGGTTCGCAAGTTACCTTCCTAGCGGAAACCATTTTGCCGCCACAAATTTTCATCACCAGAACTAACAAATCAAGTGTTCCGAATATAGTTTGCACTAAAAAAGATTGACATTATTTTCTTCATCAGCAGATTTTACAACATGGTTTATGGTACCTTAAAAGTGCTCGGAAACACAATTCCGCACTGGAAAACACTCAGCAATTAATGAAGTTAATTAGTGGGCCCACTGGAGAGGGAAAAATGGAATAGAAATGGAAATGTTGGGTGAATTCTATCAAAGTCAGCCATGGTGGCTGCACTGGCACAGAGTACAAAACTGAGTGTGACTATTTTCATGGCAACAAATGAAAAAACAAAACGTGCCTGTTGTTTAAAGCACTCGGCGGAGAGCTGACGAAACGAATTGCTTTTCCTTTCACACCTGCACTCCTCAGTCCCGCGGTCACTGAGTGCTTGTCCACACAGCACAAAAGGGGTGCGAGTGCGCTTCCTAGCCTTAACGTGGGAGGGTCAGTTCCATTCTCGTAGACGTTCATTGCCGCACAGAGATAATAGAAAACCTCATTTACTTATCAATTTTATGTATTTGAAGGTCAGCAAATTGGATTTTTCCAAAATTGCTCGTCTGTAACCGTCCAGTGTCACACTCACTCACTGGGGTTCAAATGAATTCTTAAAATTGAAATAATTCTCCATAGTAACCAATTTTGTTTCTTTATGTAGTTTGCATTTGGTATTAGTGCTTGCAATTGTATTAAAATCAAAAGCTGATTTTTTAAGGCGTACTACATGATTAAGGATGACGTTCTTTTGTTTTGTACCAATCATTTAAAAATTGATAATGCTAAAACCAATTTGCACAGCACTAAAGCATGAGCTAGTTTCATCTAAACCTGTAAAAATATAAAAGATTTTATATTTTTTCACTGGGAAGAAATTCTTCCTGGATGAAATTACAAATATGTGTAGAATATATTTAATAAAAAACTTATAAAATACCTAACTATAGAACTTAAATATAGATTGGCGTGTAGTATATAGAACAATATTCCATATAAATAACTTTAGCCTTTATGAGAACGAAGTTGCAGGCTGACATTATGTTCTGTACTTTAAGTGTCCATGGCCCTTAAGAAAACATTAAGTGTAAATGGTTTCAAATGGTCAGCTTTGTCTAAAGGTAATCAGGTTATTTTACTCATTGTCAGTGCTTTGATGAAAAGGCTTTATATGCAGTAGATCTACGAAAATATTGTTCATACTGATCAGAATTAAATTTGTATAGAGCAGAGTTTTAAAATGAATGTAAATAGCACTAAACATTTTCTTTCTGCAACCTGTACTTAGAGATTCTTTCTGTAAACTAAAAATAAAATATCGTAGTGCATTTATTTCAGTGGTAATTTTAAAGGTCTTGATTAAATTGATTGTTGTTTAAGCACCGTCTCATCCATGTTAAAATTGTGTTCTACCTTTATTTCTGAGTCTTTAAAAATTTTGCGTAATATTCCATTGTTAGTTTCAGGAGTATTCACAGTGTATCTTTGATATTTAACCTGGTTAATTTGTGCACAGAGCAACAATGGGTAGAATTATGCAGTCTCTGTTATCACTAAAATGTTGTATTCGGATGTTAAATATTTATATGCTTTGTTGACTAGCTCAAATGTGAATTCCGTTAGTGTTTGACTAAAGAAGAATCTGGTAGTTACTAAATGGGGCAATTAAGCCATTTATGGCTCTGTTCTTTTGTAAAGCAAACTACTGGTGATTATTTTTAATACCTGTTTTAATTCTAATTGCTCTTCTGTTTTTCCAAAGTTCAAGACTATCAGTTCATTATGATTGAATTTGTATGATGGTTTAAAAACTATTCTCTATTGGTTTTCAATATATTTTTCTGTGTGTTCTCCTGTTATAAATTTCCCTTCTACAAGACCTCCATTTAAAGTTTGCAAAATGGATAAACTGGTTCATCAGTAGAGAAAGAATTGTGTCACTTAATTCCTAATAACATTGTTGTGCAAAATGAAAAAAAAAAATAGCAGTAAAATTATATACTGAAAACACCAAAAATTTAGATGCCTTAATAGTATATACACGAAAATACTCAACTATCCCTCTTAAAATAGTTCCTTGGACTGCCTGATGATTACAATATGATTTATCATATCCAAGGCTACTATTGAAGATCCCTCTGCCAAAAATAACAGCTCACTTACCGAAAGGTAAAGGCTACATAGATCTGGTAATGTAAATAAAGCCTGAATTATGGGCCTGTGACCCTGCCCAGTGCTTGGTATCTAACTCACCTCTTTTACCTAAATTATCCTAGACTCTGTTAAGTGTTCTGGACAAGGCGAAGCTTTTCTTCTTTATTAAAACCTCAGCATGTCTCCTTGATCTGAATTATTTGCTTTCTCTTCGAGATAGGTTGTATCTTCTCCTATCATGAAAAATATAGTATCTAACATCGTCAGTCACATTAAATGAGGTTTTCTCATAACAAACATTTATCCTTAGTTTGATGTCATCTTGACCAATGTTGCAGAAATTTCTGTTAGCTGATTGTGGTAAACAATGTTTAATGTGAAAAGAAATTAAAACTTTCATCATCTGTTGTAGAATATTTTCTTCTTTTAAATGGCTTCTGCTCGTAATTTTGGTGCGTTTTCCTCTTCTTCACTGCTTTTCTCTTTTTCTTCCCTTCGATTTATTTCCTTACGTCCTGCAGTAAAATCGCACTGCACCGGCCTTTACCAAAATCAAAGGGAAATGACTCTTCAAACTTCAGCATGCCCTCACGCCATCCTTATTGGTAACTGTCACAGGCAAGCCTTCGGGTTTTTTCCCCATAACGGCTTTGTAGTAGCCAGACAGCAGACAGGTGAGAGGAGGGCTTGAGGGGGGCGGACAACCTCTCTGTAACCGCGGGCACCCCAGCCTGGTGGAGTGGGCGTCTTGGCCAAGGCAGCCGGTGGCCACTGCGGCCCCCTCGGCTTCTCCCCCCACCCCCCGCCACCTAGTGCGCTTTCTTCCCAAGACCACAAGGCACGCGAAGCTCTTTTAGGGACTCGGCAAGAGGGGCGTGGCTCCTGGAAGAGTTCATGGGCAAAATTAAGTGAGAAACCCGTAATCCTTGGGGAGTAGAGTTTAAACCAGCACTAGAGTATGAAAACATTTTCCTTACTATTTGGTGGTCTTTGACAATGCTCTCAAATGTTTGTCCTTGAATACTATTTTGTTGTGGTGGTTCTGCCTCTTTTTCAAGATCACAGCTTTCAAGAAATACAGTGTAGACATAGGGCGTCAACACTGGAGAAGAGGGAGTGTCAGTTTCTCCTAGGATTTCCACCAATAAAAAGAGATAAACACACAGTTCTTAAAATGCCTGTAGAAGGGATTTGTGTTTGAGTTGTGAGAATCTGTCTGGGTTTAAAGAATAGTTACTACATATTCAAACATTACTACCTAATTTTTATTTTTTGCATTTCTCGAGCTGTGTTTTGACATAAGAGAAGTCTACGGTGTGCTGAGAGCAACTTTATTCAAATAATACACGGAGGGGATAATCTAGAGGGGAGTAGTGGCTGACCGGAAGTGGTCCTGGAACCTCAGGGTTCCGCTGGGGGCTGCCTCTGGACTTTGCAGACGCTGCACACGACAATAAAACTTTGGGGGCTGTTTAGTTCACAGCTGTCTGCCCGATAAGATCGTTTTTCCAGTAGTCTGGAACCTGGCCGTCTCGGGTCCCTGGTTCTCTGGGGGCATCGCTTCCTGGCTTCCGTCAATCTGTGTGCCACTTTTTGCCCTTGTGCTTCTCAGAAGCACTTTTTAACAGTCCATTCGACTGGTCCTCAGTCCTCAGATTTCAGAATGAGAATACCCGGACTTCGGAGTCAGGCCTGGCTTCAAGCTAGTGACTTGGAACAAGTCGTTTCATCTGTGGGCTTCGATCTTTTTTTTTTTTTTTTTCATATAGAATAAGAATAATACCTATTTTGTAGGGTCATAAGGTTATTTTAAAATAAATATCGAGAGCACTGTTTTGCCTATGAACTTACCTGGCAAGCTGGCAAAGCTGTCAGAAGTCTTTATGGCAAAAATTAAATTCCAGGCATCGACAGGGACTCTACAAAAAGTAGCTTGCAAAAATGTCAGAAAGTATACGGAGACTTGTAAAAAGTTTTTTTACCGTTTATTTTTGAGAGAGAGGGAGACACAGAATCCGAAGGCGGCTCCAGGCTCCGAGCGGCCAGCACGGAGCCCGACGCGGGGCTCAGACCCGTGAATCGTGAGATGGTGACCTGAGCTGAAGTCGGAGTCTCAACCGACTGAGCCACCCGGGCGCCCCTATGTTTAGAGACTTTTAAAATGAAGCCAAAAGTGGGGAGATCTTAAAAATAAGCCTTACGTTAGAGGAAAAGTAGAGGTAATTCACCAGTGAGACATGGCTTCAGATATGGATACCAGGTTATAGAGCTTGGACGATAATCCTAGAACTAGACGTATTAACAGAAGAACGCGATTCAAAATTTGAGACGTGATTTATTGACTAAAGCGTAAAAACAGACGTGTACGTTGTTCAAAAGAGGCCTAAAGGGGTGGGAAGCAGGGCCGTGTCTAGCCACATACATGGAACTTCACAGATGGGAGGGGTGAGGCGGGTGAGAAGTGTCTGATGATGGGGAGAGGAGGCAAAAATGCGGGCTAACGCTTCAGACTCGGGCTACTGATTTCTGAATCCAGGAACCACTGAGGCAAGGTACTTGTGCCGAAGGAGCAGGACCTCCCTGGGGTTCTTTTTTTTTTTTTTTTTTTTTTTTACGTTTATTTTTGAGAGAGAGCACGGGTGTGCGTGAGCAGAGGAGGGGCAGAGAGAGAGGGAAACAGAGGATCCGAGGGGGGCTCTGCCCGTGACCCACGAGCCTGATGCGGGGCTTGAACTCACAAAAAGTGAGATCATGACCTGAGCTGAAGTCAGACACTCAACCTCCCGAGCCGCCCAGGCGCCCCGGGACCTCGCTGCAGTTCTTATTCACCAAGACGATCCGTTGGCTCTTGACTCGTGGAAATGCCGTCTCACGGTTGTGTCCTCCTAGATTTCTGTGATGATCAAAGCAATTAAGGCCGACCCTGCTGAGTGCTTCTCCAACACACTCCCCTCTTCCTCGCTGACGGGGCTCTGATTTTTTTTTTCACTCTTCGCCCTCCTCCCCCATGTGGCTCAGGGAAGCATGGCCTTGTCCCAGCTCCCAGGCTAACTCCCATTCCCTTCGGCGTGATGGTTTAGAGGCGGCCGTGGGACCGATCCTGGCAAACGGAACTGGAAGGGAACTCGGCTGATGGTGTTTCTAGAGAAAGTTCTCCCTCTCAAGGGGACCTTACAGGAGACTGTTTTGCCTCCGGACATTATTATGGATGTCACGATGGAAACCTCTATAGCCACCTTGTGACCCTCAGGTGGGCCGGCCTGGGGCCAGAGCCAGTGCCTTGCATCTGCAGAGCAGAAAGACGGAAAGACTCCCGGCCCCCGAGTGTACTGCAGAACCGCTTTGCCCGCGTGAAGCCCGTGCTCGAGACCTCCCGAGAGCCCATCGCATATATTTACTGGCGACATAAACATCCTTAATGACACCTAGAAGGGACGGCTAGACATCGACGTACCCTCCAAACCGTATGAAATTAGTGTGCAAAAAGATGAGAGAAAACCACGAAATGATTCTGCGTTCGCATCTCCCAAGAATCGATCTCTGTCGCAAATTGTCCTGATGGTGAAGGAAAAGAGAGACACCTGAAGACCATCATGCCACAGGTCAGCTCTCCGATCTTGCAACGTTTTAGAAGGCATGAGCCGCAAAAGGGAGGGTGGACACAGAAATCAGAGATGGAGGCACTTAGCGTCCAGCCCCTCTGAGAATCGTGTCAGAAAGACTTGGAATGAGGTGGCGTTGACAAGATAATAAAAAGTACATGTTTGCTGTGTTCAAAACAAAAGAAAAAGCAGGGATATACCGCTGGTCGTCAACCCTGGCTGTCCCTTAGAGTCACCTAGGGAGTTTTCTGTCTTTCTTTCTTTCTTTCTTTCTTTTCTTTCTTTCCTTTCCTTTCCTTTCCTTCCATCTTCCTTCCTTCCTTCCTTCCTTCCTTCCGTCTTCCTTCCTTCCTTCCTTCCTTCCTTCTTTTTAATAGTAAAGCTTGGGCCTCTCACATTAGCCAGATTAATTCTGCACACTTGTGGCTTGGAGCAGTTGCCTGAGTTTCTGCAGAAAACAGACCCACGTTAAATACCAGGACTACAAAGCAACACAGTGGAGAGGTGGGAATCTAGAAGGGAAAGTGGGATTGGAAACCAAATGGGATGCTGGAGACAGGAACAAGGTGCCAGCTACGCTGGGCTCAAGCTCCCAGACCCCGGCCAGTTAACGTTTCAGGATTCTTCAAGGACGCATGTGCTGAGTGAGCGGGTCATATGGTGGCCGGGGGGTGAAGGGGGAGCCCTAGACCCCCTCCCTCCTGCTGGCCCTCCCACGTGCTCCCCACCGCCCCTGCTCCGGGAGCCCAGGAAGGCCCAGCCAGCCCTCCCAGCATCCTCAGCGCTGTCCCTGATCCCTGTGTGGCCCAGGATGCCCACTTCCGTTCCCCTTGCCTCCCCTCATCCCAGCAACCCTCTCACCGGGCCCTGAGGAATTGAGGACCCGGCAGAAATCCGCCACGTTGCCTCGACCTGGACGTTTCCTTTCATTTTCTCACTCCCCCTGGAGGGGGCTGCCTCCTGGGCAATCCCGGAAGTACTGTTGTCAAAAGCTGTCACTGCCTGAGCGCTTCCATGGAGACAAGCGTCATTCCATGGTCGTGTCGTGGGCTCGCACTACGGGGGAGAAAACAGGCCCAGAGACGTACAGCTTATTTTTTGACCCAAGAGGTTCATTTTCCTAGGCAGACACTGTTCCTGAAAAGAATCTTCGTTGTTTTCTTTTGTTTTTAAAAGTAATTTTTGCTCATTGTACCACATCTCATGATTACAGAAAAGCAGGAGGAAAAAGAAACTCATCCCATCCTCCAGAACCAACCACTAACATCTGGGTGAATTTATTTATTTTTTATTTTTATTTTTTTAGAAATTTTTTTTAACGTTTATTTATTTTTGAGACAGAGAGAGACAGAGCATGAACGGGGGAGGGGCAGAGAGAGAGGGAGACACAGAATCCGAAACAGGCTCCAGGCTCTGAGCTGTCAGCACAGAGCCCAAAGCGGGGCTCGAACCCACGGACCGTGAGATCATGACCTGAGCCGAAGTCGGACGCTTAACCGACTGAGCCACCCAGGCACCCCTGGGTGAATTTCTCCTAGTCCTCTTTGTTAATATGTATACACTAAAAATAAAAACAACAGATACTACAAGCCAAGTTTATATATTATTTTTCATCTTTAACATAAGTATGCATCCACAGAATATTAAATCTTTGCACACACATTTGTTTGTAGCTATATAATAGTCCATTTTGGAGGCATATCATTTTCATTGATGCATTTAATAAATGTCTAATATAAAAATTGCAATGGAATAGTAGCTCACCGGAATGGCTCAAAAATAATTTTAACGGTATTTTTTTATTTTTGAGAGACAGAGACAGAGCACGAGCAGGGGAGGGGCAGAGAGAGAGGGAGACACAGAATCCGAAGCAGGCTCCAGGCTCCGAGCTGTCGGCACAGAGCCCGACGCGGGGCTCAAACCCACGAACCACAAGATCTGAGCCGAAGTCAGACACTCAACCGACTGAGCCACCCAGGTGCCCCTCGAATGGCTAAAATCAAAAGGACGACAATATCAAGTGTTGGCAAAGATGTGAAGCAACCCGAATGCTCGCGTATTCTTGGTGAGCCTGTAAATTAGAACAACTGTGGTACAAAACGCTCTTGTCGTTATCCACCAGAGCTAAAAATATGTATATCTTGGGACCTAGAAATTCCACTCCTGGATGAATAGTCAACAGAGACGGATGTTTGTCCACGAAGGACATGTACAAGGGTCTTCATAGCTACTTGGTTCACGAACAAGAGGCAACCCAAGTGCCCATCAACAGCAGATGACAACAGTATGAGGTCATCTAAATGAAGTTCACAAACAGGCAAACCTGGTGTTTGGTGATGGAATCAGAATAACGTTACCCTTTGCTGGCGAGGGGTGCGATTACCTAGGAGAGAGAATGAGGGGGTTTTCCGCGGTGCTGGAAATATTCTCTACGTTGAAATGTTTACAAGGGAGTGCGCATACACCTCTAACAACCGAGCTGTTCGCTTAAGATTTATGTGTTTAGGTAATCTCTGGATACGAGTTAGAGCTCCATAAAAACAAAGGGCAAAGAAAGAAATTTTTTTTTTTTCAACGTTTATTTATTTTTTTGGGACAGAGAGAGACAGAGCATGAACGGGGGAGGGGCAGAGAGAGA
The DNA here is from genome assembly GCF_016509475.1 of Prionailurus bengalensis. Lineage (NCBI taxonomy): Eukaryota > Metazoa > Chordata > Mammalia > Carnivora > Felidae > Prionailurus > Prionailurus bengalensis. The sequence goes on along the minus strand of NC_057343.1, from coordinate 9,086,383 downwards.
GGGAGACACAGAATCGGAAACAGGCTCCAGGCTCTGAGCCATCAGCCCAGAAGGAAAGAAATTTTTAACGCACACCAGGAAAGACGCAAGGCACTAGGGATTTAATGACAGTAGTCCAGGCCGCCTCCGAGCTTCCTGGATTTCACCTAATTTTGGACATGTAAGCTATTTCAAGCATTTCTACACATAAATCAATACGAGAAATTATTAGGAAAATGTTGAGGCACCTGGGTGGCTCAGTCGGTTAAGCCACCGGTCATGATCTCACTGTCGTGGGGCTGAGCCCCGTGTGGGGCTCTGCACGGACAGCACAGAGCCTGCTGGGGATTCTCTCTCTCCTCACTCCTCTCTCCTCTCTCGGAAGAGATGGGGCGGGGGGGACCACCCCCACTTGCTTTCTCGGTCTCTCTCAAAATAAATCATCTTAAAAAAAAAGTTTCCCCAACTTTGCATCCGGAAAATTCCAAACCCACAGGAAAGTTGCAAACATTGTCTAATGACAACTCACGTAGCCTTCATCTACATAACCATCATTTGTTACTGTTTTGCCACATTTGCTTTCTCTCTAGACCTATAAAGACAAATAGGTACATGGAATACAAAGAAACAAAGATTTGGGAGGTGAGTGGTGAATCCTTTGAAAGGATTCATGCCCCTTTACCCTGAAATCCTGTAGCATCTATTTACTGACAAGTATTCAGGGAATTCATTTCACAGTCAGGATATTTAACTGATTTGAAGCATGTTATTTAAAATACAGCCAATATTGAAATGTCCCACAATTGTCCCAATAACACTCTCTAAGCTGTCTTCCCCACCCCCAATCTAGGGTCCAATCAAGTTATCACACGTTTCATTTAAAAAAAAATTTTTTTAATGTTTATTTTTGAGAGAGACAGAGACAGAATGCAAGTGGATTAGGGGCAGAGAGAGAGGGAGACACAGAACTCGAAGCAGGCTCCAGGCTCTGAGCTGTCAGCACGGAGCCCGACGCGGGGCTTGAACCCACGAGCTGTGAGACCATGACCTGAGCCAAAGTCAGATGCCCAACCAACTGAGCCACCAGGCGCCCCACAGATTTCATTTAATTTCACACAACCTTAGTCTTCTTCCTCCCAGGGGAATCCCCTGTTGTTTTCGTCTTTCAAGACATTGATATTCTTGAAGGGTCCAGGCTAGTTGTTGTGTAACCTCTTGAGAGACTTTTCGAGTCTTTTTACTCCTGCTTCTCTGTCCTCCTTGCTCCCGAGGGACCATTCTTCCATCCCGGCTGTGAATCTCCTGCCATCAGACCAGAGAACCCATTAACCTTTTTCCTGTGGTCCTCAGCTCCCATGAAGGGAACCGAACTTCTGCCCCCTGGAGGTAGAGAGCTGCGGATGGGGGGGTGGGGTCCTCAGTCAACCCTCCTGGCTGGGTGCACGGGCCACTGTCACACTTAGGTGCTGGGACCAGTGAGCACAGCTGGGTAGGAGAATACATATAAAAATAGGACACAGGCTGCCCCAAACACTATTATGTGGCCTTGAAATCTTGTTTTGAGAACATTATATTCTAAGATTGAGTGAAGCGAAACTGGAGAAAAGGGAGAGTACAGAAAAGCCATGGAATGAATATAAGGAGCCCAGCCTCCTGTACGGAGCCCGATTCACACTTGTTTTCTTTCCAGATCATTTCCCAGCAGCAGGGTGCAGAGCATCTGTGACATGTGAAAACACCTCAATTAAAACTCCATTCTACTATCGATGCACATTTGGGTTGCTTCTTGATTCTGAACGACGAGGCCATTAAGATTCTTGTGTATGCATTTTTAAGGACAAACACACAGTCTTCTAATGTTATGTCCCTGCTCACCCCTATGTGGGATCAGAAAATTGGGCACGGGTATGGTTTCGGAAGCTATGTGTGATGGCTAAAATTTTGTGTGTCAACATGACTGGGCCATGGGGGGCAACCCGATGTTATTCCGGGTATTTCCGTGAGGCTAGTTTTGCATGAGATTAACCTTCAGATTGGCAGACTGAGTCGTGCAGATTGCACTCTGTGATATGGTGGGCCTTATCCAATCAGTTGAAGGCCTGACTAGAACAAAAAGTTGCCCCTCCTGGGCGTGAGAGAGGATTCTTCCTGCCTGCTGGCCTTCAAACTGGGGACATGGGCTTTTTTCCTGCCTTTGGACTACAACTGAAATATCAGTTCTTCCTGGGTATCAAACCCGCTGGCCCTTAGGCTGGAACTATGCCATCAGCTTCTCTGGATCTCCAGCTTGCCAACTGCAGATCTTAAGACTTGCCAGCCTCCTTGATTGCATGAATCAGTTCCTTATAATAAATCCTGTCTCTACGTGTACATACATCCTATTGGTCCTGTCTTTCTAGAGAACACCAACACAGTAGGCAACTGATAATTCTTAAGAAATGTTAAAGATTCAGCAATATGGGTGGGGTTTGCTACCATAAAACCTCCCAGGGATAAAACATCTTCAGGGATCCCATCTCACTACTTTTTTGTTTAGTCTTTGTTGTTTTGTTTTGTTTTGCCCTTTCCCTACCAGCTTTGAACTCTGATGGGTCTGCATATTAGAACATCTGTGGGATTCTTACGCTCTCTGACATCAGTGGTCCAGCTGTTTTGTTTTGTTTTTTTTTTTTTTCAGCTGTTTCACTAGAATATGCTGCAACCTTGGCCGATGAATCCCTTCCCTCAATACAATCGAGTGTTGCCTGTGTTCTAAGCATAGGTGAGCCATCAGGGATTCTGAGTCAAATGGAATGATTCCTGCTCTCAAGAAGCCAATAGTCTAGTGGAGGCAGATGATAAGCAGAACTCATAAGCCAGCAACTGTGATATAACCTGACAGATACGATTGTATATCCACGAGATTTCATGAGAACACAGTGGGCCAGTACCAATCCGAAACAGGGAAACCAGGAAGGGCTTTTGGGAGACGATAATGTCCAAGTAGAATCTTTAAACACGAGTAGGATTTGGGGGCACCTGGGTGGCTCAGTCGGTTAAGCGTCCGACTTTGGCTGAGGTCATGATCTCGCGGTTTGTGGGTTCGAGGCCTGTGATGGGCTCTGGGCCGACAGCTCGGAGCCTGGAGCCCGCTTCGGATTCTGTGTCTCCCTCTCTCTCTGCCCCTCCCCTGTTTTACTCTGTCTCTCTCTCTCAAAAAATAAATAAATAAATAAATAAATAAATAAATAAACATTTTTTAAAAATGAGTAGGATTTAGGGGCGCCTCGGTGGCTCAGTCAGGTACGCACCACCTCTTGATCTCAGCTCGGGTCGTGATTTCAGGGTTGTGAGTTCAAGCCCCACATTGGGCTTCATGCTGGGCACGGAACCGACTTAAAAGAAAAATGAGAAGGATCTGCACATCAGCGTTCAGTGTTCAGCATTATTCGCAAGACCCCAAAGGCGGAAACTACCCAGATGTCCATCGACAGATGAACGGGAAAGCAAAATGGGGTATTTCCATTCAATGGAATACTATCCAGCCTTTAAAGGGACATTTTGACACCTGCTGCAACACGGATGAGCCTTGAAGATGCTATTTCACGTGAAATAAGCAGACACAGAAGGACGAACATTGTGGAGGTAAAAAGTAAAATAAAGGTTGCCAGGGGCCGGGGGGAGTTAGTGTTTAATGGGGACAGCGTTTCAGTTTGGGAAGATGAAAAGAGTCCCGGAGATGGACGGTGGTGATGTTCGCACAACAGTGTGAATGTGCATCATGCCCCTCAATTGCACACTTAAAAAATGGGCAAATGATAAATGTTATGTTCGCGTATATTTTACCACAATAAAAAATAATAACATTTTTCAAAAATATGAGTATTATCCAGGGAAAGGGGCATGGTGGAGTGTCAGAAAGGTGGGGTGGGGGCACCTGGCCAGGAGATTTTGAGATTTTGAAGTGCATGACCTTGAACGAGTGCGTCAGAAAGTTGAGGCTAGAAAGGTGGGCAGGGAGCGTGTCATGAGGAACCTTGGAAGCCCTGCCAGGGACTTTGGACCTTTTCTGAAGACAGCTGCCCGAATAAGTGTCACCCACTTTCACAGCACCCCGGATGGGCTCTGATCATCTGGGCGTAATTCCCACCAGCCTTTCTAGCCTGAGAAATTATAAATTGCTCTTGTCAAAAAATGCTTGTGATCAGGGGGCTGATCACCTGGGGGGTGAGCCACCAGAGGGGTGGCAGGGGGAGCCACCTGGGTGGCTCCATCAGTGAAGTGTCCAACTCTTGATAATCGGCTCAGGTCAAGATCTCAGAGTTTGTGAGTTCGAGCCCCGCATGGGCTTTTGTGCTGGCGGTGCAGAGCTCGCTTAGGATCCTCTCTCTCCCCCTCTCTCTGCCTCTCCCCTACTTGCGCTGTCTCTCTATCAAAAATAAATGAATAAATTTAAAAAATGCATGTTATCAGAGTCAGCCTTATAAATACAGAGAACAAACTGATGGTTGCCAGAGGGGCGTGGGTGTGGGATGGGCAAGATGGGTGAAGGGGAGCGGGAGACACAGGCCTTCAGGGATGGAGTGACTAAGTCTCGGGGACAAAGGCACGGTGTAGGGCAGGCAGTCAGTGGCATTATAGCAGCCTTGTGTGGTGACAGATGGTAGCTACATTTGCGGTGAGCCCAGCAGAACGCACAGAGTTGTAGGATCACTATGTTTACACCTGCCGCGAACGTTACGCGTCAGCTACGCTCAAATTTAGAGAGTTTAAAGGCAAAACAAAAACTGCTTTATCATGAAGAATTCAAACAGTCCTAAAGATGGAGAGATGACCACAAGCCCCTCACTCCTAAATAAGACCACGATCTGAGTCTTTTCTATTCACACTGTGGGTAGAGACAGTTAATGAGCAAAGTCACTTTTAGAAACTCGGGGTCGTAAAAGAGAAGCTGTGTTGAATTCTGTAGGCGCTGCATTTCAGTTGCACTGGACAAAAGAGACTCAGGGGAGGTGAAAGAGTTCCTGAGGTCAAAGGTAACGTAAAAGTTTCTCAGCGCGAGAGGGCTGTTTCCCAAAGATCCCTGTAGGATCAAAGAAAGCAATTATGAAGGGGGGAAAAAAAGAAAAAAGAGGCTGGGTTATTATTTCTGTAACTTTCTGTATCAATGTCAGATAACACCGATTGATTCCTTTCTCCAATGGATGAAAACGTTTATGCTTCTTCCCACTGAACTCCTCTGAATTTTTGGTCGGTTGTGTGATAATTTTAGTATTTTTCAGATTCCTAACACATGCACTGTGCTCCGTAATTACGTGTTCCCATGATTATTTAGTTTTGACCCTATATTTAAGTGGATTCCATCTTCCGTTCCACTAAGGCTTTGGTTGCTGTGGTCAGTCTCACTTGTTTCTTTTAGAGCTGATGGTGTTTTACCGGGTGCCTGGAAACTTCTCCGTGGACGCCAAGAGTTCAAAAGCTTCTCCAGGGTGAGCCGCGGAACAGCCTTGAGGGTGAAAATCTGCAGGATCTTGGGGTGTACTTTTAATCTGCAGATTCAGTTCCCTCTGGGAAGTTTTTTTCTATATCTCTTTGAGCACATCTTCTGTTCTACTTGTCAGTCCTCTGCTGCAGGGACGCCAATTATCCTTATGTTGGATTATCTTCATGTTTGCACCGTATCTAGGATCTTCCCTGTTTGCTTTAACATCCGTGTCTTTCCCGTCTGCATTCGCTGAGATTACTTCAAGTCTTCCTTCTGTGTCAGCATTTCAGTTTGCAGCAACAGCCAGTCCTTTGGTTTTTAAGTGTATACCTTAGTGCTCTAATTATGATGCTCCAGGGTGTGCGGAAGGGGGCAGGGGCAGAGGGGAATGGAAGGAAAGGAAGAAGGTTCAGATGCACTGCTGCACAGTCCCTGTGGAGAAGCTCCAGCCTGCCCTCTCTGTCCTGTGGCTGAGCCAGGGTTCCCTCCGCCTGGCCGGGGTGCCTTTCACTCCCACATGGGGCCACCCTCAAGGTGCAGGCTGTTCTCCCCGGCCCTCCCTTCTGCTGCAGAATCAGCACCATTTGTTACTGTCTCCCTTTTCTCAACCCCCAAACTCCTCAGTCCCTCCCTTGGCTCTTTGTAAAGTGCTCTTTCTATTCACTTCTCAGGCTACTGGCTACACGGAGGAATAACAGCGCCACCAACGGACTCATTGTTTTAAGTAGTTATTTGATCATCTACCTGCCTTTTGACAACCACTTGCCATGTTTGACTTCCCTTCTCGTTCACTCGTTCTTTATTTATTGATCACCTACAAGCCATGTATGGGGGGGGGGGGGGAACACCGAGAGTTCAAGGACAGGTGATACAGCCTCTGCCCATAGTTTATGATTCATTTCATGATCCGTCTCCTCAGTCATCAGATATTCGCAGCTTGCTGTTAGCTATTATTCTGTTCCTCTCTACCCCCGCCGCCCCCACTCTGTGCTGTCAGCATCTCTGACTTTAGAATATTATAGCAACCAGCTCCTGAACAGTCCTCTTTGCCCAAGACTTCTCAGAGAAATATCTGGTCTGAATAATGGGGTTTTTTTTAATTTTAATTTTATTTTTTAAACTATATTTAAAAAAATATTTTTGAGAGAGAGAGAGAGAGAGCAAGCAGGGGAAGGGCAGAGAGAGTGGGGGGACAGAGGATCTGAAGCAGGCAGCACAGAGCCCGACTGGAGGCCCAAACTCACAAATCGTGAGATAGTGACCTGAGCCGAAGTTGGACACGTAATGGACTGAGCCACCTGGTGCCCCTGAATAATGTTTTTACAGAAGTCTTTTCAAAAGCACTGTCTTCCTGACTCTGCCCAAGCACTCATCAGCGACTTTTTTTTTTAATTTTTTTTACGTTTATTTATTTTTGATACAGAGCACAAGTTGGGGGAGGGGCAGAGAGAGAGGGGGAGAGACAGAATCGGAAGCAGGCTCCAGGCTCCGAGCCGTCCGCACAGACCCCGACGCGGGGCTCGAACCCACAAACCGCAAGATCATGACCGGACGCTTAACCGACTCAGCCCCCCGGGCGCCCCATCCTTGCTTCTGACCATAATACCCAAGCTCCCAGGCACGGTCCCGTCCTGGGGCTCCAGGCCCTGCCTCTGTAGTGAATATTGCGGACTGGCTTGTCCACCATCCCTTCCGGACCCTTCCAGCGTTCCAACATCAGCTGTACAAGCGGAGGCTAAAAGCCCATTTTCCTGACTCCCACGCAGCTAAGTGAGCGTTCCAGCTTTGATCGTGATCCCCGGGGTCGGACGCGCTCGGGTGCGATTCTGATGCGGACCTGAGGTCCGTGGGAAGAGAAACAGGGCACAGAACATCCAGTCTGCCGGTAGGGGTCGCGGCAGGGGCGGTGGGTTCCGGTTTAGAAGCGGCGACTTCTGGCGCACACACGCAGCACGTCCTAGCCGGCAGCTTTCTGACCTTGACGGAGGCCTCAGCTCCGCGGCAGCCCGGCGTGGCCGCACAGCTGCGGGGGTCATTGTCAGGGGCTCGGCTGGGAAGCCCCGTGCTCGCCCTTTCCTCTCCGCTTCCCTAGCCAGCTCGGTCGCCACTTTCTGCCAGGATGACCTCTGACCCGTACCACCCAGCTTCAATTCTCCCTGCTCCCCAGGCCGGCCTCCCCTCTGGCCCCAGGAGCACCCTATTCGCCTTTGCCCCATGGCTTCCTTCCCACTCGCTCTTTCCCCCGTGGGCAGCCCTCCCCCCGAGGCCTCCTGTTCCAGAATCAGACCCGGCCCCGTCTCCCCGGGAGCCTGCGCCCCGCCCCGTGGTCTCTACTGGGCAGGGGGAGCACCGCACCCGCAGTCAGAGCAGCCCACGGTCTCAGCTCCTCTCTTGCAGTGGTGATCCCAGAAAAACTAGTCGCCAGGCTCCGTTGCCGTTAAACGCGGAGGCCGCGCCGCGTGAGCACGGCCTTCTCGTCCAGTTCCAAAGTCGTCGAGACTCTGACCCTCTCAGCGAGGCCGCCTCCCAACTCGAGAGAGCCAGGCCGCTCTTCGCGCCTTTCATTTCAAGTTCCGTGGCATCTTTGGTTCCTGACACCTTCTCCCCAACGTTGGCTGTGCACACCTGGGATTGTTTATTTTAATCGCTGGCAAGAAGTCCCTGCAGCTGGCAGAGCCAGGCACGGAATGGCGAGGAGCTGAATTCTTTCTTAACAAGGCATTTTCTCCTCGGTGTCGTCACTGTTTTTACGGACAGAGTGAACAGCTTGCATATGTTCGGTTACCCGGCTTGTCCGCCGGACTCCCGGGGCCCCCCGCTAAGGCCCGACTGGGGAGGGTTCAGGACCAGCTCCCCGAACATGTGCTGTGGGAGATGCCAGGCTTGGCCGCAGGCGCTGTGAAGGTCGGCGCTGATGAGCGTCCACTTACGGAGCCTGGGGTGACTGACCGGGCAGAGCCACGAGGCCAGTGGGACGCCACACTCGGCCTTTCTGCTTCAGAAGAACGGGCTGCTCTGATTCCCCTCCACTGCAAAGGCTCTGGGGTCACCGGGGGGACGGAGGTGTTTCCCCAGAGGAAACACCTTAGAGCTTCTCTGCAGGCGGGTTCAGCAGGCTGTCCCAAGGCACGGGAACCCCGCAAAAAATGCTCAGCTGCTTTTAGACCCATTTGTGCCAGCTATTCCTTTTGTTTGTTTAACATTTATTCATTTTCAAAAGGCAGAGAAGAGACAGAGCGCAATTGGAGGAGGGGCAGAGAGGGAGACACAGAAACAGAAGCAGCCTCCAGGCTCCGAGCTATCAGCACAGAGCCCGACACGGGGCTGGAACTCACAGACAGCAAGTTCATGACCTGAGATGAAGTCCGACGCTTAACTGACTGAGCCACCCAGGCCCCCCGCTTTATTTATTTATTTTTGAGAGAGCGAGGGAGAGTGGAGGAGGGGCAGAGAGAGAGGGAGACAGAGAATCCTAAGCAGGCTCCAGGCTCTGAGCCGTCAGCACAGAGCCCGACTCGGGGCTCCAACTCACAGACCGCAAGATCATGACCTGAGATGAAGTCGGACGCTTAACCGACTGAGCCACCCAGGCGCCCCTGTGCTAGCTATTTCTAGACGGCTCTTCATCCAAGGCTGATGTTCTGTTACTTTTTTTTTTAAATTTTTTTTAAAAATGTTTTTATTTATTTTTGAGACAGAGAGAGACAGAGCATGAATGGGGGGAGGGCCAGAGAGAGAGGGAGACACAGAATCTGAAGCAGGCTCCAGGCTCTGAGCCATCAGCACAGAGCCCGACGCGGGGCTCGAACTCACGGACCGTGAGATCTTGACCTGAGCCGAAGTCGGCCGCTTAACCGACTGAGCCACCCAGGCGCCCCAGATGTTCTGTTACTTGAACCGCCCACAGGAATGGCTTCCTGGGGCTAGACTGGTGTCACCTTTAAGCAAGGGATGATGTAGGGGCGCCTGGGTGGCTCAGTCGGTTAAGCATCTGAGTCTTAATTTCGGCTCAGGTCACGATCTCACGGTTCGTGGGATCGAGCCCCACGTCAGGCTCTGTGCGGAGCCGGCTTGGGATTCTCTGTATCGCTCTCTCTCTGCCCCCTCCCTGCTCATGCTTGCTCTCTCAAAAATAAATGAACATTTCTTTTTAAAAGCAAGGGATGATATAAAAAATGGCCAGCTGGAAAATGTTTATGCCTGTTTGTATGTCTTCATATGTGCACCCAAAGGTGCTACTTAAAATAAACAAAGCACGTAAGCAGGTTGCCTCTGGGTCGGGGATGAGTCCACACCTCCCCTATTTCCATCTGCTTTGACCTTTCCAAGCACTGGCTCCTTTATCTGCCTTTGTGTGTACGCCCAGGCACACAGACCCCCCGGGCCCAAACCCATGTGGCCTGGAGACCCCGCCCTGGCCTGTCCATTCTAACTCTGGCCTGGCATCTCCTTGGCCCCCTGCCTCCAGTAATTGTGACTCACCTTCCCGCGCTGCCTACGCTCCCTCCCACGACTGAACCCGCTCCATCGTGGCCCCCGGTTTCCGAGGGAGGGAGCTCAGACAGCTCCTGAGTGGTGGGAGACGTCGGGCATAACTATATTGATGCCATAACTATAAAAGGCCACTGTAGCAAATTTCTCTGAAAGTCTCTTTTTCCTGAGGAATTGCTCTGACCTACTTATCAGATGAGAGCCCGCAATCTGTTCCTCGGTTGTGTGGAAACTCTCAGCTCTGCTTTGTACCCATTTACAGCAATGATCCCTGGCCTGCTTTTCTGCTTCTTGTCTGCACAGCAGCCCAGCCTTTACATAACCCTGCTGGTAACGTGGACAAGGCACCAGCCCGGCAGTCAGGCAGATGTGGTTTGTGAATCCCCGGCCTACCGTGAGTCGAATGAATGTGGGCATGCAATTTAACTTCTCCAAACGTCAATTTCTCCCTGTGAAAGCAGAGACATAATACCTACTCTCCAAGTAGGTTTTATCTTTGTTGAGATTCAGTGAGCTAACGTCTGCGCAGAAGGCTAGCCCTGCTCCAAGGAGGTGGATTCCCTTTCCTTTTTCTTTTCCAGATGAACCCCTCCTGGCCGTGTTTTGCGTAGGGACGCATTTGCAGAACAATCCTGAGCCATACATAGTGAAACAAACAAACAAACAAGTAAACAAACAAGCAAGCAAACATTAAAACTGGGACTTTGTGGCGTCTGACCCGCGGCCGCTAGGATACGTGAACTGTAAGCCACAGAACATTCAGGACCCAGCACCCCGCAGGATGGGGGATGTGCATCAGCCACACGTGCAGATTGGTTCTCTATCTCGGTTCCCCAAGCGGCTCTGGGGATCCCCAAGACCCGCTTCCGCGTTAAGACCCGCAGCCGAGGCGGCAAGGCGTTGAGAATGGTCTCCGAGACGATAAACAAGCGTGAGAGGAGGAAGTGGGTGTCACCGCACAGCCCGTGCCTGGCCCGGGAACGCAGGCCGAGCTGTTTACAAATCGGTGCCTGCAAAAAAGTTTGAGCCGCAAAGCTCATTTCTTGCCGTCTGACCCCTCCTCTGGGGTGGGCCTTCCTTTAAACAAAGGACAGCTTCCGCAGCACTGGGAAACAAATGTTTGCTTCCCCGGGAGGGAGAAGGAGGCGGGCGCCCTGCGCGATGCCTGAAATAAGCCTTCCTCCTGTCACTTGGGAGCCTGTGCCGTCTTGTCGGCAGGAGACACCACAGCAAGGGGACAGGCACCTGGAGAGAATCAGATTCCACAGATAATTACAGGAAGGGCAACCACAGGTCCCAGTGAGGCCAGCTGTCTGCGGGCGGTTTTCATCGGGCTCTTTTTCACTCTATTGACTGATCTGCACGGAATCAGTTTCCCCGAGGTGCCAGAAAGTACCGCACATTGGGCGCCTTGCACACAGAAATCGATCGCCCCACGGTTCCGGAGGCCAGAAGCCCAAGATCGAGGCCTTGGCAGGGCTGGCTTCTTCCGAGGCCACCAGCGAGAATTTATTCCATGCCTGTCTCCTGGCTTCTGGCGTTTGCTGGCAAGATTTGACATTCCAGAAGCATCGTCCCGGTCCCTGTCTTCGTGGCCACGTGGTAGGCTCCCTGTCGGCATGTCTGTGTCCAAATCTGCCCTTTTTATGAGGACGCCGGTCATCCTGAATCACTCCGGGATGGCCTCGCCGTAACCAATGGCACCTGTAATGACCCTATTTCCAATATGGCGACCTTCTGAAGCGCTGGGAGTTAGGTCTTGAACGTGTACGTTTGTGGGGGATACAATTCAACTCCTAACACCTGCTGCGTGGCACACCTTTGCTAGAAGCTGAGGGAGAGAAAGAGGTGGTGACACACAGCCTGTGCTTGGCTCACCCACAAGCCAGCCTGGAACACGGCCAGCAGGGCATTCTGCAGCCCGGGATACGGTTGATGAGCGGGACAGTGGAGATACGAGGCAAGTTCCATGGGAGCAGGAAGGGGGGCACCTTACAGAAATGGCATTTGAGGACTGGGTTGAGAGGTACAATCTTTAAGTTGCTCTTTAGTGTGAAGCTGAGGGGGGCTGTAGTATCTGAGACTTGGTTTACCAGGACACAAGTTCAAAGTCCTCCCTGGTGTATGTCTGGTCTCTCTCTGGTGCAGAACTGCATGGCCGTGGTTAAAGCCAATATGCTGTGGAATATACACAGGCCGGTCTGGAGTATGAAGTGGAAATACTTGAAGTTTCAAATAATCAGTCACGGTGAGCCTATAATTGTAATTTAAATTGTTTGGGAAATGCATTGAGGTAAGCGCGTAACCAATGTTCAGATGTTCATGAAGAATTGTACTCCTCATGTGGTTTATTAAAATGGTTTAGTATTTGGGGCACCTGGGTGGCTCAGTCGGTTAAGCGTCCGACCTTTTTTCTTTTTTTTGGGGGGGGGGCAGGAGGCACATGCAAACAGGGGAGGAGCAGAGAGAGAGGGAGACAGGGAACCTCAAGCATGGCTGCAAAGCCCCGATGCAAGGCTTGATCCCACGACGGTGAGATCATGACCTGAGCGGAGATCAAGAGTCAGACGCTTAACCAACTGAGCCACCCAGATGCCCCTGAGCGTCTGACTCTTGATCTCAGCTCACGTCCTGATCCCACGGTGGTGAGTTCCAACTGCACGTTGGGTTCCACGCTGGGTATGACGCCTCCTTAAAAAAATAAAAATCAAAATCGCGTTGCATTTGATAGAAGCAGGCTTAATTCCCATAACAACAAATGAAATAAAACGAACACCCTGTGTTACGGGCTGAATTGCGTCACCCGCCAAAGTCATGTGTTGAAGTCCTCAGCCCCGGTACCTCAGGATGTTGACTGGACGCAGGTAGGATCTTCAAAGACGTGATCCAAGCTACTGTGGAGCCTTTAGGGCAGGCCCTGGTCCAATAAGGCTGGTGTTCTCAGCAAAGGATATGAGTCCATAGAGGGAGAGTCCCCCGGGGGATGAGCACCCATCTGGAGAAAAGGCGGCGGGGGGACACAGGGAGGAAGGGGGAGCCGGGGGAGAGGCCTCCGGAGAAAGCAAGCCTGCCGACACCTTGGTCTCAGACTCCCAGCCTCCAGAACTGTGAGAAGCCAGATCTCTGTTGTTTTGGCCCTTCCATCTGTGCTATTTCGTTACGGCCGCACTAGCAAACTAATACACGCTGCGACTCGTTCAGAAGCCTCTGGGTTCTCGGTTATTTGTTGGCCTGTTTGCACCTGGTTTTGCTCTGCTTCTTAATGTCTACCTTCAAAAAAGGACCCAGACACGTCCCCTTTGCACCCCGTTGCGATCTCCTCTTCCCGCGGGGTCCTTGTTACAGTCTGGAGTACGTGGATGCATGCCTCTAGAGGATTCTTTTTCTAGAAATATTGTACGTATCATTCGGCAATTTTGCTTTTACTTAATCAGACGGCGCCGAGGTCTTTTGGACTTTATGAGCATTTCCCTTATTGATATGCTTTTAAATTGTTTCCGGGGTCTGCCGAGAAAGACTTTATGTCACAAAATAGCTCTTTGGGTCGAGCTGGTAGCTTACATAGTCCAGTTTCTTTAAACTTGTAAGGGAACAGGAGCGGTGATAGCAGCCTGAATAAACTGCCGTGCCTTTGGGAAAAGCAAAAAGAACCAAAGGCCTCAGTTGAAGAAGTCAGCAGAGCCATATTCCTGAATGTCACGGTTTCGACGATAAAAGACAAAAGCCCTAAGCTCCGATACGGCAGTGCTACTTTTCTTCCACGTGTACATCTTAAACCCAAACCTAAATCGACCTCTGATTTATTGGCACTTAATTCCCTAAAATGTTGACCGAGTGTGGCCAGGAAGGCCTGGTGGGACTCCACTTAAGTCTTTAGCTACAAACCCGGAAACGTACAAGGCCTGACAATCATTTGCATTTTATCGCAACTTGGTATGGAGCTGAATTGCTTTGCTAAAATCAACTCCTAGACTAAGAAAGGCTGATATCTTTTATTGCAGGCATTGAGTGACATCCAAGAGGCGACAGCCTCTCTGATTTGCCATTACCTTGGAGAGATTTAACTGTGTTTTGCGATACTTTTCGGCGCATACTATTGTTTTATTCTATTTCCAAAGGATTTTTACTTCAACGAGCCATGAATGTTTTGTCAATTATTGCTGGTACGTTTTAGCCATTCAATTTAGCAGCAGCTAACTTCTATTGGAAGTCTACAACAAAAGCCAACACAATAACCTGAAAGAATGCGTGCTGATTGAAACAAACCTGTGAGTTGTATTGAAAAATCAATTTGAGGCAAAGAGCATACAGCATGTCCCAATGCAAGTTGATAGTAAGTTCCTGCTAGGTTAGAACCCACAACTTTAATGAAATACAGTGATCATTTCAATTTAATTATTTTAAATATTCACAGTACCCACTGAAGTGGGACCTCTGGGGTGCCGAACACTGAAAACAGTAAGCTTTCATTTTCAGTTGTCATCAACACTGCCACACCAGAGGTGTCTCGAAAACCCTGCCACGTTCTCGGCAGATCACGAATCCACCAGGAAGCCCCAATCAAGGACGGTTGAGTTAGATATCTGAAAACCGTACCCCATAGTAGCAATAATTGTGGTAGTATTAGCAGGAAGAGCAGGAGTACTTGTTATCCAACTTAATTTTTTTTTTTAACGTTTATTTTTTTGAGACAGAGAGCGACAGAGCATGAGCAGGGGGAGGGTCAGAGAGAGAGGGAGACACAGAATCCAAAGCAGGCTCCAGGCTCCGAGCTGTCGGCACAGAGCCCGACATGGGGCTCGAACTCACGGACCGTGAGATCATGACCTGAGCCGAAGTCGGACGCTCAACTGACTGAGCCACCCAGGCGCCCCACTTGTTATCCAACTTAATAACTGGACCACCTGCACTTAAATTTTACAGGAATTTGAACTTGAGGAAAGCCTCCCCAGATGTTCCTATAGACAAGGTTCTCCTCATTCTCCAGGTGGGTTAACCAGCCTTGGAAGCAAGAGTGAAAAAAAGAAGACCGTTCTCCATTTTATTTGTGCTTTTTTGTTGTTGTTGTTGTTTGGGGGGGGGGGGCTTTTAAAATACAGTTTATTTATTTTTGAGAGAGAGAGTGTGAGAGAACGCGTGCGTATGAGCCGAGGAGCAGAGAGAGAAGGAGAGAGAGAATCACCGACTGTGAGACCATGATGTAAGCCGAAACCAAGAGTCGGACGCCTAACCGACTGAGCCAGCCCAGTGCCCGTCTCCATTCTATATGGGGCTCGAACGCCCTGCAGAAGGTAGGGTACCTCTGAACAGTGGCCAGTTCGGTTGTTTCACCCTCTGCAGCTGGGGACTTGGCTCAGAAATTCCATCGCCGGGTTCTGGCACAACACAAAACCACTTCAACCCTTCTTCCTTTTCTCTTAGAAAGGCTGGGGCTGTGTTCTTGCAAAAACACAATTTCGGGTGGTTCCTGCCATGAGCTAGGGAGGCAGAGCCGAAGAGGCTTCAGCGTCAGACTGGCGTGGGCTCAGCTCTTGGTTCCCACACTCAGTGGCTTTGGGATCTTGGGGACGCTACTTAACCTCTTGAAGGCCTAGTGTCCTCAGCTGAAACATGGTACCAGTGCCACTGCCACCCGCACCATAAGGTGACGTAGTGATTGAGAGAGACACTTGCCATATGCCGTGCGAACGTCTGTCCTCTTCCTCTGGGTGAAAAGCCACATGGCCTCAGTTTGGCTCAGGTACACCAGCCCGGTCAAGATCGCAGCAAGTAAGCTAGGAACACTGTGATCAACAAACCCGATAAAGGTCAAACTTTCCAGTCGGCGTGAAGCATCACGTAACAGACACAGTGCCCGAGGGCTGGCCTGTCTCCCCCTCTGGCCACTGCTGGTTTCTGGAGCCAGGCGACAATAGTGATCGCAGAACTGAAACAAAACAACAACGTGGGCATGGTGTCCATATCGCTTTGGATTTACAATAAAGTATTGGCACTGACACTAATATTTTTATGACTGCAAAATTTATTAAATAAAAAAAACCAGTGAAAACAGAAATTTTATATCTTACACATCAGAGGAAATATGCTTGTAAGCATATTACAAATAGCAAGAAAAGCACTTATAATTGTTATGTTTTGGTTGTTCAGACATTCAATTATTAGGAAACCTCACCAAAAAGTGAAGTGTTTGGAAACTGAGCAAAAACGACATGAAATGAAGAACACTTAATCCTCAGTAATGGATCTTTTTTTTCCCCAGGGTTCGGTCCTAAGAAACAAAATGACCCAATGATATCATTGTTGAATGGTGAACATATTTGTGTGGAAAATTTTGCTGCCACTGGAAAAGTTTATTTTCATCTTACACCAGTTTAGAAGTTGTCGGGAGATAGTAACGAACCAGATTCCATCTTCAGATAATCTTTTCCCCTGTTTGATGACTCCCAGAGTTCTTTCAAAGTAACTTTTTGGGGGTTTTGGGTGGAGAATGGTGGTCAGAAACTGGAAGTTTTCACTGATAGCCGGTTGTAGTTTCATTCCTCAAAAGAGCATTTCAGTCTTATCTTTATCCTCGTTGCTTTGTCGCCGATAGAGATTCAATTCAGTTTCCGTATTACTCTCAGAGATATTCCATTTATACCCTGCTTGCGAGAAAATGTTTTCACTGGGGTAAGAGTCTTCCCATAGAAATTGTCCTGCTCCAATGTCTTCTAAAGGAATGTAGCTTTGTTCTATTTGAAAATTAATGCAGCATGGAATTCTCTGAGTACCTCTTAAGAAAATGCAGGATGCCAATCGCAGATTATTTAAGTATTTCCCAAAAAGGTTTTACCAACAAAAGTATCTATAGGTCAGTAGTCAAGACTAGAGCCCTTACTGACAGAGTATTAGTTATTGATGCTATCCCTATGCATTCATGCAAAAACCATTCTTTGGGCACAGGTTATCTGCAGGGTGTTTCGCTAGGCATGAAGGATAAGTGACAGATGTTTATTATCCCTGTCCTTGGGATGCTTATGGTCTAATGGGAGCTGGGATAAACAAGTGAATAAACGATTGCAAATGGTGATTTGTGCATGAAGGAAAAAAAGGGCTACGGCAGAGAATAGGGTGACCAGCGAAGGTCTTTCTGAGGAGGTGACATTTTGACTGAGTCACAACTCAAAGACAACACCGGGCAATAGAGGAAAGTGATCTAGGCAGAGGGAAAAGTGGGTGCCAAGGCCCTGGGGCAGAAAAGAGTTTTGTGTATTCCAAGAACTTAGGGATGGCCTTTGTGCCTGGGACAAAGGGAGAGACAGGAGACAAACACGGATGAGGTCATAAAGTCAAGAGGGGCTAGAAGAGGCAGTACCTGGGGGACTGGGAGAAGACATTGGCCTTTATCTATCGGGCAATGCAACATCATTGAAAGATTTTTTTTTTTTTAATTTTTTTTTTCAACGTTTATTTATTTTTGGGACAGAGAGAGACAGAGCATGAACGGAGGAAGGGCAGAGAGAGAGGGAGACACAGAATCGGAAACAGGCTCCAGGCTCTGAGCCATCAGCCCAGAGCCCGATGCGGGGCTCGAACTCGCGGACCGCGAGATCGTGACCTGGCTGAAGTCGGACGCTTAACCGACTGCGCCACCCAGGCGCCCCTCATTGAAAGATTTTAAGTAGCGAAGCAGCGTAAATAATTTGCCTTTCAAAGAACACTCTGTGGAAAATTTCTGTTGTAAGAAGAAGAGAGAAAGCAAGAGAGAAAGTAGTGGGACCAGTTAGGAGACCGCTTGGTCAACCACAGGAAACATGACGGTAGCTTTGACCCAGATGGTTGTGGTGGAGGCCGCAGGGAGACAGGCTCATACCAGATGTATCTGAAGGAAAGCAAATAGAACTTGCTCTTGGGTTAGAGGAGAACAGAAATGCAAAGGGCCAAGGATGGTCCCCAGTAACCCGGGGACATTGCTAATCAGGTGCGTGACGGCGGAGGCGTAGGAGAGGGCCAGGAGAGACTGACAGACGGGCTGGTGCCATAGGACAAACAAGGACAGTGGGGTGTCTTCCATGACGAGGCAACGGAGCTTCAAGATGGAAAAGGTGGTCAAGCGTGTCTGACAAAGCGACGTAAAGACCCAAGAGCCTACTAGACTGGCCAACATGGAGGTTGTCAGTAACCTGGCCACACGGTCTCAGAGCAAAGGTGGGTATGGGGAGAGGCTGGTGAGGAAGCAGGTAAGCGGCTCTTTTGAAAGCTTGTCCTTTTTGCCAGGCAGGGGAGCCCAGGACGGAGCTCGGGACCACTGGGCAAGAGGACAGTCATTTCTCTCAGTTAACCACCCTCAACCCTTTAGCCCAGACACCTTTCCCAGAGAGTAAGAGACTCCTTCCCCACCTCTTTACCTTCATCCCCACCATCCTCATAATTACCCTGGCGAGGGCAGGCGTGACAAGGAACCACTTGCTTTTGACCTCTTAGGTGGACGGACGTCTGCCCAGTTTTTGGCTCCGGGACCCTTCTCCCCTCCTGTCAATGAGCCTCAGGCCTCCCTCCACACCATTCTCACGTTGGCCAGCTCAAGGTGAGCTTCTGACTCACACACGCTTTCCTCTCACATTTTCTCGGCTTTCTCACTTAGCCAACGGTGAGGTAGGACATGCAAAAGTCTAAGAAACGTCGTCGGAGGGCAGGAAATTAAGGAGGACTTGTAAGGACGCAGTTGTTCTCACGTTTTTGTTTTTCAAATTGCATTTTGTTAAACTAACCACGTTAGGGGAAATTGCCAACGGAGGAATATTGATCTTTCAAAGCGACGCACGCTTTAGGAGGATTTGACATGGCTTTTACTGAAATTGCAGAATGGCTTTACTCTGTACGTGCCCTCTGTGATGGCCTACGGGGAAGGATGTGTGATATGTGTAAGAAAAGTAGAAGGAATTTCATTAAGGGTAGGATGCTAGAACGTGAAGGTTCCAGCTCTTACGTAATTGAGGAAGGGTAGAAGTTGCATTTCAGGGAATAAAGGATATCGGATGCCACAAATTTAACTGATTCTCATCACCAGCCAGTTAAACTCTCTTTTGCAGATCAGACATCTTTCCTCTATTTGCAGCAAAGCTTCAAAGCTGCAGGCTGGGCATCAGGCCATCAGAGTCACTCAGACCACAATGATGACATTTCCCGGAGTCCAGCATCCAGCCGTCATCCCTCTCTCCCCTCATCGTCCTCTGTCCTGTCACCAAAACAGAAAAAGATGGGAAAGGGGAATATTGTTTCCTTCCTGCCTCAAAGCTCCCTGGGCCTCCTAAGAATACAATATAACCCCCAACTTTCCCCAAATCTCCACATCCTAACATTTCCAGGAAGTTATAAGCCATGGGAGTCTGGGCAGACCCAGAAGAACATGTGTCTTTTTCTCTAAAAGCCCTTGTGGAAAGTCCCCCCCCCCCCCGCCCCACTATTCTGTGGGGGAGAAACAGTGTCTGCTTTGTTCATTCTGTTTCTAACGCCTAGTACAGTGCCCGGTCCAGGATCAACGATAGTGTTTCTTTAATGAATAAACAGGCGAATGAGTGAAGCTTTCCAAGTGGATACATTCAAATGCTAAACACTTGGGCTCTATGTCTATGTGCTTCCATTTACCCCTAAAGAAGTTTCTCCTATTTGTTTTTGTATCTTTATTCCCTGGGAACAAGAAAATCAAAACAGTGAAATGACTTTTTGCTGGGTCACAAAGCATGAAAATAAAAGCATTAGAGCCTGGCAAGTCCGTGAGGCTGATGACAGCTTTGATGTGTTGACTTCTCTTCCAGGGTCCCGTTCACGATCTCTGTGTCCCTCCTCACCTCTCCATTTCTCTTGCTCCCCCTCCCACTCTCCCTGATTTCCCGGGCTCAGCTGTGAATTCAGCTGCCTGCCATAGAGTTCATGAAGACTGGACTCACCTAGGGTTATTTGAATTTTGGTAGAAGATTCTTGAACTCAAAGGAATAACATTGAGCGTTAAAATTTCCAAGGGGTGGAGGCAGGTGGTTTAGAGGGACTTAATTTTCCCATCTCAAATTATTCCAAATAAGCAATTATATATTCTGGCCATTCATAAGGCCAGGTCTGCTCATTGTTCACTCTGCTGGACCAAACTGGATTAGGACCCAGACTAGGGTTGCAAGATGATCTTTAAAGAGTAACTACAATCCCTGTTGTCCATCCATTCATCCATCTACTTCATTCATTCGTTTGTTCACTGGAGACCAATGGTGAGAAAGGCAAGGACGGATCAGTTCTCTAGCAACTTACAGACTCAGGGAGAGAGATAGTGATCTCCTAATCCTGCAACCGAAAGAAACACCTTGGATAAAAGGAGTCAAGCTCAGGGAGTTACAGAGGAGCCACAGAGGCTGGGCGGGTCTAGAGGTGCTTCCCAGAGGAAGGAGGAGTGGGAGTCAAGGGTGGATAGACAGAAGACCCAATGGGAGAGGGAGCTCCCTGAAGGTATAGAAAGCAGGCTGGAGTGGCTGGTGTTCAAACCTCCAGGTGGACAATCGGCTGGGGAGGAAGGCAAAAGCCAGAGCATTTAGTCTCTTTGGGACCAGATTTAAGGTCGTATTCTTTATCTGAAGGTGGATAGGGAGCTCTTGAATAGTTTCAAGTGGGAGAGGAGCCTGGGAGGAGCCTGGGCATTATCCTGCCTTGAGCTACTCGCAAATATATTCGTGTATCGCTGTACTTTTCTTCTTGTGCGTGTCTAACTCCGCACATCTCTTCCTGGGGAGAATTAAGACTGGTGCTTTCCTGGGTAGCAGAAACAAAGACAGGGTCAAGGTTCAACCATTGACTTTCACTCCAGAGATAACAGTTGTAAAAGCCCAAGCTTTGTTTTGTAAGAGCAGAGCTCTCAGTGAATCAAAAGGCAATGGCCAGAAGAGATCCAGGGGATAAAGTTCCCCTAAAATGAGTAGATAATAAACTGGCCCCTGTGTGGGGAGGAGGGAAGTGATGAGAAGCAGGAAGGCTGAGGCCAGAGAGACTTCTTGGCCGGTGGAAACCACGTAGAGGGAAGCGTCCTCGGCTTGGAGACACTGCCCCACCTCTGCCCCAGCAGGCATCAGAGAGCCAGCTGGGAACCTCGCAGTCCCTGCAGACTGCACCTGTTGGGGAACGTGCTGAGGTGGCCGGGGCTGAGGAGCCGGTCTTTCTCACTGCACTTCGCCCATCGTTTACTCAGCAGGAGTGAGAATCACCTTTGAACACACACAAACTATCCCCCCACCCTCCCTCCTCAAAGGCTCAGGACCCGCTTTCTCTCCCCTGAGAGCTAACAGTGAAATAGTTAACCTGGATACAGTCAAAGGCGGTACAGTGACGCTGTGGATGGGCAGGCCCCCTCGTTATCTGTACCGAGGTGAGAATAATAGAGTCACTCGGGTCAAGATCGCGGTGAAACCCAGCCCAGCTGTAAAATGAGGTTGGCCATTTTCAAAGGTTAATCTGGCTGCGGCGTGGAGAGCTGAATGCCAAGGGGCCAGAGCTGAGGTTTCGTGACCAGACAGGAGCTTATGTCAGTGGTCCGGGCAAAAAGTCGCCATGGCTTGGGCTGACAGGGTGGCCCTGGGGATGGACAGGAGTGACTGGATTCGAGAGATGTGACTGAGGTAAACAGACAGGACTTGAAGGAGCAGGTAAGGCAGTATAAGAGAGCTTCGTTAATTGGGTTTCTATAATAGATCAGCAAATAGCTTCGATGGTTTCCACCATAATGTTGAAAGCAAACAACCCCAAGTTCTCAGTGGCTTACAGTCATCTTTTTGTCTTTCTTGTTATATAGGTCTGCAGATTGGTTGGACATTTCTGTGTCAGGTCATAGTCGGTCCATGTGTCTCTTACTCTAGGACCTATGGTTACACGGGGGTGAGCTCTTCCATGGCGGGTGGCAGGAGGCCAAGGGCCCAAGCCAAAACACACAAGTATGTTGCAATCCTCTAGCTGGACAGGGCCTGGGAAATGTCTACTCATATACCATCGGTTGAAGGATACTAGGAGACAAAGCCCAGAGACAGCGGGGCAGCGAACTAAACTGCCCCGGAGAAGCCATGGCAAGACTGAATTGTAAACAAATAATGCTCTCTGTCTTAAGAATCAAGGGTGGCCCCTAGGTTTCTGGCTTACCCAGCTGGATATATTGGGGTGCCCTTCCCTGAGAAAGGAAACCTAAGAAATGAATCAGGCTTGGGAGACCCCCTGGGCTCAGTCTTGGATATTTGGTTTGGGATGTCTTTGGATAGCAGAGTGGCAGGAGCTACGGAGAAGTGTGGCCTGGAGGTATGTACTTGGGAGATTATGGCAAAGACTGCCAGTTGTACCCAAATATCCATCCACTTACCCCTTCTTCTTCAGTCGAACCTTGAGTTTTTCTTTTCTTTTCCAACCTCTCTTGAATGGAGTAGTTGCCTGACTACATTTTAACCAATGAAATACAGGAAATGTCAATTATGACTTCTGAAAACTATCCTAAAAGGAAAGAGTATGTCCTTCCTCCTGTTTTATCGGTCCCTGCTGGCAGAAATGTGGTTGTGACGGTTTAAGCCCAAGGGGTCAACCTGGGCCGTGAGGTGAAAGTCCGATGTTGAGAACGGCAGAGCGACGGCAGAGAAAGAAGACTAGTTCCCTGAAAGGAAAAATCACTTTTATAGTATTTAAGTTACTGCCACTTGTAGTCAAACCCAGTCCTAACTGTCACGAAAGTCATGGGAGCGAGGAAGTGCGAGACACCGCTGAATGTAACACCAGGTTTTCAAGAAGAGAATGCGGAACGAGAGGTGAGGAGGGCCCAGGACTGAGCTTCCGGGAGCTCTAAGGTGTAAGCGCCAAGTAGAGGAGGGCACCACCCACAAACAGAGACAGACGCAGCTGAGGGGTAGAAGGAAAGTGAAACCTGGTTGTTCTGGACAGGAAAGGAGGAGAGCATGTCAAGGAAGAGGAAGTGGCCAAAAGTGGGAGACCATCCAACAAGTGAAGAGCAGAGGAGATGAACTAGGTTCAGAAGATGACAAGGACGCGGGGGAACACGGCCTTTGATTCGCAAGACTATCCTCTGGAAGACTGAGGAACAAAATAAGGCTGTATTGGGGCTATTAAAACATGATTCCTAAAAAAAAAAAAAAAAAAAAAAATACCCATAATTCCAAATATTTCTAAACCACCAATGGCCCAGAGTACCGTCCAGGATGCTTTAAGAGGAAAATGACTCTGTTCTAGACTTCTATTAGAAGGTAAGCGGAAGTGATGGAGAAGACAGATGGGCCTCAACATGACTTTCTGTCCTTACACGTCAGGTTTTCCTCTCCACTCCTCTCCTTTGCCCCCACCCCTGCCTTCTGCACAGCTTCCGGCAAAAGCCTCCACCTCTCTGGCCTGTCCTTTGTCCTGTCCCCACACTGCTTCTCATTGTTTTCTTAAGAAAGACATGATAACTTCACTCTCTTGCCCCAAATCCTTTCAGGACTTTCCACTGACTACGTTTTCAAGTTTCAATTCAATTCAATTAGTCAACTCAATTCAATTAGTCAGGCATATTAGTCTTTCAAGATACAACCCTGACTTTTCTCTCTCATCTATCCATATATTCTGCCTTGACCATATCAAAGGACAAGCTCCAGTCAAAATCTAACTGTAGTCACGTGGGAAACCCCAAGGAGTACCACTTGTCTGTGACCAGTCAAAACGAGAAAACATTAAATATTGCTGTTTTAAGACACTAAGTTTGGGGGGGGGTGCTACACAGCAATAGATAAGCAGAACAGAAGTGGGTACCAGGAGGGGGGGTTCCGGCATTAAAAACTTAAACCATGTGGCATTGGCTTTGGAACAGGCCGTGGCCTACAGAGTCTCGGGAAGATGGTTATTGGGGCCTATAAGAACGGTGAGAAAATTGACAGCGAGGGAAATCATTATTGGAAGCAGGAGTAAAGTGACTAGCAAGGCCGTCACCTGCAGTAACGCGGAAAAGAAAAAAATGTAACTAGTGGATAGTGAGACCGGCTAAGGAGATTTCAGGCGGGGTGTTGAAAGTGTCACCTGAGTCCTGTTAGCCATGGATGGTAAGGGGCAGAGAGAAATGAACAAGAAGAAGAAATTGTTAGGTTTCAGATGTAATTTAGAGAAAATGAAGAGAATCCAGGATTGCCTAGGTTCAAAATTAAGCTCCTTGGTATCTTCCGCCCCCCACCCCCCGCCAGAGAGTAAATTATTTATTTTCTTATTTATTTTAATTTTTTTTTAGTGTTTATTTTTGAGAGAGAGACAGATAGAGCAAGAGTGGGGGAGGGGCAGAGAGAGAGGGAGATGCAGAATCCGAGGCAGGCTCCAGGCTCTGAGCCCTCAGCACGGAACCCGACGTGGGGCTCGAACTCACAGGCCGCAAGATCATGACCTGAGCCGAAGTCAGACGCTCAACCCACTGAGCCGCCCCGGCGCCCGGAGCGTAAATTTTTTATAAAGTAGGATGACCAAAGAGCCCCTCAAGGATGTGGCTCTACTTTAAGACTTCAGAAATACTTAGGGGTGTGCCTCCTACCTAGAACCCTCAGCTAGGCAAAAGATTTCGAAGAGTTTTAACAGCATTGCCCCGCAGAATCCTAACCTTAAGCCCAAAACCAGACAGGGTCCTATCTCAAAAACACTTGTGAGTGTGGCTTTTGTAAACTGCAAGATTCCTAGGAACCCCACAATGTGTTTATGAGTTTGAGTGGATGGCTGCACCATCAGCCAGCGTGAACTAAAAGGGGCAGAACGACTCAAAACTGAAAAGAAGCCTCTCGACCTTCGAACTTCTATGGGCAGGAAGCCGGCTAAGGGAGCTATTCAGTGGCAAATGTGAGCCATCTCGGGATTTCAGAAATGCTACCCACAAGTGACTGCTCTACATGCCTCCCATTCTTCCTGCCCCCTCTGAGCAGGAGTGTCTCCTACAGGTATTTGTACACCCCAGTGTATATTGGGTGCTTGTGTGTAGGGGTGCAGGTAGCCTGTCTTTTTAGTTCACAGGTAGTTCTATTGACAGGAAACTGTTTGAGGAACACCACCGGAAGAGGAAGCCATTTGTGCCTGGACTGTATTTAGATGACAAGTTCCAGGTTTTTCCATCTGATTCTTATGCGCTTTGGGGGCAGGTGCAAAAGGGTGTGAACATTTTTGCTTGAGGGAAGGATGTGAATTATCGTGCCTGGAGGGCAGACGGGATTTTCTGAAGACAGCCACCACAGAGTCTCCATCCCCCAAGCTCTTCCGCACTGGTGGGAACTCGCCACTTCCTCATCAAGAGGTGAAGATTATTTCTCTCTGCCTGCTTCTACTGGGAAGGGCCTGTGTCTGCCGTGACCAGTAGAATATGGCAGCATCACTGCTGGGCCCACCGTGTCCACTGTGTCCACACAGTGTTTCACTGGCCTGGCAGTTTTCACTTCCTGCCTTTTAGAACACTCCCTCTGGAGCCCAGACTCCATGCTGTGAGGTCCCCAAGCTACACAGAGGGGCCACAGCCAACAGCCCACATAAGCTGTCAGTGCCATCTTGAATGTCCGGGTCCAGCTGTGGTCAACATCTGACCAAGACCACGTAAGGGACTCCAGGTAAGAACTACTCACCGAACCCAGTCAACCCTCAGAGCCAGGAGAGGTAATAAATACGTTGTGATTTTTATGTTACTAGGTTTCGGAGTGGTTTGTAAGGTCCTCAAAACTTGTTCGTTGAATTTGTGACCCAATTCGCTGCACCTTGGAATTTTTAAAGCAAGTAATACCACAGAGGACAAAGACAAATATTTACACCACATGCTAACTTGCAAGGTTATCAATTTTTTGGTGTGAGGTGATAGATGACCCACCTGTAAATGGCTTAAATTGGGATTGGCAAACATTTTTATAATGGGCTAAATAGAAAATATTTTAGGTTTTGCCTCTGTCACAACTCTACAACTCTGCCATTGTAGCTTGTAGTCAGTAAGTAAAGGAATAAGCATGCCTGTTTCCTAATAAACGATTTTACTTACAAAAGCAGGCTGCAGGGTGCTTTGGCCCACGGGCCATAGTCCGCTGACTCCTGCCTTTAAACATAGGGACTCATTATTTTGTAACAAGAACTGAGAGTTAATTCAAATAGATCAACCATATAAGCACGAACGTGGGGTCTCTCCACCTTTCTGCTCTGTCATCCTCAATTCTGTGAATTTTGTTCTCAGGCTGGTCCCTT
This sequence comes from Prionailurus bengalensis, assembly GCF_016509475.1. NCBI lineage: Eukaryota > Metazoa > Chordata > Mammalia > Carnivora > Felidae > Prionailurus > Prionailurus bengalensis. The sequence continues at coordinate 9,060,219 of NC_057343.1, read as the reverse complement.
CACGCGGTTGTAAAATGGCTGCCACTTCCTCACGCCTCCAGGCATCACATCCTGACACCCACGTCCCCAGTGGAGAGAGAGGACTGCCTCTCTGCATCCTGTTTAAGAGCTAAGAGAACTTTTCCAGAGGTCCTCCAGCAGCCTTTCACGCCCCATGGGCTACAAGTGCATCTCACATCCATTCGTAAACCATGAGTTACCATTATCTTGACCTCAGACTACTCCAGCTTCCCCCCATCGGAAGCTTTGCCCAATACGGGAACAAGATGGGGTTCCGTTAGCAAGGAGTCTAGCTACTGGGTGGGCGATAACCCAGAAAACCAAGCAGAAGCCCAGAGGCATTGGCGATAGGGTGGGCAGAAGATTCGAGGGCCAGATCCTGATGCCCAGCTTGGTTGGTTAGGGGAACAACAAGGAAACAAAGCACGCGTCATCCAGTGGCTTCCGGAAGTTCCTAGTCCACAGCGTCAAGGAGCTTGAAGTGCTGCCTATGCCCGACAGATCTTACTGTGCAGAGATTTCTCACGATGTCTCCTCCAAGAACCACGAAGCCCGTCTACAGATTGCAGGTGGCAAGAGGCGTGAGGCTCTCTGCGAACTCCAGGCGGCCAGGCCCAGCCGAGGCCACGTAAAGAAAAAGCCCCAGCCTTTCGGCATGTACTGCTTGAGGTCACTTTCTCCATGGAGATTTTCCTGAGCCCTCCCTCAGGAGACACTGCCGGCTCCCTCCTTCGGTCCTCAACCCACACATCATGCCTTCGGCCCCCTACTTGTCTATGCCCCCCCTGAACTGGGACTTCCTTACTTTGACATCAAAGTGGCCACTGCCATTCCTGGCCCACAGAAGGCCATCACCCATGTGTGATGGCGGGCGGAGGAGGGTGCAGAGGAAGTCAGCCCCCCAGTTCCCTGGGTCATTAACGTTAACACTGTGGAATTATCTCTGCCTTGCTCTTCTTTTCGGAGCGGTGGCCTCAAGCTTGCAGACTTGTGCCCTTGAGCCAGGATCCCGTCAAGCTGAGAAACCCAGTTTGCTTGTTCTCCTTTTAGTTGGGGCCGGATAGGAACCCCGTGGGCAGTGTTGGGCCACAGACTTTTGGCAAGTGGTGCCACGGGCTTGACTCCTAACTTTTCCCACATTCCTTCAAACGGACCCCCTGCCCTGCAGGATGGCTTTTAGTAGAATGTCACATGTCCTCGGCACTCGTCTGTGGTCCCTGGGACGGCACCTACCACACTATTTAGGCTGCATGTCTTTGGTCTGTCTCTCCTGCACGATGACCAGCTTTGTGAGGACAGGCGTGCTCTTAGGATCATTTCTGAACCCAGTGCCTGGAAAACCAGAAGAGATGTTTAACGAATGGATGAATGTCAGTGATGTTTCTGTAAGCGCACACACACACACACACACCCCTTTCTTTTTTCTTTTCTTTTCTTAATGTTTATTTATTTTGAGATAGAGACACAGCATGAGCAGGGGAGGTGCAGAGAGAGAGAGGGAGAGAGAGAATCCCGAGCAGGCTTCCCGCTCAGTGCAGAGCCCGACTCGGGGCTTAATCCTTGGAACGATGACCTGAGCAGAAATCAAGAGTCCGATGCTGAACCGGCTGATCCACCCAGGCGCCCCTCGCGCACACACCTTCCAACGGCCCCAGAATCAGATGTGTTGGCGGATGCTGTTGCCTTCATCCTTTAACCTGGCTAACTCCCAAGCACCTCTGCTCAAAGCCATGGAACCGCCACTGCCACAGGGAAGCTCTGAACTGAGAGTCCTTGCCAGTGATGGCCTGTTGATCTACCCCAGTGCCTCTGCGTCCCCTGCAGCCCCAGCCAGCCCACGCTCGCCTGGCCAGCACTGCCCGGATGTGTGCTGACCTGGGGATGCGCTGCGGGTCGAGGGAGGCGCCCACACAGAGCTCACTCCAGGGGTGGCCGCCCTCCTTTCATCCTGCAACACGGGCAGAATCGGGAGCCCCAGCGACCTGAAATTCACAGAAATCCTGGAGTGGACCGAGGAAGGGTGGGAACAGGAGGCACACGTGGCAGCTTGTCCTGAAGGCGACAAGATGGCTATTTGCATATAATAATTACCGGGCTCTTAGCTGCACCAGCCGCTGCCGAGCCCGAGGCTTGCACCGGTGCACTTAATGCCGCAGCTGTGACGGGAGAATTTCAGCTGAGTCATATCCCCGTCTTAGGGGCTGAGGGGGAGAGTTGAGCCTGGGGGAAGGTAGCTGACTTGTCAAAAGTCACACGCAGCTAGGAAGGGGGGGGGGGGCGGTCAAGATCAGAGCCAGGCCGGCTTGCCCCAAAGTCCACCTTCCTGATCCCTGGAGCACACTGCTCGCGAAGAAGCAATCGATCAGCTTTGAACGTTTCCGTCTGTGGACACAGTCTGGTTGACGCACTGCCTCTCTCAGGAGGGGGTTGGAAATGTGTCCCCAGTGGAGCAGGATATCCCTCCCTCGGGTTGCGGGGCCAGCGAGGTCGATGAGTGGGGCGCGGGTGGGCCCCAGGTCCTGGCGTCCTGGGCCTGGGGTGGAATGTGCCATCCCTTCTAGCCTCGGAAGGCCTTGCTCCGCGTGCTGCTCAGATCTCACCCTCCCGGAAGGGGCTGGGCTCCCTGGCAGCTTGTGCTGAGGACTGGTTATCCCGCCCCTCCCCCCTTCCCTCACTTTGTCACTGGCAGGCAACTTCGTCTGGAAAAGGGGCCAGGTCAGAGTCACCAGGCTCTTAATGGAGCTGTGCAAGACACTGTCGTGGCCACTTTCTCGTCCACCCGGGGAGGGGGTGGGGAATGGGACAGCGCTTGTGATGTCAGGAAGTTCACAGAAGCGAGTCCGGGCATGGCGGGTGTCTGGGGCCTGAACCTTGTCGCGCCCCACGTCATGAGAAGGGGGAGGCCCAAGGCCACGGGCAGACCCCTGCCAACATTGTTATGTCCCCCTGTGTCTTTATGTGGGAGGAGAATGTGCCTGGAAATACAAGCAGATGAGCCTCCCCTCCCGCATCCATCCGGTCCCCCCATCCTCAAATACACCCAATCTGAGCCCCACACCCCCGTCACCTCCGTGGCGCAGCTGGGTGACTCAGCGCCAGGCCCTTAAGGCCCCGAAGTCACACACAGTGCCGGCCCGGACCAGCCAAGCACCTTCAGCCCCACATCCACTCTTCCCTCTCTCTTCGGGTATCTGTGAAGGAAGGTTCCCGAATCCCAGATCGTAGGCTCCCCCGACGGTGCAGCTGTACTCCTCACGTCCAAGTAGTCGTGGACAAGCTCCCTAACCATCTGTGGGCCTCCATTTTCTCAGCTGAACAAGGAGGATGAAAACAGCTTCTCTTCTCGAGGCTGTGGCAAAGACCAGATGACGGAACACACGAGAGCCCTCTGCACACTGCCTGGCACGCCGTACCTTCCCCACCACGAGGGCACGGTTGGGGCGGCTGGCCCTCAGGACCGTGTGCACGAGCTGGCTCCTAAGCCACACAGCTGAGAAACAGCAGGGCTCATTTCCTCTGCTGGCCTAGGACTTCCCTCAGGGTCCCCGTGTCAACGGTGTCTGAGTCCCCGTCTCCTAGGCGAGTGTGACCTCCCTCCCTCTTTCTGCAGAGGCTCCCTTGGGAAAGTGGTATTTCGCAGAGTCTCAGGACACTGAGCTCTGCTTATCTCCGGGACTTGAGTAGTCGCAGAAATGAGACTTGTGCTTCCAGCCTGCATCGGTCCCAGCCCATGACCTTCAGGGAAGGTCATGCTTAAGCAGAAAATTTCAGCAGGTTTCCTATACAGCCGTGCTCACCTACAACTGCCTTTAACTGTGTTAACATCTGTCTCCACGCAGCCACCCTCCCCCTTCCGCCCCACGGCCACCGCATACAGGGACCTCGCTAGGCTGCCCGAAACGCATATTCAAACACAGCTTCTCTGTTTCCCGTTGGGCAAGTCCGTTTTCTCAACTATAAAATGAGACTGTGATGCCCTGTCGATCTCGCAAAGCTATTGAGTGGAACAGATGAGATCCATGAGCGGGTTTTTCCTAAACCACGAAGTCTGCATAAATGTGCATTATGGTAATAGTAAAACTCTGGAAACTTGGCTCACCTGGGTGGCTCAGTTGGTTGAACGGCCGACTCTTGATTTCCGCTCAGGTCATGATCCCAGGGTCAGGGGATCGGGTCTTACAATGGGCTTCGTACCAAGCTGCGTGGAGCCTGCTTGAGATTCTCTCTCTCCCCGCCTTCTCTCTTTCTGCACCTCCCCCACTCTCTCTCTCTCTCTCTGAAATAAACTTAAAAACAATACATAAAATAAAAAGTCAATCTCAAAAGATAACTACCTTCGGCTGGCATTGACTTAATACTATTGACGTTACAAATCAGAAGTTGGGGAGTGAGTGATGGCTGTGCAAAGGCAACATGGGGGACCCCCGTGGGGGCAGAAGTCTTCTGGGTCTTGATTGTTATCAGTGTCAATAGTCTGGTTGTGATCTGGTTTTTTAGAATATCACTGGGGAAAACTAAGTCATCTCTCCGGATTACTTCTTGCAGCTGCATGTGAATCTATAATTATCTCAAAATTAAAACTTTAATTTAAAAATGTGCTGCAGAGTTATCTAGTTGGATCCAAAGTTTATAAAATAGCGACTGTATTTACTGATCTTGCATCATGCTACTTTATCTGTTTGGCTCACTTGTGCAATGTACGGTTGTTGGCCTACTTTGCAGATAATAAAACTGGGCGCTGGAAATACTAAGGCCATAAAAATAGTGCATCACATTGTTGGGGTTCGGAGCCCTGAGCCACGCTGCACTACAGTCAATTCTAATAAGACATGTGGCACACTCAGGATTTGAACCATGTGGGGCTGAATCCTCAAACCAATTCTGGGCATATTTACTTAAGTGCAAGAATCACCAGCAACGGGAAGACTAAATTCAAAGGTCATTCTTTAGGATTCCTTTGGGGGACGATGACAGTGTTCTGGCTTAGATCCTGGTTGTGGTTGTACATGTCTTGAGGATATATGAAAAACCACACACAGAATTACACACTTTAAAAGAGTAAATTTCACTGTATGTGAATTATCTCTCAATTTTTATTTATTTATTTATTTATTTATTTTTTAATTTTTTTTTCAACGTTTATTTATTTTTGGGACAGAGAGAGACAGAGCATGAACGGGGGAGGGGCAGAGAGAGAGGGAGACACAGAATCGGAAACAGGCTCCAGGCTCCGAGCCATCAGCCTAGAGCCTGACGCGGGGCTCAAACTCACAGACCGCGAGATCGTGACCTGGCTGAAGTCGGACACTTAACCGACTGCGCCACCCAGGCGCCCCTATCTCTCAATTTTTAAAATCAACCCCACTCCCCACCCTCCACCCCCCCACCCCCGGCAGAAAAAGTTCTTGTGGTCTGTAAGTAAAAAAAGTTGACCTCTAGTGATAGTGGTGGTAGTAAGGAAATCTCCAAGGAAGAATAAACTTCTGAAATAAAGTGGGGATAGGGGCGCCTGGGTGGCTTAGTCGATTGAGCGTCTGACTTCGGCCCAGGTCATGATCTCACGGTTTGCAAGTTCGAGCCCCACGTCAGGCTCTGTGCTGACAGCTCAGAACCTGCAGCCTGCTTTGGATTCTGTGTCTCCCTGTCTCTCTGGCCCTCCCCAGCTCATGCTCACACTCTATCCCTGTCAAAAATAAATAAACTTAAAAAAAATTAATTGGGGACCATGGCAAAGACATAGAAAGTGTCTAAGATCCTGCCTCTGGTGACAAGAAGGAGAAGGGGGCACAGGAGGTCACAGAGGTGTGTTGAACTTGAGATGGCTTGAGCAGCCTCTCCTAGGGACCTCTAGTGGACTGATTAGGGGTGGAAGCAAAGACGCAGAGATTTGGGATCCGGAAGTAGATGAGGTATCTCAGGGAGACAGGATGAACCTGGACGATCATTTATTAGGAGGAGTCAAAGTGGAAGGCATTGATTTCCAACAGAAAAATAGAGCTCAGCACGCAAAATCTGCCGTCTCTAATCACGCGCCAAATTCACAATTTTTCTTTCCTCCTTCAAAGGGCAAAACCAGATCCAGTGACAGAACATGCCTCATAAGAGCAGAGTAAGAAAAATCATGTTCCCCTGGGAAAGCACATCACCTGGTGCCTCTCATTTGTCCTGGTTGTCGTAAGGTTTCTGTTGTTCCAGAGGAGACTCTGAGCACAGAGAAGACGGCTTCGGTGTTGAAAATTAATATTCAACTTTTTTAGGGTAACATATTCTAAAATCCAGGTTTTCACAAGCTTTCAAGTTAAATTTAACAAAGCTTACTATTTTACTTCTAAGTCTATTCAAAGTCCCGTGACTGTTTTCAAAGACTTCGGAACTTAGTTAATTAAATTCCCTTGACCAGTTCAGAGTCCATTTATAGTCTAAATATGCTTAATTTTCTTGTAAAGCACTTTAGGCATCAAATAAACAAAACTCTCCCAAATACTTAAATAACGCTTGCAGACTGAATAAGCCAACCCTTACACATATGGTGAGAATGAAATGCTCTGAAACAGGGGGCCACTGGCTGCATCGGATGACGCCCCAGACCCTAGCGGCCTAGGAGCGGCCTGGCGCGGACCACTTTTAGGAGAAGGTAGGCCCGAGAGGACAGCTGCTCCCTACAAAGAGCAGGAGAACTGGTCTGGAGGACCAAGGATGTGGTACAAACCCGCCCCTGGAAAAACCTAAAGTTGTCCATGCCTTCCAACAGGAAGACCTTCTTGTGCCCGATCCACGTGTCAAATTTGGAGCATCATCCCTCTCTCCCCCTCTGTCTGTCCAGATTCTACCCACCACCCAAGACATATTCAAGGCCTCTGTCCTTTGACTACCCAGGTCTCCGGGAATGGCCCCATCTCCTCAACTCTGGTTTGTATATTCTCTCTCTCACTCTTCTCTAAGTGTTCCAGCTGTAAGCATCTTTTCAACGTATTCACACGTTTCTTCAAGCAATTCTTACCAGTTTGTAAAGCCCCAAGGGGCTTATCACAAAGCCTGCCACATGGTAGAAATGGTACTCGATACCCACTGATTAACTGATGGACCCATAGTAACTCTTCGGTAGAGAATCTGTAATTCACTTTAAACAGTTCAGTTGAAACTGTATGGTATTATGAGGTCACTGGTTAGTTCAAGCTACAATGCTAGAGAAGTCAGTTGCCAGTTTTGAGGATTCACACTCCAGAAACATTGGATTGATAACCAACCATTGAGACCCAAAGCTCTGATACCCAAATCCTTAGCAATATTAAGGCTTTATGAGTGTGTACAGTAAATGTCTGAAAAGGGTATTGATTAGCCATTAGTCACTAATAAATTAATATAATGAATATTGGAATGGATCTCATTGGTAAAAATAAAGGTGTTCAAAAATACGAGTTGGCTAAAATATTTAAAGGACACGCTCCCACCCAGAACAGAGAGTCTAAGTCTAGGGGTATCTGTGGCCTGTATTCTTCAGGACGACACTCAGGCCTTGATCTGTGAACAGCCCTGTGTCCAGCCACGGCTTTAGGAGCGTCCCTGTGCCTAACGCTGACCATGAAAGTGACAGAGCCTGTGTCAGAACACTGTTCTATGTACGTTGGGATCCTTCACAAGGTGGGGGAGGGGGCGGTCAGAACACCTAAAATATGGGGATCTGGGACATCTACAAATTTACAAAACAGATTGGGGGTACTATTTTGGCCTTTTTTTTAGTGGAAATACGTCTGTCTCTATTAGCAAACAAAGTAAAGGGAAAATACATAAATTCACAGGTTAGAGTCACATATTTCTCTCAATCTAGGAGTATGGAAAGCACATAACAACAATTTATATGCCACCCTGCTATTCATAAGTTGCATTTTTAAAAATAGAGAAAAAAACAAGTGACAAAATACTGTAAATGGGTTCAGTGGATCTGATTCACTGGCAAAATGTTTCAGATTCACAGAAGCATTTCAAGTATTTTACCACTGTGTAGTTACTCTAAGTCAATACCTGATCTTTATAATCTGTAAGTTCCTGAGGAGTCCAGATTGCCATTTATTTTTCCCTATTTCAAAATAAAAGTTCACATAAGAATTTAATTTCTAATTGTTTTCAATAATAAAGTATGGTAACACACTCATTTTGCATAAGGTAATTTACTTTATTTTCATCTCTTTTTATGTGAACTTCAGAAGTTGAATTATAAATTAACTAGAATCCTAGTTTGCTACAGAAAAAAAATGGGACTCCAACTGGGAATCTGGCTTGGTTTTGTCCCTCAAGCTTATGTTCGTTGTATGTTCGTATTAATTTTAAATTTTAGGAAACTTAACTGAACAATTAATTTCATCATTACTAGTTTAAGTACCCTACCCCAAGGATCCTATCCTTAACCTATCCTTTTTAAAAAAAATTTTAAACTTTATTTAAATCAAATTTAGTTAACATATAGTGTAATAATGATTTCGGGGGCAGAATTTAGTGACTCATCACTTATATACAACACCCAGTGCTCATCCCAACAAGTGCCTTCCTTAATTCCCATCATCCATTTAGCCCATCCCCCACTGAACACCCCTCCAGCAACCCTCAGTTTGTTCTCTGGATTCAGAGTCTCTTACAGTTTGTCGCCTCTCGGTTTTTATATTTTCCTTCCCTTCCCTTCTGTTCACCTGTTTTGTGCTTTCTTATTAATAAGTGTTTGTTTCTTTCCTTAAATGAATGTGACAGAATTTGATTTGAGACTTCTTTTAATTACAACCTGGTTAGGAAGGTTGTGGAGAGGACTAACTCTCTCCCATCAACATCTTCCAAAAAGGCCCTAAGAGCTGTGTGTGGCCAACAGGCTGCCCTCTAGTGTTTCTGTGAGCCCACTGTTGGGAGGGTCAGACCGATGAAGGGAGTTCTGTGTTCAAAAAAAGCTTGGCAGGAGAGAATTCATATTGTTCCTCTTGGGTTTCCACAAGTGTCCTGATGTATCTCTGAGGTAGCTTGGGAGCGGTCTTGCATTATGATCCCCTGTAAATATAGCCGCACTCCACCTCCGTGAACATGAATGCCTTTTGGGCCAAACTGCCTTCAAATGGTACCCATGCAGCATTCTAGGAAACCAACTCTTGGGGATTGACTTCAAAATGGGTTTTCCATTTTCCATATTCTAAAATTTGTTTTAACGTTCATTTAGTTTTGAGAGAGAGAGAGAGAGAGACCAAGCGTGAGCAGGGAAGGAACAGAGAGAGTGGGAGACACAGAGAGAGTGGGAGACACAGAATCAATCCAAAGCAGGCTCCAGACTCTGAGCTGTCACCATAGAGCTCAAACTCATGAGCCATGAGATCATGACCTGAGCTGAAGTCGGACATGTAACCAACTGAGCCACCTCGGGGCCCGTCCACATTCTAGTCAGTAGTGAATAGCAAGAGTCCAGATCCTAAGAACATTTACCGAATACCTAATATGCATAAAGCAATTTCATTTCTGGTTTCTCATTTGTTCCTCAAAAAATCTTGCGAGAGAGTTCATATTGTCACCAGTTTGCAGCTGAGCAAACAGAGGACTGAACAAAGGATTTTTCTTTGCAGCGATTTCTGCAGCTGATGCTGATTTGTCGACAAGCCTCCTTCCTCCCTGTCACCTCTTAGCAATAACTTATAATATTGATTTGTCCAGCCACCAAGGGAAACCCAGACGGCATCTCTTAGAACTTACGAATTTGGCCCAAGCCATGGGGAACTCTGAAATCCAGTCCATAGGGTTCTGTATTCTTTGGGAGAACAGCTGGAGGTTCAGGAAGATGCCACCGGTGTGGACAGATGGTTAAGGCACAGTAGCACCAGCTCTGAGGCCAACACGGGAGCCGTCTCCCTGCCAGCTCGTGACTCGCACTCCACCTAATTGGTCACACTTAATTTGACTGTTACTCAAGGAGGTGGTGAAAACTCATGCCTGCTTTTTTCTGGATGAAACGCTGGACCAGAAGTCTGGGAGACCGGAACCGTGTCACCGCTCAGCGGATGGCTCCATCCTGGGTGCTCATCCCATGCCAGCCTTCAACACTCCAGCGGAAGGAAGCAGACGTGTGGAGCAGTGCACACGGCTGGGTCCCTGAGCGCCCACGTTGTCCCTGGCTCTCCTCGCGGATGAGGCCCCGCCCACAGTCTCAGCAAACACAGGCCCTGTGGCTCTATGGCTGGGGTTGGGGAACATCCATTTAACAAGGGGGTAGACTTGGCCATTTGGAAAATGTATCTCTAAGACTGCTTCATTGGATTCCTGCCATGGAGCGGGGGGAGGAAATGAGCCAAGTCTAGTCCCTGCTGCCAATGGGCTTACTGCACGGGGGAGGACAGAGGGCAAGAAGAGTCACGGCCGCCTCCCACGGTGACTCTGGGGGACGCAAGGAGCTGAGAACAAAAAGACCCAGGCACACAGAACTGGAGAGGCTGCTTCCAGTTGGGCCAGTGAGGGAGGTGGCAGGAGGCCCTCGGGTCGGTGTAGGAACTCCAGTCCTGAGAAAAGGCCCCACGAATTGCCCTTGAACTCCCTGAGCCCTCGTTCCCACTTCAGCCAAGTCCAGGCAGTGGGGGCAGAACCATCTTCCGCCTCTGACTCCTCCACCGTGGCCAAAGCCTGAAAACACAGTGGCCGCTCTCAAGTGGCTCTTGCTACGGAGCAGAGAGGCCTGTGTGGCGAAGGCTGACGTACCTGAGACGAAAATACTCTCACGAGTGGTGGAGCTCAGAGGGAAGCCAAATGCTTGCGCCCCAAGACTGCGTTAGGAAACGCTGGCCATGACTCTTGGTGTGGTCCAGGTATTAACGTTGATCGGTGAGTAGCTCAGGTCTTAAAGCCGTTTTATTAACATGGACCCGGGTTGAGTATGAGGGGTGAGAGGTGGGAGAAGTGTGTCTATCGTCTTTAAAGCCTCCCCTTGAGGAGTCAAGGTGGCTGGGTTAACAGGACACATGGGCAATCCCTTCTGACCTGCTGGGGGAGTCAGCACAATTGGAATAGCTCCCCTCTCCCATCGGAGCACAGAGATGCCTGGTCAGCTCTGCCTTCAGAAATCACTTATTTGGAGTCCATTTATTATTAGGAACCTGCACTCATGCCTTTAAAAGAGAGAAAAAAAAAAAAGGCACGGGCTGAGGCACATTGATTTGTTAAGACAAAAACCATAAGGCTGTTACTCATGGCGAGATAGGGGCAAGTTATTTAAGTCTCTGGCGCCTCTGTGAATCCTCGCTTGCAGGGGTTTGATTGGGGCAGAACAGTGCCTCTCAATTTTCAATGCACTTACAAGTCACCTGGAGATCTGGTTAAAATGCAGATTCTGTTTCGGGGAGTCTGGGGCGGGGGCAGGGGTTCCTGAGAGTCTGTATTTCTAACACATTCCCCAGTGTCGTTGCTGCTGCCAGTCCGTGGACCACACTTTGAGGAGGCAGCGACCAGACCACGGTCTTATGCGGGGTCTTCACAAATGCTGTTCCCTCCCACAGGAAGGATCCCTACCTTGGGGCAGAGTAAATGTCCATTAGGTAATATCAAATGGATCATATGTATACCCAAATGAGCTATATCGTAGTTCATGGTCATGTTGACAATTGATACATGAGAGCTAGTTTTATGTTAGAAGGCTTGACCTTCAGGGGTAATCTATAGCGCTGGGACAGGCGCTGGTGATATCTGATCCCTCTCTTTTCCTTAGACCCGTGGACCAGTGGCTCCTCTGGTGACTTGGGTCAGGGTGAGACTGCCTTTCGCTGCCTTGAGATTTGCACAGGGGCTTTTCAGGCCGCCTGCATGTTGCATACAGGGTGCTCTATCTGGTTCCCTCGGCCCCAATACCCCGGACTCTGACTGGATTTGTCACACCTGGGCGGCAGGTGGAACATTCTACATGCGGCCTATGAGGAAGCATGAAGTGCACCTGTGTTGGGAGCTCAGCATTCTGGGACATAAAGGGAGGGCATGCCTTTTGCGGTTGCTGACTCCTGCACCAAATTCACCTAGACGCTCATTTAAAATACAGATTCCTGGGGCACCTGGGTGGCTTAGTTAAGTGTCTGACTCCATTTCAGTTCAGGTCATGACCTCCTGGTTCATGAGTTCAAGTCCCACATCAGGATTCTCTCTCTCTCCCCCTCTCTCTCTCTGCCCCTCCCCTGCTCGTGCTGTCTCTCTCTCAAAAATAAATTAAAAAATAATAATAATAATAAAACAAAATGCAGGTTCCTGGGCCTCACCTCAGATCCACCTAATTGAGGTCCCTGGGAGTAGATTGGAGTCCTTTTGCGTGTTGGATTTTGAGACTCGCTTCACCGCCCAAGGCCGACGCGGAGCAGGCCGGGTGTGGGGGGAGCATTTGTGTGAGTGTGAGAGCTGTAGGCAGCTCTCCTCGGAGCAAGGAATTCTGGAGCATCTGTAGGTTTCCCCCAGGGACACGAACACCCGTTCCGCAAGCACTCCCCTGAGCCCAGTTAAGGAAGTGGTTTCCTTCCCTGGTGACAGGGTGACAGAACCTTTTTCTCCTTGGAATGCCACCATACCCATTTCACGGGCAACCCCTTTCCTGGAGCTTCAAGGTGAGGCCGGAGATGTTGGTCTTAACTTACACACACAACAACGTACCTCGAGAATATGGAGAAATCGGTACAAACACACCCGAATAATCCACAGAGCGGGGAACTGGCGCTCACAAGAAACCGGCTTCCCAGGCTTGAGGAATCAGGTGGGCAAATGTGAAGCGACCCCCTCCGCAGTGGCTTAGCTTTCCCAGAAGGTGTGTGACAGAGCTGGCGAGGAATATCGTACCAGGAAAGAACTGCCCCGCTTCGTCTAGGCCAGGTCTTCTGGCTGGGTGAGAGGCCAGGCGCTCGGACCGACATTTAAGCTGTTTTCCACACTTCATAGAAATCAATGCCTGTCCCCTGCCCCCCCCCCCCCCAGCCCCCGGATGAATGAATTTGGAGATGGTGCCAGAATCAGAAACGTTTCTGTGGATTTCTCCTAGAATTTTAAGGGTCTGTAAATCCTACGGCTGGCTGGGAGCCTACTTTGATTATTTTTAATGCAAAAGAGGATGTATTTGAGCATCTGGCTTAGAAATCGACTAAATCTGTCTATAGCATAATTGGTTCGGAAAGAGCTGGAAGACAAATGGAGACTGGTGGTTGTAAATAGGAGAAGAGGTGGCAGAAGGGGAGCCAGATGGATGGGCTCAGACATAAAACACACACAAACAAAAGCTGCCTGAGAGACCGGGGGAGCACATTTGCATCTGGGGTCTGGAACTGGACTGGCAGGAGGGGGCCTCGCGGGCTTGCAAGTGTTCAGACCCAAAGCCTGGCTCCCAGGACAGAGCCTGCGCTTGGCTAGCGGGACTCAAAGTCGGCGTCGCTGTGACGGGTGGTCCCAGATCGGCCTCGGTGGGGAATTCGGAACACAAATCACAGAGAAACCACTCGGTTCTTTAGAGAATGGAGGCTCAAGGCTGAGGCAGGGGTATGATCAGGGCCGAAGATGAGGGGAGATGACTTTTTGGTTACTTTGTGTAGCTTTCCCTTTTAGGTGGCATCTTTCCGAGGCGGCCCGGAGCAGAGCGTCTTGCACGTGGTGGGCCATCAGTGCTCGTTTGAAGACGGCGATGACTTCCGTTTGGTGATAAGGAGAGGTCCTGGTTTGATAAAGCCTTGTCTCGGCAAGGAGGGAGCCGAGAGTTCAAAACATCTATCTGCCGAGCGCCATCCCCGGCTCGTTCGTCAGTGGCGACGGTGAGAGCATCCTGTCCAACAGGCACAACTTGCACCTCTACCCAACAGATACGTGTAATTTAAAAATAACACAGGTTTTGTTTGCTGGCAAACACTGAAAACCCTTTCCAAGAGGACCAGGAAGAGCCTGGCAGGGACGGTAGCTGTATCACTATAGTTAAAGAACACAGAAAATAAATCCCTAATAAAAGCTTGTTTTGAGCAAGGCGCCAGACGCAAAAGGCCCCATGTCCCATGGTTCCATGTATGCATTTATACATTCCACGATCCGTGAATTGTTAGAACAGGGAAATCGGTAGAGACAGAAAGTCGGTGAGCGGTGGCCAGGGGCTGGGGGGGGGGGGGCGGGGAGGGGTGCAGGGAGAAATGGGGAGTGACTGCTAATGGGTGAGGGGTTTCTTTCTGGGGTGAGGAAAATCTTCTCCAGCTGATCGTGATGCTGGTTGGGAGACTCTGGCAATATACTAAAAACCACCGAGTTGTACACTTTAAATGGGCGAATTGTACCCTATATGAGTTATGTAGCTCAGTAAAGCTGCTCTATTAAAACAAAAGTGAATAAAGAGTTAACCCACAGAAATGCTAGAAGGCAAAAACAAAAAAGTTCGTGCTCGGTCTTTCTGCCAGCGAGCACTCTCTGTACTTTCAGGGCCCGCGCCTTCACAAGAGGCCCGTTATTCATTCTGGAAGGATGTGGTAACTCCTGTTGGCCTCTGGAGGGCCCCTTGCACACAACTCCTGCATTTTCACGAGGCTGGTAGGATCAACAGAAGGAGTATGAGGTTCCTCACAGTCATTGCTGAGAATCAAGGTGTGTGGGTTGGCCTTTAAATGGTGGGAGGTGTCAGTGGGGGACCCGCATCCTGAAGGCAGAGATGAGCCTAGTAACATTTAAGCCCAGTAACAATGGTTGTCGGCTGGAGGGAATATGGCAGAAGATTCTGAGTGGGACTTGCCCTTCTTCAGTCGTGCCCCTTGCTAGCGGCTTCCCAATTAGGAAGGGGGAGGGAAGAGTTACAGGTGATGGTGGAGATAGGTATGGGGACAGGAGTTATTCTCCCCGTAGGAATTCAGTCCATTATTCCTCATGCAGCACAGGGTCAGAGTGGGAACAGACCTGCTCATTTAGGCACCTCTAGGAAGCAAAGGACAATGATGAAGGGTCCACTTGACAGGAGGACCCCTCAGCCCCAGGTCCTTTGAAAGAGATTATGGGACCTATAACATACCATGCTCCCAATCCACCTATCGGAATTGGGTCCCTCATTCAAGGGAAAGGAGTTGAACTTGAAATCTATAAGAAGACTGAAAATTTACATCGTGCATTTTTATATCCTCAACCCCTGCCACAGGGCTTGGCACTTAGCAGTGGTTGTTTGGGTGGACGGGTGGACAACAGGGTTCACGTGAGCGGAAAAGGCTACAGATACGGCCAGGTGTCTTGGCCCAAGGCTAGGGTGCTGGGTCCAAGCCTCCAACAGAGGGCGCTATACGCCTGAAAGAGCAAGCGTGGGTCCGGCGCCAGAAGCCTGATTGGCATGTTAGGGCGACGGAGCTGTTGGCTGAGTGCAGACCAGAGGCGGAGATGGGGCGTTGAGCATAGGAGCTGGGGAAGGCAGTGAACCCAGTGACCACACGCTCAGGGCAGGGAGGAGACAGACCCGTTCTCCTGCCTGGGCATTTCCTCAGCATTAGGGAAGGAAAGCCAATCGCTCCGGGGGAGGATAGGATCCATGTCAGTTTTGTTCATCAGTCAATCCACAAGTGTCCAGCCTGGTACAAGGAAGGCTCACAAAACACACTTCTCAAATGGAATGAATGAACACATGAGTCTAGGGAAACTAATTCATGCTGGACTGTATTATTCTTGGACTAGATCTAAATGCATATGTTCTTAGGCTACATCTCTGGCCTTTGCCTCGTCTGTCTCAGAAACCAGAGTTATACATAAATTCCTGTAAACTGCCCAGTGGGGTCAGTACCTGGCTGGTCTTCGCACTGCATAGAGCTGAGTGCTGGCAAGACCAATGGTGAGCCTAACTAATTTTGCAAGATCAATCCCTATTCCCCCCACCTTTCCTCCTCCCCAAACCGTGCGTGTAACGGAAACTAGGACAAAGCCCTCCCACTGGGGCTACAACGTCTTCAAGTGAGAGTGTTTGAGAGTCTGAGACACAGCTGTTGGGTGAATCCAGGAATCAACACAGTGGAGTTGAATATGCCTGCTGCGGAGAGCCCCGGCATATTAATTCCTGCTCTTCCACACTAGCGTCCATTGCTTCCTCAATTTTCCTGTCTGTCTTTATCATGGTCAAGGAAATCTGCAAAGAGCGCAGTCAGGAATGGATGGGAGGGCCACAAAACGAAGAAACGGAAGGCCCCTCTTCCCCAACCCAGGGCCAGTGGCAAAGCACATCCATCCCGGGCAAACCCTCTGGGCGGCAGTCTTGTCTCTGGGAAGGTGGCTCAAGGGCAAAGTTCATGAAAACAGGAACAACGAGTCCCTCATAGCCAGCACCTTCTACCTGAAAAGGTGGGTTATTGCAGACTGTGAAATTCTTGTGGATTTGGAGTTCTCTGTAAGCTTGAGTGGTTGAAAGCATCTGTGAACTCGTTATTTCTTCCCTTAAATTCTCCTGGGACAAATTCCACTGAATCTTAAGATGTTAGAGCTAAAGAGGAAAAAGAGTAAGACTTTCAAAGCTTTTCCCTTTATTTATAGTTAGAGGAAGACAAGAACTTTGGTGGCCAGTGACTGACTCCCACCTCAATGCACACACATTCGGTCTCTCTCTCTCTCTCTCTCTCTCTCACACACACACACACACACACACACATACACACACTCACACACATACAAGGGGGGTGGGAAAGAAGAGCAAGAAAGACTCTGCCATATGTTAAGCACCTACTAAAGATCATCACTTTGGCTCCTTGCTTATGGCTACCCAGCTCACATCAGGAGGGCCAGTTTTGTCCCATGGTTGTAGACCCCAGTACAGCCCCATTAGCCATCTTGCCAATGAGTGTGGAGTCCCAACCACACAGTGCCTCCCCTACTTCTGGAGAACATGCAAATTGTCCTTAAGTGAAACTGGATGAAATAAAGGAGATTTTCCACAAGTGTGGAAACCGTTGGTAAACATGACTAAAGAAATTGGAACCATCCAAACGCAAGGTGACCCAGAGAGGAAAACTGGCCTCCGCTCATAAGGTAGTAAGTGGGGTCCTGCTCATGCCTTGTTCAGGGGAAGGCAGTGAGAATCCCCGGGGTGAGTCTGTGGGCCTCAGGGCAGCACGAAGAGAGGAGGTTAGCGAAGCCACACTGGCCACGCGACCTCAGGAGGGAGAGAGGGTTAGTGCCTGGCAAGGTGGCCCCCAGAGCCGGGCTGGACCTGAGCTGGGAGGCTTTTCTTTCTAAAGATGGAGAGCAGCCAACGTTTGATATTCTGGCCTGGGGCCCTGCCCACAAGGGGAGAAGGCACTGGGCAGATGGTGACCTCCCTTTCTCCATTGTGTTTCTCTGTAAATAGGTGACCCCTCATTCTGGGGATGGACAGGATGGCGTGAAACTAGTGAATCAGGCCCCAAGAGCAGGAGTGGCGGTCGCCTGTGTTAGTTTCTCGTGGCTGTCTTCCCAAACGAACACAAACTTCGTGGCTTACAACAACAGAAATTTCTCCTCTCGCACTTCTGGAGGCCAAGAGTCCAAAATCAAGGGGTCGGCAGGGCCAACACATGCTCTGAAGGCTCTGGAGGACCATCCTTGCTTTCTTCTTCCAGCTTCTGGTGGCCCCAGGTGTTCCTTGGCTCATGGCGGCACCACAGTGTTTCTGGGTCCGTCATCATGTGGCCTTCTCCCCTGTGTCTGTGTCTCAAACCTTCCTCTGCTTTTTTTTGTCTAAGGACATCTGTCATTGGATTTATGACCCACCTGAGATTCAACGTGATTTCATCTCAAGATCCTAAAACTAATTACATCTGCAAAGACGCCTCTCCAAATAAGTCACGCTCACAGGTTCCGGGAGTTAGGTCTTGGGCATGTCTTTTGGAGGGGGCACAGTTGAACCAACTGTATACCTCAGGGCCCTGGGCCTGCCATGTAGTGCCAGCCTCTGAAGGGCGCAGACTTTCACAGGGGGAGCCAACCTACAGGACCATCTGGGGGCAGACTGCTTTCACTGAAGATGCTCCTTCAAAATGCTGTTGCATTTTGTGCCCTTATGTTAAGCCAACTTCACCACCGGGTCTGAAAAAGCACCTGTGAGGACCTGGCTGGCCCAGGGCCTCCCCTTGGACCAAACGCTCAGCCTTGAGGGTCATATCACCTGAGACCAAAGGGTGTGGGGAATTCTTCCCTCTGCAGTTAATGTCTCAGCAACTACCCAGAAAGGAGCTTCTAAAGAGGGTTGCGTGTGCTTGGGTGTGCAGTCAACAAGAAGCCAGGCTAAGCCCGTCCATAAAGCACACAATTTCCTCATCTCTCCCCCCTGCAGGATCATAAAGAGAATTTGGCCCGGCTCTGCCAATCCTAGACCATCCCTGTGCTATGGCCCCTCAGTCCTGAATGTGCAGGCCAGCTCCTCAGGGAGGGCGGCTGAGAGTCTGACAGATGGTGATGGGGCACAGCCTAAACTTACAGGCCGTGGGTAAGTCCCTAGACTCCACAATCAGTCTGGATTTGAAGCCTAGACCTGCCACTGACCAGCTATGTGATTCTGGGAAAATTCCTCAACGTCTCCCAGCTTCATCTAAAGAATGGGTGGTTGTGCAAATTGTTACTTTTCTGGGTAGACGGCTCACCATGTGCCTGGCTCACAGTGTGTGTGCTCAGCAAGTGCCCGTTGTTATGGTTATTACTCAGAGGAAGGAAACTGGTCGCACCCCTTTATCTGAACCCCCCAAAGCTGGTCACACCCCTTTATCTGAACCCCCCCCAAAGCTCAGGGCTGATGGATTGGAAACAGAACTGCCAACCAGTGCCCTCCACCCTGTGAATTCCTCCACTTTCTAGCCTAATTGCCATTACAGATGGTTTTATTTCTCAATCATTGACACACCAAGACTTTCTTTTCATGATCTAATTTATGTAAAATGCAAGGTTGATTCTAGAAACAGGGAACCAAGGGGAAGGGAGTTATTAGAAACTGCTCTGCCTTGTCTCCTGACCATTTGTCCTGAATATCTGGAAGAATTTCTACCTATCGCCTCCTCAATCTGTAGCTCTCTCGCTGTGTCCTCGGAACAGGAACTAATTTCTCTCCAACAAAAGAGCGCGGTGAGGCATGCGGAATAGTTGACAGAAGGCCTGGCAAGTAGAACGCAGCTCTAAGGTCTGTGAAAGAAAGGACCAAATGCCTCCCATATGTGGGGTCCTGACTACATGGCATGACAGGGCCCGGGACACACAGCATTCAGTCCTATTCCTGGTCCCAAAGTGAGAAGAAATCAGGATGAAATCTGCCTCCCCTCACCACCTACACAGTCCTGTAGGAGTTAACCTAGCCCACTCACTACCCCCTAATCATCCTGCTTTTCTTTCCCTCAAATGCCCAAGTTGTTCCCACCTCAGGGCCTTTGCACAGGCCGTGCCTCTTGCCAAATACATTCTTCCTGGGGTCTTTGCAAGGCTGGCCCCACTGCATCACTCAGGTCTCAACTCAGATGTCACTTCCTCAGGGGTGATGCCATCTAAACACTCCCCACCCTTCATTTGCAAGTCACGTAGCTAGTTTTATTTTCTTCCGTCAGGGAGCAAGAATTTCCTGTCCCTTTCAAGGTCCTTCTCATAGGACCAAGTATCAAATTGACATGAGCCAGATTAACAGGAGAAAAGAAAATTTAATTTTGTATGTACAGGGAATCCACACAGACATGGGGATTCCAAAGAGTCAAGGAAAAATGAGGTATCTACGTCATCCTGAACAAGGAGAAGGGGCTAGAGGGGTTCAAAGGGAAGGAACACAATTCACAGGGAGATGAAAAAGAGCAAATGTTTGGTCAACAAACATTTCCTGGGCCACTAAGAAACAACGGGACAAAGAGGACTTTGGTCAAACAGGCCTTGCTGGATTCCTCCCTGTTCACTGCATGTAGTTCATAGTATAAAGTCGTTATCTGCGGAGATAGCTCTCTTCCTGGAGTGAGTCCTCTAAATTCTTTGTAGGTACCTGTAGGGGAGGGTCCTGAATCTGCTGGGTTTTGATTGCTTTTTAACTTCAAATAATCTTCATGACAAAGTGGTCCATCTTGGGGCAGCCTGACCTTGGCCCCTACACTTCACGGTGCTCCGTATTTTGTCTTTTTTTTCTATGTTTGCCAATTTATTGTCTGCCTTCTCCTCTGTGGAGGGCAAGGGCATCTGTCCTGGCAAGAGGTATTACTGTGAAGTTTCCTGAGTGCTGAGGGTAAAGAAGAGGGGACACGCGGGGAAGATTTCCTGGGTGTGGTGGCTACTGAACAGCGAATACTGTTTGGAGAGCTGAAGAATGGAACAGCATTCCAAGGGAGGGTCCCAGCAGAAACGAAGGCTCTGGGGCCAGGATGATGGTGCAAGTTCTGTAAGCACAGTGGGTTCATCCTGAGGTTGAGCAAATGACATCTACTATTATTACTCTAGCCTCATCAAATGCTGCCCAAGACCGGGATGGGAAGAGCAGAGAGGAATGTACCCAGGAGGGGTACAGGAGGGGCTGGAGCCCTGGAAGCCAGGGAGAGGTCGGGACCAGTAGGAGCTGAGAAGCAGAGCATGAAACACAGGACCCCGGGGTCCTCGCTCTGTGTGCTAGAGCAAGCCTGGGAGCAGGAAATGAGTCACCAGAGGCCCCCAGGGCAGACGGCAAGGTGCACCTCTGAAGTGAGAGGCCACAGTCAAGCTACAAGCCCTGACTCTCACAGAGAGGGAGGCATTCTTTAATAGCTATCTGCTGAGTGAGCGGTGGGTGAGTCAATTTAGAAAGGGTGGGAGAGGCAAGCGCTTGCGGTGCTGATCGCTGCTCCCTGGCTCATCTCACGGAGCGCATCTGTCCGTCTGCCAGGAACCCAGGTTGCTGTGGCTCAGCAACAGGCTGTCCGTGGCTCTCTCTTTGTGGGAGTAGGCTGAACTGTCCACTCCCCACCTGTCTCTTAAGGAAGCTGGGAGGATCATCTGGTTAATCTTTCCAAAGCTCTTTGTAGACCTTGTGTGCAGAATGTCCCAAAGATTTCTGGAATAGTGATGCTGTGCTTTGAATTCATGTGGCTATTTTCTTTTGAAAACCTTGGACGGCCTTATTGGCGGTGGAGTGGATTTTCTTACAGTATCGTTCGGCTTCCGTTTCTTCACCTCTAGAGACATATAAGGTGAACTTTGCCTTCAGGATCTTAATCAGGACCACGTAGTTACTCGTTTATTGGATGGTTAACCCGTTTGAGTTATAAGAGTTCTCGCTATATTCTAAATACAAATCCTGTGTCAGTTATATAGTATCAATATATAGTATAGATATAGTAAAACTTTTCCCAATCTGTGATTTATCTATTAACTTTATTTCTTGTCTTTTTTTTTAAGAGAGAGAGAGAGAGAAAGAGAGAGAGCACAAGTGGAGGAGAGGGGCAGAGGGAGAGAGAGAGAATCTTAAGCAGGCTCCACACTCAGCACAGAGCCCGACGTGGGGCTTGATCCCAAGACCTAGGATCATGACCTGAGCCAAAATCAAGAGTCAGACACTCAGCTGATTAAGCCACCCAGATGCGCTAATCTACTAACTTTTTGATGGTGTTTTTTGATGGGCAGAACTTTTTAATACTGTGGAGTCCAATTTATCAACATTTTCTTTTATGCTTGGTGTTCTCTGTGTCTTAGGTAAGTAAATGTTGCCTCCTATATGCTTGCAAATGTAATCTCCTATGTATTCTAGAAGCTTGATAGTTTTGGCTGTTACATTTAGGTTTATAATCTATCCAGAATTAATTTCGAGGTAGGGTGTAAGGTAAGGTCAAGATTGATTCTTTCTACATGGACATCTAGTTGCTCTGGTACCAGATGTTGAAAAGATTTTCCTTTACTCCATCGAATTGCTTTGGCAGTTGTAGTAAATACAAATGGACAATTTAACTGTGGGTCCGTTTCTGGACTCCACTGATGTACAGGTATATCCTTATGCCAATACCATATTTTCTTGATAAATGTACCTTATAGTAACCCTTGAAATTTTGTTTAAAAATTCTTTCATCATTTATAGTTATTTTACGGTAACTTTTGGAGCTTGTTCAAAATTAAGCATTCTAAGTCCTTTGTACTTCTTTATAAATTTTAGAATCTGCTTGCAAGTTTCTATAATAAAAGCCTTCTTGGACTTGATTGGGATTGCATTGAATCTATAGATCAATATAGGGGAAAATGACATCAGGTAACAATATTGCTTTCCAGTCTATGGACATGGTATACCTTCCTATTTATTTGGATCTTCTTTAATTTCTCAACATATAGGTCTTGATCATATTTGTTAAATTAATCTCTAAATATTTCCTGATTTTGATGCAACTGTAGTGTTTTATTAAATTTCATTTACAACTGCTCATTGTTAATGTAGAAAAATACATCTAATTTTTGTATATTAACTTTCTATCTTGCAACCTTACTAAATTTGCTTATTATTCCTAAGATTTTGGGGGAGGGGGTTGGAGGGTTAGATTCCTTGGGATTTTCTACGTATGCAACCATGTCAACTGTGAATAAAGACATTTTTACTTCTTTCTTAAATTTTTTTTAATGTTTATTTATTTTTGAGAGAGAGAGACAGAGTGCAAGCAGGGGAGGGGCAGAGAGAGAGGGAGACACAGAAACTGAAGCAGGCTCCGGGCTCTGAGCTGTCAGCACAGAGCCCGACGTGGGGCTCCAACTCACAAACTGTGAGATCATGACCAGGCCGAAGTCGGCCACTGAACGAATGAGCCACCCAGGTGCTCTTTCGCTTCTTTCTTTACACTCTTTATGTTTTTCTTTATTGCACTAAGGCCTTCAGTACTATGTTGGAAAGAAGTGGTAAGGGTGGAAATCCTTGCCTTACCCTCAATTTTAAGGGGACACACTCAGTTTTGCATCAGTTGTTATGAGCTGAACGGTGTTCCCCCACCTTATTCATATGTTGCAGTCCCAATCTACAGTACCTCAGACGGAACCGTATCTGGAGACAGGGTCTGTACAGAAGTGACACAGCTGAAATGAGGTCATTGGAGTACACTCTATAATAACTGGACTGGGATAGAAAGATGGATAAAGACCATGTAAGAACATAGAGAGAAGACAGCCATCTACCAACTGAAGGGAGAGGCCTCTGAAGAGACCAGCCCTGCTGACACCTTCATCTTGGACTTCTGGCTCTCAAAATTGTGAGAGAATAAGTCTCTACTGATTAAGCCACCCAGTCTATGACAGCCCGAGCAAACTGACACAGACATTGAGGAAGTGCTTCTTACTCCAAGTTGGCTGAGAATTTTTTTTTTTTAATTATAAACAAAGCGTTGAATTTCTCAATGCTTTTTCTTCTTTGTTTTGGCTTCAACTGAAATGATTTTTTTTTAAAGTTTATTTATTTTGAGAGAGACAGAAATAGCACAAGTTGGGGAGGGGCAGAGAGGGAGAGAGAGAGAATCCCAAGCAGGTTCAGAGCCCAATGCTGGGCTTGAACTTATGAACTGTGAGATCATGACCTGAGCTGAAACCAAGATTCAGATGCTCAACTGACTGAGCCATGCAGGTGCCCCTGAAATGAGTTTCTAAAAATTTTATTAATGAGGCAAATTACATTGATTCATTATATTAACTAAAATAACTCTAATTTGCATTCCTGGGATAAATTCTTTTTAAAAAATTTTTTTAATGTTTATTTTTGAGAGAGAGAGAGAGAGAGAGAGAGAGAGAGCAGGGGAGGGGCAGAGAGAGAGGGAGACACAGAATCCGAAGCAGGCTCCAGGCTCTGAGTTGTCAGCACAGAGCCTGATGCGGGGCTCCAACCCATGAACCGTGAGATGACCTGAGCTGAAGCTGGAGCTTAACCAACTGAGCCACCCAGGCACCCTTTGGGATAAATTCTAATTGGGCATAGTATGTTGTACCTTGTATATATTGCTGAGTTTGACTGGCTAACATTGTCTCAAGGATTTTTGTCTCTACGTTTATGAGGAATATTAGTCTGTTTTTTATTTTTGGTCGTACATATTCTTTTCTGGTTTTGCTATCAGTCTCACTCAAGGTTGAATCAGAGAAATAGAACCAGGAGGAGATGCATTAAGGGACTTATTGTGAGGAATATGTGATTGTGGGGGCAGATGAGGCAAGTCTGAAATCCCTAAGGCCATCAGGAGGGGCAGGCCAGGACTCCCAGGCATGAGCTGAAGCTGCTGTCCACAGGCAGAATTTCTTCCGGGAAGCACAAACTCTGCTCTGGATTAGCCTCACCCAGAGCATCTGGGATAATCCCCCTTGAGTAAAGTCAACTGATGATGGACTTTAATCACATCTGCAAAACACCTGCACAGCAAACTCAGCGTTCCGTAACTGGGGCGGTGGTACAGCCAAGTTGATGTGTCAAGAAGACCATCACGGTGTGATGCTGGCCTCACGAAATGAGTTGGAAAGCATTTCCTCTTTCTATACTTTTTTTTTTTTTGAGATATAATTCATATACCATAAATTCACCATTTTAAAGTGTACAGTTCTGTGGTTTACTGAAGATTTACATGACACTGTGCAACCATCACCACCGTCTAATTCCAGAAAAGAAACCCTGTCATTCATGAGCATTTTCCATTTACTCCTTCCCTCAGCCCTTGGCAACCACTAAGCTACTTTCCGTCTCTACGGATGTGCCTGTTTGGGACATTTCGTGTTAATGGAATCATCCAACAGGGGGTCTTTCGTGATGGGCTTCTTCCACTGAGCTGACATTTACCAGGTTCATTCCTGCCGCGGCAAGTACAAGGACTTCACTCCTTTTTAAGGCTGAACAATATTCCATTGTATGGATGTAGTGCTTTTGTTTATTCATTCAACAGGTGACGGCCATTTGGACTGTTGCCACTTTTTGACTATGAAGAAGAACGCTGCTGTAAATATTTGCATACAAGTTTACATGTGAATACGTATCTTCAGATCTCTGGGGCACATACCTAGGAGTGGAATTAGTGGGTCACATGCTAATTCCATGTTTAACATTTTGAAAAAATACCAACCTGTTTCCTGACAGTGATGCTCCAATTTCACCACATCCTCACCAAACTTCTCCTTTTCTATTTTTTTTTATAATAGCTGTGCTGGTGGGTGTGAATTCACATCTCATTTTGGTTTTGACTTGCGTTTCCCTAATGACTAATGTTGTTGAACATCTTTGCTTGTGCTTAATGGTCATTTTTATATCTACTTTGGAGACGCGTCTACTAAAATCCTTGGCCCCTTTTTAAAAAAATGTCCTTTCTAGTGCTGAGTTGTCATAGTTTTTTCCCCCTAGTTCTAGCAGAGACACGATTTGCGAAGTTTTTCTCTTATTTTCTCTTCACTTCTCACTTTCACTTTCTTGATAGTGTATTTTGAAGCGCAAAGCTTTACATTTTGCTGAAGTCTAATTTACACAATTCTTCTTTTGTTACTTGTACTTCTGGTATCATATCTAAGAAATTACTACCTAATCTCAGGTCCCAAACCTAAGAGTTTTACATTTAGCTCTTTGATCCGCTTTAAGTTCGTTTCTGTGTATGCTGTGAGGGAGGGGTTCAACTTACTGTTTTGCATGTAGACATCTAGTTGCCTCGGTGCCATTTGTTGAAAAACCTGTTCTTTTTTCTCAATTGGTCGTCTTGGCATTCTTGTCAACAATTGGTTGGCTGTGTGCATATGGGTTTGTTTCTGGCCACTCTGTTCTATTTATGGACTTTTTAACTCCCCATTCCATTGATTAATATGTCTGTCCTTAGGCTAGCACCACACTGTCTTGATTACTGTAGCTTTGTAATAAATTTTGAATACAGTAAATGTTAGTTCTCTCAATTTGATCTTCCTTTTTAAAATTCAATGTATTTAAACTAAAAACAAAAGCAGTTCACTCACTTCTCCCACCCTTCCCCCCACCCCATCTCTGGTAACCGTCCATCTGTTCTCCGTATCTATAAGCTTCATTTTTTTAATTCATTTTTAAGATTCCGGGGCGCCTGGGTGGCGCAGTCGGTTAAGCGTCCGACTTCAGCCAGGTCACGATCTCGCGGTCCAGGAGTTCGAGCCCCGCGTCGGGCTCTGGGCTGATGGCTCAGAGCCTGGAGCCTGTTTCCGATTCTGTGTCTCCCTCTCTCTCTGCCCCTCCCCCGTCCATGCTCTGTCTCTCTCTGTCCCAAAAAATAAATAAACGTTGAAAAAAAAAATTTAAAAAAAGATTCCACTTATAACAGAGATCATATGGTATTCGTCTTTCTCTGACTTATTTAGCATATTGCCCTTGACATCAATCTATGTTGTCACAGACGGCAAAATTTCATTCTCGGTCTTATTTAATATCTCTCTCTTTTTTTTTTTTTCTTGCCTTTCCTGACTTCTTGTGAGTACTTCAACGTTTCTTAGTACTCAGTTTTTCTTCCTTTATTTAACTGTACCCCTTTGTTTCATTTTATTCATTTATAATATATTAATTGAATACCTGACATCTTCATTTCTTTGATTTCTTGAATCTCCACACCAGCCATTAGCTTCCTTGAGGTGGCAAGAGTGAAATTAATACAGGGAAGGTCAAAGACCTAACTTGAAAGAACTCTACCACAATAAGATGAGAAGCTTAGAGGAAGAAGAAAGAAAGAAAGTAGAAGGTGAGCAGAGGGATGGAGGGGAGAGCTAGAGGAAGTAAAGGCAGACAAGAATTTCAAGAAAGAAGTGATGGTCGAGAGGGGAATTGAATAGAAAATTCCCCCCAAAAGATATGCAAATGGCCAATAAGTACATGAAAAAGATGCTCAACAACATTGATCATCAAAGTCAAGATCACAGTAAGATACCACCTCACACTAATTAGAACTGCTATTATCAAACTCCTCTCTACTGCCCCCCTCCAAGCCCCAGAAAATAAATACTGGCACGAATGTGGAGACATCGGAACCCATGTGCATTGCTGATAGGAATGTAAAATGGTCCAACCACTGTTGAAGACATACGTATGGCCGTTCTCCCAAAAATTCATAAAATTACCGTACGATCCAACAATTCCACTTCTAGGTATATACCCCAAAGAACTGAAAGCAGAGATTCAAACAGATATTTATACACCGATGTTCATAGCAGCATTATTCACAATAGCCAAAAGGTGGAAACAACTCGAAAGGCTATCATCAGAAGACTGAATAAATAAAATGTGGTATATACATACAAGAGAATATTATTTAGCCTTAAGAACGAATGAAATTTGGATATGTGCTACAACAGAGTTGGACCTTGAAGACACACTAAGTGAAATAAGCCAGACACAAAAGGACAAATATTGTACCTAGAATAGCCAAATCCACAGAGACACAAAGTGGAACGGAGGCTAAGTGTAGGAGAGAATGTGGAGTTAGTGTTTAGCTGATGCAGAGTTTCAGTTTAGGATAATGAACAAGTTCTAGAGATGGATGGTCGTGATGGTCACACAACAATGTGAATGTACTCAATGCCACTGAACTTAAAAATGCTTAAAATGGGGGGCGCCTGGGTGGCTCGGTCGGTTAAGCGTCCGACTTCGGCTCAGGTCATGATCTCACGGCCCGTGAGTTCAAGCCCCGCATCGGGCTCTGTGCTGACCGCTCAGAGCCTGCAGCCTGTTTCAGATTCTGTGTCTCCCTCTCCTTCTGACCCTCCCCCGTTCATGCTCTCTGTCTCTCTCTGTCTCAAAAATAAATAAAAACGTTAAAAAAAATGCTTAAAATGGTAACTTACGTATATTTTAGTTCAATAAAAAGGTAAGAAGTGCCCGCAAAAGCACTGCATTTCTTATTTTATAGATGAAGGAAACACAGCACAGACTAAGGAACTTATTCAAAGTTGCACTAGGGAAGGGCAGAACTAGAATTTGCCTAAAGAGAATTCAAAGGCTGTGGTCTTGACAATTCGCCACATTGTCTCTTTCCAAAGTAGTTACTGTGTTAGTGTTTATAATAGCAGAAATATGGAAACAACTTAAATGTCCAAAAATAAAGCTCCAGTGTGAACTGTTATAAAGCCATTACACTTATGTTTCGAAAGACTTTTCTACTGACATGGATATCTATTTACTCATTAAGTGGGGAAATGTCAGTATACAAAAACAAACGTACGTTATGAACCAAGTTATATTTTTTTAAAACGACATGCATTTAGCTTACGTATGTTTGAGCATAAAAAGAAGGAATTCTAGGGCTCCCGAGTGGCTCAGTCGGTTGAGCATCCAACCAGTTCAGGTCATGATCTCACAGTTGTGAGTTTGAGCCCCACGTGGGGCTCACTGCTGTCAGCGCAGAGCCCATTTTGGATTCTCTGTCCCCTTCTCTTTCTGCTCCTCCCCTACTTACACTTTCTCAGAAGTAAATAAAACATTAAAAAAATTTTAATTGGAATCTTACAATCGGAACTGTAAGATTCAAAGTGATTTCTTTTTCACACTTTTCTGAGTGTTTTCTGTACTAGCTATCCGATTGCTGTGTAACAAATTGTCCCCAGACTTAGCAACTTGAATACACAACGAATATGTATTTTCTCTCACAGTTACCATGGGTCAAGAATTTTGGAGCAGCTTCATCGGGTAGCTTGGGCTCGCAATTTCTCATTAGGATCAGTCAGATGTCAGCAGAGGCCGTGCTCACTTAAAGCTTAATTGGGTTTGGAGCTTTTGCTTCCAATGTGCCTCATTTACATGGCTGCCAGGTGGGTTCCTTCTCCACAATTACCCTTGAGTGTCTACACAGCATAGCGCTGACCTCCCCCAGAGTCAGTGCTACCCTCGAGACCCAGGGGAGTAGCTGCAATGCCTTTTGTGACCTAGCCTCAGATGTCACACACGGTCACTTCCACGATGTTCTATCGGACACGCAGACTAATCCTGATTCGTGGAAGGGGACTACACAAGGGGATGAATTCCAGGAGGTGAGTACCACTTTGGAGCTGGCTTCCACAGTCTCACACTTTGCAAATGAATTCATGGGGCACAGCTGTAGTGTCATGATTAGAGGCGTGGGTTCTGAAGCGACACAATCTAGTTCAAATCCTAGTTCATCCACATAAAGTGTTTTTATCAAATAGCAAAATGTATATAATCCTGAGAAAGATACGTGACTAATTTGTGCCTCACTTTCTTCATCTGTAAAACAAGAATGAATACGGTAAGCAGCTTACGGGATTGTTGTGAGAATTTAACGAGTTAGTATATGTAAAGCCCTGGAATACCACCTGGCCCATAGTAAGTGCTACATTGACTAGTATTGACTAATATTATTTACCATTTTTGTAATCATAAAACTGATTAATGGAACAATCATTTGAAAAAATGTACAGTATGGGGGCGCCTAGGTGGCTTAGCCGGTCAAACAGCCGACTTCGGCTCAGGTTATGATCTCGTGGTTGAGGAGTTCCAGCCCCCCACCGGGCTCTGTGCTGACAGCTCAGAGCCTGGAGCCTGTTCAGATTCTGTGTCTCCCTCTCCCTCTCTGCCCCTCCCCTGCTTGCCCTCTGTCTCTGTCTCTCTCTCTCTCAGAAATAAACATTTAAAAAAAAAAAGTACAAGTTTCCCTCCTCTTGCACTTAAAATAAAGGCCCCAAAGCCAACATCAGCAGAAAGAGCTCAGTTTCATATCCACTTTGGAGTTGGTTTTTTTGTTGTTGTTGTTTCTCCCCCCCATCAGAGTAAGTGGGCAACTCTGAACTGGGCCATGGTAACATAAAGCCAGCAAATATTTCCGATAGACCAGTAGTGTGCCAAGTCCTGCGGGAGGCACTTGAGGGAGTAGGTCTCCATGCTTAATACTCATGAGAAGAAAGGAATGTGACACTGTGATGTTTGTGATTCTCTATGCCTTTAGCTTTGCAGATGCAGCCCTGAAGAGGTTTATTCCACTTCTCCCAAAGTCGATCGTACACGATAGCCAGCCATCTATCCTTAACAAAGCCACGCAGATTAACCAAGTGGAAACAAGATTCTAACTGAAAAGCTGATAGGACCTCGGTGGCGAGTGGCCAGGATCAGGCCCAGCCTAGCAGGTGGCTCTTCCTGGAATCCATGACTTGCCTTTATTTTTTTTTCAATTTTTTTTTCAACGTTTATTTATTTTTGGGACAGAGAGAGACAGAGCATGAACGGGGGAGGGGCAGAGAGAGAGGGAGACACAGAATCGGAAACAGGCTCCAGGCTCTGAGCCATCAGCCCAGAGCCCGACGCGGGGCTCGAACTCCCGGACCGCGAGATCGTGACCTGGCTGAAGTCGGACGCTTAACCGACTGAGCCACCCAGGCGCCCCTATGACTTGCCTTTAAATGTTCGACTTCATTAGTGTCAAAAGCTAGATTCCTCTTTTTTCTACAATTGTCATTCAAATATCTACCTTATTTTAAAACTTCTTTTTTAAATGAACTTTTTATCTTAGAATAATGATAGTTGCACCGAAAAGTGATGAATACAGTTTCCAGATATCCTTCATGCAGTTTCCACTAATATTAACATCTGTCATTACCTATGTACATTTGTCAAAACTAAGAAATTAACATTGGTACAGTGCCATCAGTTAAACTCCAGACATATCTGGATTTTATCCATTTTCCCACTAATGTCTTTTTTCTGTTCTGAGATGTCATCCGGGATCCTCCACTGTACTTAGGATTTCTCTTTATAGGCTCCTTTGATCTTGACAGTTTCTCAGTCTTCCCTTGTTTATCATGAACTTGACAGTTTTGAAGAGTGCTGGCCAGACATTTTGTAAAATGTTGCTTAATTTGGGTTAGAGTGATGTTTTCTCTTGATTGGACTAAGGCCTCAGGTTTGAGGAAGAATACCCAGAGGTAAAGTGCCTGAGGAGGATTTACTTTTTTAGAACACTCTTCAACACCTTTAATGTGAAGGTGATGCTATGTATCATGAATTCTCAAGAGGGAAAGCGGTTTCTTAGAGAATTTCAAGGAAGGTGTATCAAAGCGTTCCGTTCTCGTGTATCCTTCGTTTTTTTCTGTGTTTTCACCCCGATCATATTGGCTAATTGGATGTCTGATTCTGTCTCAACGTTTTCAAGCTGGCTCTGCAATAAGGGTCTTCCAAGGGTCCTGTCACCCCTTCCATACTGAGCACCTCCTGCTGGGCCAGCTGCAGGGGGAGGGGCTGGAGTGAAACACAGGTCCCGACTCTCGAGCTCACCTTTGGTTGGAAAGACAAAGCGTTGCAAACTGAACTAAACCAATCTGGTTTCGTGATCATCGAGTCCCTTTTGGTGGATGACAGTGGCCTCCAACGCGTAGGGTACAAGAAAGGATACAGATGTCCCTTGTCCCACCTCCTCCCTACCAGGTGGTATAGCACGATGAGGGCACATCTTAGCCCACTTTCCACACGGTGAACCAACTTTTATTAGCAAGCAAGTGAAAAAAAAAAAAAACCAGCTCTCAATCTGTTCTGTAATTCTGGTGAAGTCTTTGCTCTCTGTTCTTTCAGACTCTCCAACACCTGGCACTGAAAGTTTCACTAGAGGCAAGTGCATCTGTATCCTGACAATAGATGAAATCAATCAAATCAGATGGGAGAAGCCTCCAGTAAGTGCAACACCCAGGGCTGTGTGCGGTTTAGATCTTGGCTTTCCTCTGTTCTGCCCACGACAGGACAAGGTGAAGTCCTTCTGCTCTACTGTATATTTTGAATACCACCCATTCTATAAGTGAGAAATTACTTCCACACCCCTTACTCAAAGAGCAAGTCCTCTGGTGCAGACTTAAATAAGAACATTTGAAGTTGGGCAGCTCTTTAAATGTTCACCTATCACCCTTGGTATAGGAGTTCCTGATTAAGAGACTTCAGATAGTAACGAAAAGCACCAGATCGTGGATTAACATTAATTCACACACACACATGATACTGTTAAAGAAAATATAACACAAAGAGTGAAACAAGTTTACTACAGTGAGACAGGGACAGATAAAGGTCTGTATAAAGCGCTGTGAAGGGGCTCACGAGGTGAGGCTCACAGCGGTGGAGCAGAGAAGTCCACGGAGGGGCAGTCTTAAGTACAGCTACCCTGGACTAGTGGCTTCTCTTCAGGGCGCTCACGAGAAAGGGATTCTGGGTAGAGGCAGCTGCCAAGAACGGGAGCAGAGGCAGGACCTGGTTTGGTGTAGGCCCGGCATGGAATCACAGAGGGGAGGGGCAGTGGTAATGGAGACTGGGAAGACAAGGGGGGAGGTGCAAGTCTTGAAAGTCCCCCCCCACTCCCCCCCCCCCCGCCCCAAGACTGAGGAATGTGGATTTGATCCTATGGGTAACACGCTCTGAGCCGGGTCCCATTCTAAGTCCTCTCCGCATATTAAATTATTTCGGCCTCACAACCTGATGAGATTGGTACCATTAGCACCTCATTTTAGAAACAAGGCGAGTCCCAGATCATTTTGCCGATTCAAATATTGCGTCCCCAATTACAAACTGAATTTCAGGTAAACAAGGACTATATCTTCAGTATACGTCCACGCGGTATTCGGTTGAAAGCTGGCGCTCCTAGGTCGGGAAAGGCGAAGTAAGTTGCTCAGGGAGTCACAGCCGCTAAGCGGGAGGGCCAGAGTTGGGACGGGTGGGCAGGTGGGGGCACGTGCTGGGCTGCGCCCTCCCTGCACCCGCCAGCCTCCGCAGGTACATGCACAGGGTGCAACAGGGCCACGGAGAAGATTCCCAGCGGGCAGGAACCCTGGCCAGGCTGTTAGTCATCAGCCAGCCCTGCGTTTGCCCTTTCAATCTTTTTCGGAGGGCCTATGTTCTCACAACAGGTCTACAAACCTCCCATTAACCATCATAATGCTTAGAACAAAATCCATGCCCTGTGACTAAGTAACGAAAATCCCCTGGATCTCCAAAGCTCTCTCTGCCCTAAGGGTTCTGAACCTTTTTAAGGGTTTCCAGTTCCCCTCTCCAGTTGAGCACCGTAATTAGGAACCTATTCAGACCGGATCTGCACACACTATGCATTTACCGCTCTGCCTACCTGTTGCTACTGGCCTGGGATATAAAACACAGAAACGTTTGAACAGATTTAATGAGGTTTCACCAGAGGTGCAACAGGCAATTGTATTTTTAACACTGGAACGTTTCAGATATTTCAGCGAGGGAATGCTAGGTGCTGGCCACGCAGTGAGGCCCCGGGCAGGATTACTACCCTTACGAGATAACTACTTTTCAGAGTGTCATGAAAAAGGTTGGATATAAAAAACAGACCGAGAACAACGCAATGGATATTATAATAAGGGACGTAGAGGAGGCTGTGGAAATCTGGAGCCGGGAGCTTCTAACTACCCAAGAAGAAGGGTCTGGCTACTATAGTGTGATTCCGACCTGTGCCACCATTGGCATTACCTGAGAGCTTATTAGCAAGGCAGAATGGGGGCCCCTACCCAAACCCGCGGAATCAGAACCTGCTAAAATTTTAACAAGATCTAAGGCTGACTCCTATGCACGTTGAAGCTTGAGAAGCATTTCCTTGGAGAATACCAGAGATAGATGAATAGAAAATGAATCTGGAAGGATGGAGTTTTCCACGTGGGGTCTAGAATGGAAGACCTTGGGGGGCGGGGGAGAGCATAAGCAAAAGCATGCAGCTGTGAAAAGGAATGTATTCAGGAAACAACAGGAATCTTTGGTATCTCTGGAGCCCAGTAGTACACAGGAGTGATGGACGGGGAGACTGGAAGGATCCGCAAAGACAACCTCAGAGGGGGCAAGACCGTGGGTGACTTTGTTGCCATGGTGAAGCGCTTGAGTTTTTAAATATAATTATTCAAGCATATAAAGCCGTGTAAACAAAAGCATAAAATAGGATAATGAGTGTAAGATAGAAACATTACAGATACAGCCTTCTGTGTATTCCCACCCTCCTCCATTCCATTCACCTCCCTCCTTTTTTTTTTTTTTTTTTTTTTTTTGAGAGAGAGAGAGAGGGGCAAAGAGAGGAGACAGAGAAAGAGAATCCCAAGCAGGCTCTGTGCTGTCAGCGCAAAGCCTGATGCAGGGCTCAATCCCACAAATTGTGAGATTATGACCTGAGCTGAAACCAAGACTTGGATGCTTAACCAACTGAGCCCCCCAGGTGCCCCTCCACCTTTCTTAAACAAACTCCTATTCTGAGTTTGGGGCTTACCATTTTGATATTTGTTTTATAATTTTCATACGTATGTTTGTACACACAAAAAATAGTGTTTTTCATGCTATGTTCCTATACTTATTTTACTACAACTTGATTTTCCGCTTCAACATTATGTTGTCGGGATTTATCTGCGGAGATATACAAGGCTCCGGTTAATTCATTCTTAGCTATTATACAGTACCTCCTTGGGTGACTAAGTCACTATTTATTTGTCCGGTCTCCTAATGATGGATATTTTGTTTCCAGTATAAATGATGCTTGAATGATGCTTGGGTCCTGTGTCCATGCCTTAGTTTCTCCAGGAAACATTGCTAGGAATGGGGTTTCAGGTCGTCAACTTTGCACCTCTTCTTCAAGGTCACTAGATACCATCAGAGTGTTCTCTAAAATGCTTGTATCCGGCGGTGCCCCGGTGGCTCAGCCAGTTGAGCCTCTGGCTTCGGCTCAGGTCATGATCTCGTGGTTTGTGATTTCAATCCCCGTGTCAAAATGCTTTGGATTCTCTGTCCCTTTCTCTCTGCCCCTCCCTCACTTGCACTCAATCTCTCAAAAATAAATGTAATAAAGAAAGAAAGAAAGAAAGAAATTACTTGTACCAGTTTATTCTCCTACCGGGAAAGTATGAAGGTGCTTTTTTCCTCTACATCCTCTCCAACACCTGATAGGGCCACATTTTAAAACTGTTGCCACTTTGGCGAGAGTGGGAATCTCATTTTTGTTTTCATTTCCTCACTGACGAGTGAAGTGGAACATGCCATTGCATATTCACTGGTGGTTCAGGTTTTCTCTTTTGTGAATTGCCAATAAATATCCATTGCCTGCTTACCTACTGGGTTGGCTGACTCCTACTGATGTGTAGAATTATTAACATATCCTGGATTCTGCTCCTTTATTAGTTACCTGTATACACCATTTTCCTCCCAGGCTTCGTTTACATTTTCATGTTGCTTACGGTGTCTTTGGTTGTACTCAAAGGTTTTAAATTTTAGCGAAATCGAATGAATCTGTGTTTTCCTTTCTGTTGTGTGTATGTGTGTGCCTTCGACTTTACTTCCTTCCTCGATGTGAAAAGATGATTCTACTCTATCTTCCTTTTAAAAGTGTTAAGTTTTGCTTTCTCTATCCGAGTCCAGTTTTTATGTTTTCTCCTATAATCATTTGTCTCATGGCCGTTTATTGAAGAGTCCATCCCTTCCCTCTGAGTTGTGGTGTCCTTCTGTCATTGACCATGGTTACGTGGGTACACGATCTGTTGCTGTTCTGTCCCACTAGCCTGTGTGTCCTTTTCCTGCTCCTGTACCGCACGGTCCTATTGGACACAGCCTAATAACAAGGAATGACATCTGGGAGAGCAAAACTGCCAACAGCCCCAGTGATTTCTTGACTCTTTGTTCGTACGCCTGCACCTTAGGGTTATCATGTTAAGTTCCCCACACGTGTGCATGGACACGAGCACATAGTCGACTGAAGTAGGACTTTTCTTGCACTGTGCTTCTAGAACAATTTGGGAGATCTGGCATCTTTAAGACCGTCCTGCCATCCACAAACATGGAGTAGCTTTTCATGTATTAGAGCTTGTTATGTCTTTCTATAATGTTTTATCATTTTCTATGTAAAAGTATTGCTCATAGTTAGATTTTTAGACACCTTATGTTTTCTACTGCTACTGTAAATGATTTATTTTAAAGTAGGCTTTCTAGTTTTTGTTAGATTTTTTTCAGACGGTTTGTGCGTTCACAAGTAGCTTATAAATGCAAATTGATTATTTATGTAAGCTGATCATTACCAGATCCTGTTGCTGACTTTCCTGCCCTGCGTCCAACTATTGATACAAGCACCTTGCACAAACTCATGTGGTGATCTGCCCATTTACAAATCATTCGCCTTCAAGCCCCACTGTGTGGCTGACGGCCTCTTCCATACTGGAGCACTTTCTTCTTTCGATTTCTAGAAAAATCAACATTATTTGCTTGGCTTTGTGAGTTCTACATACATCCAAGAGTCATCTGTGAGAGCGAGGCTAGTCAGTTAAAAAGACACCATCCAGGTGGCTCTTTCCACCTTCCAGATCAGCTCACAGGTTGACAGCACAATGCCTTGAGCTGCCCTGAATCCCTACACTCACACCACGAAGACAGAGTTTTAAAACAGATTTTTTTTTTGCCCCGCTAAGTCTTTGACATTCATTTGAGTCCTCCTGCAAATGTAAAACGCTAGAGGAAGAAAAACTGTGATTTGTCCTGTGGCCCTCCACCCTAAGAGAGAACCTGGACTCCACATTTAAAGGTCCTACTAGAACATCCAGTCCTCTCCTCTCCATCCATCCCCCCTGACGCGGCCTCATTCCGACTCTCACCATCTGCCCCTGGGTACTAGTTTCTCATCGTAGCTGTAATGAATCGCCACAAACGCTACAGCTTAAGACGCCACACAGCGGTGAGAGACCTATGGGTGTCACTGCAGAAAATCAAGGCGTCATTCTTTGAAGCCTCGGGGGGAAAATCCTACTCCTTACCTTTCCTACCTTCTAGAGGAATACACTCCTTGGCTCATGGCCAAGATCTTCAAAACCAGCAATGGCCAGCTGTACCCCCCTGACGCTGCTTCCTTCAACAACCCTTTCTCCTTCCTTGTTCCTTTATAAGGACCTTGTAATTACCCTGGACCCACCTGGATAATCCAGGATAGCCTCCCATCTCAAAGTCCTCAATGAAATAAATTCTGCTAAATCCCTCTTGCTACGTAAGCTCGCATATTCCCAGGGTCTGGGGAATTAGGATACGAACACCTTTGCGGGCTATTATTTTACTTTTGTACTCTCAGACCTAGGTTTTTCAAGCTAAAAGCTGTGGCTCTTAATCAACATGGTGGCTTGGAAGCAATATTTTTTCCACCTTTATTGAAAAATGATTGACATATATCACATAAAAGTTAAAGGCGTACAATATGATGGTTTGATTTTCATACACTGTGAAAGGATTATTGTAATATGCACCCAGCATTTTTTAATGAAATCAGAGTACTTTGCTTCTAGTAAAGTGAAGCATTGTTTCACTAAGGCTTTGTGTTTTGTGGACTCTGGGTTTCATATAGATATACACACGTATACATGTGTTCGTGTGTGTTATTTGGCCGGCGTTATAAATATAAAATCTGTTCCTTCCTGGGAGTTTGATATTTAAAAAAAAAAAAGAGAAGGCAACTCTGGAACTTACATAATAGCCTTC
Organism: Prionailurus bengalensis; assembly: GCF_016509475.1. Lineage (NCBI taxonomy): Eukaryota > Metazoa > Chordata > Mammalia > Carnivora > Felidae > Prionailurus > Prionailurus bengalensis. Next base: position 9,022,862 of record NC_057343.1, on the reverse strand, counting down.
TAATTGGTCTTTCTGCCTCCAGGCTCTCCAATCCATCCTCCACACTGCTGCCAAAAAGTTGTTCCTAAAAACTAATTGGACACGTCACTCTGCTGAAAAATCTCTAATGGCCCTCCAGAGCTGAGCTGGATATTCTCTGCTTGTTTCCGGATTCACGCCATCCATTTTCTCCCCCAGGGCCGACCGCCACGGACTGCCTCACCCCAACACTTTTGCTTCGACTTCCATTTGGGTATGGACAGTGAGAGGCACTGGAAAAGGTCAGAGGGCTGGAAGAGAGAGAAGTCTGGGGGGGCACTCGTCCTTGGCTGCTTCTCCGCCGGGCAAATCCAGCCTCACAGATGTTTGACCTGTACAGATGCACAGGGCCCTGTGCTCGGAAGGGCACCAGGCTTGCTTCAATGCCCTGCTGGCATCATCTTGGAGTTCTCAGCAGTGTCTGAACAAGTGGCCCTTTTGTTTCATGTTGCACCGGGCCTGGCAAATTATATCACCAGTTCCACTTTCGGGCTTCGTGTTGTGGTGGCGATGTCCCTCTACCAAAAGCACAGCTCTTGTCTGAGACCCCTTTCCTACGACTACAGCTGCAGGGTTCCAGTACCTGTTTCTCCACTTGCCTCAGCAGTGCTAGAAGTGATGGTAGCTTCCTGCAGTTGCTGGCCCTGGGGTGCTTCGCCAGCCCACGTTAGTCTTCTTCAGCCCCGCCCACCTCTTATAGAGTCCCTTCATTGAACTCACGTCACCTTTTCAAGAGTGCTGTCTGTTTCTTCTCAGGACCCTCGCTAATAAAGAGTCTATAGGATTGTATCCATGGTCTTGGCTGTCTAAGACTTCACATTTTAGGCCCTCCTTTTCTCGTAGCCCATCTACCATGCTACCTCATTCACGCTACGGCCCAGCTCCCATCTTCTTGTGATTTCCGCAAGTAGCCTATTCCTTCTCAGGTCTTCAGTGTTCTTCCATAGAATACAATTTTAGCTGGACACACAGCTACCCAGATTAACACATCTCAGCTTCTCTTGTAGGAAGAATGGCTGTGTGACTAAATTCCGGCTAATGCCATGCAAGTAGAAGTATTTGTGTGCATGGCAGATTCCAGGAACCTTTCGGAACAGACTCCTGGAACACTCTTCCGGCTGGTTCTTCTTTGTTCTTTCTTCCATCTTGGGGTCTGAAATGTGGACTCTCTTGGACTACGAGGATAAGGAACACACTCTAGAAATGGCAGAACAGTGATTTAGAAGGAACTGGGAAATTCCGTGCAACAAAGCCTTCTTACCAGCTCTGCATTAAACGCCTAAAGGCTTAAGAATTTTACATAAGGGAGAGATAGACTCATTTTTAAGGCACTGATATTTGGGTTTTATTACCAATGAACCTGACCCTAACTAATGCTATACTTATCATCACTCACTAAACATTTATCGAAGAGCCTCCGGGGTTCTGGGCACGGTTGCCGGCTCTGGGGACGCAATTTTGAATTAGCAGGTGGCAGTGGGGCCACGTGCAGGCGAAAGTAGTGTAGTTTCAAGTGGGCAGAGAGAGAGTATTCTTGGGAGCACTAGTGAAGAAGATGTGGAAGAGTACAGATAAGACTTCAGGCAGAGCAGGGATAGTGACATGGGTGCTAAAGTCCCAGGAAACACAAGAAGTCACAACCTGCAAAAACCAAAGTTCAACCACACGCTGCCCCAAAGGAACAGTATTAGACCAAGTGACCAGGAAAGGTAAAAAGGAAAACAAGGAATAAATAAGTTGGGCAAATACAAGCAAAATCAGAGTAGGAACTGAGTTATTAATATCAAATGGAGGCTTCTAAGGGGAAGTATTAAAAGGACATGGCGAATGACCTTTTCTTGAAGGAGAATACAAAAGACAAAGAAAATTGCCAGCATAAATAATTATGTGCCCGATTACTGACACAAAAATGCAGAAACCCAAAACTATTACATGTATAAAATTTCAGAAAAGCAATAATACTGAGAAAATGTTAATAACCCTCTTACTTAGTCCTTTAAAGGTTAGGCAGATAAAAAATATTTTGGATATAAAAGACGTGAACACCGTATTTGTAAAATGACTTACTCTATACCATTTGTAAAATGCCAACTCTATACCATAAAACAGATATTAAATCTTTGTAAATGCCCATGTGCTATGTATGTGAGGAGACAAAGGGTATATGGGAAATCTCTGTACCTTCCCCTCAATTTTGCTGTGAACCTAAATTGATTTTTAAAAAAAACATTTATTTTGAATCTTTTTCAAAATTTAAACACAAGAAAGGCCTTAATAAGTGTACAAAAAACAGGTACAAATAACACAATCTAATCAAGATAAAACTAGAAATCAGTACCACAAAAAATCTCTACTTCTCTTAAATAATACACACACACACACACACACACACACACATGCACCAACATATACACTGTACATATTTCTGGGGTTGAAGAGGAAACCAAAACTGCATCAATGTAACATTAAAAAAATAATCACAGGGTGCCTGGGTGGCTCAGTCGGTTAAGCAACCGACTTTGGCTCAGGTCGTAATCTCAACATTTGTGGGTTTGAGCCCTGCATTGGGCTCTGTGCTGACAGTTCTGGGCCTGGAGCCTGCTTCACATTTTGTGTCTTCCCCTCTCTCTCTGCCCCTCCCCTGCTCATGCTCTGTGTCTCTCTGTCTCTCAAAAATAAGTTAAAAATGTTAAAAAATTTTTAAAAAGTTTTCTTTTTAATGTTTATTTATTTTGAGAGAGAGAGAGAGAGTGGGGGAGGGGCAGAGAGAGAGGGAGAGAGACAATCCCAAGCAGGCTCTGTGCTGTCAGCGCAGAGCCCAACGTGGGGCTCAAACCCACAAACCATGCGATCATGACCTGAGCTGAAAGAAAGAGTTGGACACTTAACTGACTGAGCCACCCAGGCATCCCTAGAGAAGCCTTAAATTGACAGTATAAGCTTCCACCTTAAGAAATTAAGAAATAAAGATCAAATTAAACCCCATCCAAGCAGAAGAAAGGAAATAACAAAAAAGAGATTAACATAATCGAAAACAGAAAAATTCCAGGGAAAATCAGTGAAATAAAAAACAGATTCCCTGAATATCGGTAAAGTTGATAACCTCCTAGACATACTAAGAAAAAAAAAAGGAGGTATTGATATTAGGAATGAAAGAGGTGATATCACTATATATCTTGCAGATATTAAAAGAATAATAACAAAATTAGGAACAATGCTATCCCAATTCATTTCATGACTTACATGAAATGGACAAACTCCTTGAAAGACATAAACTCTCAAAACTCACTTAAGGAGAAATAGCTCATTGATCAGCCCTATGTTTATTAAATAAATTAAACTTATAGTTCACATCCTTCCTACAACCACCATTTGGTCCCAGATAACTTCCCTGATGACTTCCACCAAATATTTAAGGAAGAAAGAATACCAATTCTACTCAAGTTCCTTCATAAAGATGGAGGAGGAGGGATCACTTCTCAATTCGTATTGTAAGGACACTATTCTGATACCAAAACATGACAAGAATATTGCAAGGAAAGTGCAGACCAATATCCCTCATGAACACTGATGCAAAAATCTTTTTTTTAAGTTTATTTATTTGAAAGAGAGAGAGAGAGTGAGAGTGTGTGAGCAGGGAAGGGACAGAGGGAAGGAAAGAGAGAGAGTTCCAAGCAAGCTCTGCACTGTCAGCACAGAGCCCAATGCGGGGCTCAAACCCGCGAGCCTTGAGATCATGACCTGAGCAGAAAGCAAGAGCTGGCCGCTTAACGGACTGAGCCACTCAGATGCCCCAGTGCAAAAATCTTTAACAAAATACTAGTCAATGTGATCCAGCAAGAGAGAATGCCTTACGCTGCTAAAGACAAAGAAATGCTTTAAGACAAAAGAGGGTGCCACGGAGCTCAGTCAGTTAAGTTACTGGATGTTCACATGGTCTTGAAGTATCATTCTGCAGATTACTTATAATTACAAAGATTAAAAAGAACTTTGACAATGGAGAGATAATAGAAAACAACGCCAAACAAGTGGTCAAACTTATCAGCTATTGCTTCCAAAATACTGTGTCGTGCATCATCCCCGAACTCAATGACTTCCAAATGACGGTCATTTATCCTTATAATTCACCTATCTGTGAGTTGGCCGAGTTTTGGCTGATCTAGGCTGGGCTTGGCTAGGTGGTTCTGCTGATCTTGGCGGGGCTCACTCAATTACCTGCGGAGCGGTTGAGGAGCTCTGCTCTAGGCTTGGCTGAGGAAGATTAGCTGAGGCAATTCAGATCACACATGTCTTTTCCTCCTCCTGGACCCAGCAGGCTGGTCCGGACATATTATTCTCATGGCAAGAGCAGAAGTACAAGACAGTGGGTCCAACTGCATAAGCACTTTTCAAGGTTGTTGTGTCGTATCTGTTAACATCCCACTGGCCAGAGGAAATCACATGGCTGAGCCTAGGAGCAGGAAATTAATTACACCTTTGTCTCAGTGGGACAGTGCCGGAAAATTATGTTTGACTTTGCTTTAATTAAAAGCCGAGGAAAACAGAGGGGATTGAATTCAGAGATGCTAAGATCTCTTTGGGATCTGACATTTTAGAATTAAACCGTACAGCTCCCATTCCTAGAAATGGGGCAAAGAGGAGGGAGATGGGCAAAGAGCGTGGGCCATTTTGACTGATTCAGGTCACTGGAGTGGCCAGGGCCTGTCGACAACGCATCAGAAGTGCCCCTAACTGGAGGCTTAATTCCACCTAAGTTACCAAAGAAAAAAATATTCATTGCATTTTATAAGTACATAACCATTCCCAGCCTTCTTCATTCAGTTTGTCATTTACAATTCAGAGTAATCGTAGTGGTGCATTTTAAATCAAGCTGAGGAAGATATATAATAAATGCATGTATTTTTAGAAGCCTGCTTCAGTTTCATGGAAAAAAATATACAGCCAAGGAACATAATCGGAAAAGAGATAAAATTCATAGTCTAGGCCAGAACATTTAATTCGCTGTAATATGCATAAGAGAACAATGTGGCAGCGGGAGATTTCTAACTTCATCTTGAGTGATTCATAGACTGACTCATTTCAGTGCGTTGCCAGTTACATCAGGGATGGGTTCTGAGGCAGCGAGGTGTGCCCTGTAACATCAGAATGAATAAAATTCACATCACAGATTCTATTATGAGGCTGCTGGCCTCTACGGAGCTTTGTAGGTGACCACGGAGGAGACATCTGGGCAGTAGGGGAGGGGAAGCCGCCTGCTTAGAATGAAACCTCACATGTCTGAAATGGAATATTATGGACTCTAAAAATAGGTGCTAAGTAACCACTCTGTCAGGAAATAATAGATCACACAGTTGAGCTTTCCACTTAGGAAATGTGAAAGGACTTTTCTTTTTCTCTGCTGTGATCTGTCATAGTGGGGAAGAAGAAAGCACCCTTCAGAAACAGAACTCAGAATCTGGACACAGGGGTATTCTGTACCTTCTCCATCTAGGTCACTTTTTTTTATTTCCTTCATGTAATGTTGAGTGGTGAGAGTTTTTCCGGATCCTTTTGCTAAGAGTAGAGTCTCTGTTACATTCTTGGATCAGGGTTCTGGGGACTGGATGGCTAGGAAGCCGCTGCCTTCAGCAAAATACCCACACCCTGTCCTCACTCTCACCTTCAATGAGTGCTTTTATCAAATGAGTATTGTAAACTTATTCCTTGGAGTTACAGATAGTTCAAACACAAGCCATGGCTGACGGTGACAGGAAAGGGAAGGAGTGTAGGGAAAAAGGATTGGGTGAAGGGAAGTGTTAGGAATCAGACTGCGTCCCCCCAAAATGCATACGTGACACCTTCACCCCCCATGTGACTGTTTTTAGAGATGGGGCCTTTAAAGAGGTAGTTAAGGTTAAAGGAGGTTGTAAGGGTGGGGCCCTAACCCAACAGAGCTGACATCCTTACATGAAGAGGAAGAGACACTAGGACGCTGGTGCAGACAAGAAGCCATGTGAGGACACAGCAAGATGGCGCCATCTGTGAGCCAAGGAGAATGGCCTCCGGAGAACCGGGCCTACCAACAGCTTGATCTGGGACTTCCAAGAACTGGGAGAAAATGAATGCCTCTTGTTTAAGCCCCCCAGTCTGTGCTATTTTGCTATGGCTTCCAGGGCTGACTCATACAAGGAGTAACATGTATTAATCATGCGCTGGGTGGCCAGCATTAGGATCAACACTCAGCACGTGCCATTAACTTAATCCTCCCTACGGCCCCGCAAGCGAGGTAAACGCGCAGACGGCGTTAGCCTGCGCAAGGTCACAGAATGGTGGCCTCTTAGTCTGAACTCATGTCTGCTGGATTTCAAAGCTCAAACCGTTTTCACAGTATTAGAGGTTCTCAAATATTGATGCGCTTCAGAATCGTCGAGGGAGCTTGTTAAAATTTCAGAGGCCTCTATCCCACCCAAGATCTACTGAATGAGCTCAAGGCAGGGGACCCAGGCCTCTGTATTTTTAATAAGCTCCCCCGGGTATGTCGATTCACACCCCTGCCTGGTTCATGAGGCTGTGGGAGGAAAACTTTGCTGTCTGGTGGTTTTTCAATGCTGCAAGGGTAGACAAGCAGCAAAGACCAGGAAAGCTAATTTAGTATCTTTCTCAACCTCTCAACTTCACAGGAACTCCGGAGGCTATAATTTTCATGAGCTTTTATAGAGGGAAGCGTCCGGCAATGTCAATTTAAAATGTAAAAATCGACTCTGCACTGGCACATGATCTTGGGTGATCATGTAGTACCCACGGCCCTTGGTTTGGGGAGACGCTTTCTTACTCTACAGTCTGGGCTATTCACGGGATGATGCTGAGAATTTTTAGCATGGAAATTTCTGTGTTCTCTGACCTATGTTGCCGTCAGCCATGTCCAATGCAACAAAGTTTCAAGCAGGACAAAAAAGCCAAATTGTTTTGGAAAGCTAGTGACTACTCCTTAATTCTTAATGTTTTGTGAATTCGGAATTGCTATGCATTCTCACACAATTATGAGCACCCGTGGTTATTTCTGGCCACTGGATTATTAATTTGCGTGGGCAACCAGACAAATATCACCTATTCCTTCCCTGACAAGGTTTCCTGAACTGTCTAATTAGTTTCAAGGAGAAAGATACTCACTTGTACAAGCCAGCCCATTATTTTCTTAACATCAAGGAGTATCCTGTCTCGGCAAATGTCATCCCTGAAGCTATGGATTTGCTGGGCTGCCTCGCAATCAGACAGGAACATAATTTGCTTCTACGTGATATTTTTGAGGCTCCATTTTTTATTTCTTTCCCCCTATTTTAAGAATGCAATGAATTCAGGAGCTCAGTTTGGCTTCAAGGATTGTTAGCTACTTCCTAACTGTCCCTCTAGGGAAAGACGGAGGAAGGGGGGACCAAGGAGATAGCAAAAATCAATAGAGTCTGCTTGAATTCTCTGTCTCCCTCCATCCGACGCCAAGAACCTGAGTGAAGTGTGCTCTCAGCGTAGGGGAAGCCAGCCTGAGTGCCAATCAACCACAGGCAGGAGGCTATGTTAGCTCGGACAGAGGCGGCTGTAGGGGAGAGCAGACCTCCTATTTTCTAGCAGCTCTTTTTTTTTTTTTTTTTTTTTTTGCCAGGGGGAAACAAATCCAAGAAGAACGTTGCTTCTCAAAAGAGCCTCTACAGAGAACAACCTGCAAGCACCCGGAAGAAAAACAGACCCCAGTGAAAAAGTCTCTGCTAAGGTCACAGAATTGTGCACCTTAAAAGGGGTGAATGTTATGGTATGCAGATTATAATACCCAGCTAAAAAAAAAAAAAAAAAAAAGGTTGTATGAGAAAATAAAATACGCCAAGGGATTCTGTTTTACATCCCGAGAGGAGGAAGAGAAAGGTGTGAGGAAGAGTGAGGAAACACACACATGCACAAAGAACCTGGAAGTCCCAACAGACAGGGCACCTGGCTCTGTGCTCACCATGTGCACACGGTATGTGTTTACAGGTCTCCTGTCACGGGGGGCAAGTCTCACTTTACATCAGAAGAGTCCCATGCCCGTGGAGTCAAAGGGAAAAGAGTTTGGGGGCACCTGGGTGGCTCAGTCGGTTAAGCGTCCGACTTCGGCTCAGGTCGTGATCTCGCGGTTTGTGAGTTCGAGCCCCGCGTCAGGCACTGTGCTGACAGCTCGGAGCCTGGAGCCTGCTTCGGATTCTGTGTCTCCTTCTCTGTCTCTGTCTCTGCCCCTCCCCTGCTCATACTCTGTCTCTCTCTCAAAAAATAAACATTAAAAAAATTTTTTTTAAAAAGGGAAAAGAGGTTTTCCCCCAAAGTAGCAACAAAATGGCAGAGGCCCCAAGATTATATACTTATTTATTTGACTTAGATTTATCACTTAGTTGACTTATATCTCCCAGTACTACCCATGAGATAAAAGGAGACCCCTCTTTAGGCTGGACGATAGGACCATGGCCTTGTTCTTCCTCTGTGACCCACGCTTTCCCTCAGCAGTGACTGACCCCACTCTTGACTCTTACGAGAAGCTACTTCATCTCAATTATAAACTATTCACAAGCATAGCATCTCTGGAGGCAGCTTCGGTCATAAAACTGGCTTCTTTGCTCAGCTTTGACCTACGTGTGCCAGGTCATTCAGGGTCCACCTCTCAGCCACCAGCCCTTGAGCCAAGGGACATCCTGGTTCTCCAGGCACAACTGACTGAAAAGGTTCTAACGACCCCAGCTTGGGACCGTTGCCCCTCTGTTCCCTCACTTGGAATGTCCCGGACAAGTGTCTGGGCACACAGTCTAGGGCAAGTTTAACCACTAAGATCATAGCTGTCTTTCTCTTATTCAAGTTTTCCTTTCAGTCACTCCTTGGCTTTGTAACCCAGGCCAAGAGTTCTTTCTTCTTGCTGACCTTAAATGATCAATGCCCAAGAAAGATGCATAGGTGAAAACTGACACTATATTTACATTATGTTATATTCATATATGTGTAAATACATGTATATATAGATATAGAGTATGGTCTGGAAGGATATACACGGAACCAGAGAGGGCGGGTATCTTCGGAGAGGGGAGTGAAGCTAGAACAGGGGCCCAAGAGGAACCACTGCTTTGTCTTTGCTATTTGCTTCTGTGTATGTCTTTACAATTTTTAAAATAGCAAGAAATGTTTGATGAGTGGAGAAAATTTTAATTGCATGAAATAACTCTTGCTGGAACAATCAAAGGGTACACAGACATAGATTACGTAAGAGGATCGAATTAGTTCCCCAAGTCCTCGTGTGTGAGTGCACTTTTCTTAAAAATAACATACTAGGCAGGTGCACCTGGGTGGCTCAGTCGGTTAAGAATCCGACTTTAGGGGCACCTGGGTGGCTCAGTCAGTTAAGCGTCCGACTTCGGCTCAGGTCACGATCTCGCGGTCCGTGAATTCGAGCCCCGCATCAGGCTCTGGGCTGATGGCTCAGAGCCTGGAGCCTGCTTCTGATTCTGTGTCTCCCTCTCTCTCTGCCCCTCCCCCGTTCATGCTCTGTCTCTGTCTCAAAAATAAATAAAACGTTTAAAAAAAATTAAAAAAAAATAGAATCCGACTTTGGCTCAGGTCTTGATCTCGGGGTTTGTGAGTTTAAGCCCCTCACCGAGCTCTGTGCTGACAGCTCGGAGCCTGGAGCCTGCTTCGGACTCTGTGTCTCCTGTTCTCTTTTCCCCTCTCTGGCTCGCGCTCTGTCTGTCTCTCTCTCTCTCTTTCAAAAATGAATAAATGTTTAATAAAAAATAAAAAATAAAGTTTAAAATTAAATAAACTTAAAAAATATATACTATGTGATAGTTGGGATATGTTAAAAAAAAAAGGGATAAAGAATAATACAAGGACACTCATGTCCTCCTCACCTACGAAATCAAACATTGCTAATACAATAAAGTGCCCCCCACCCGCCCCCCCCTTGTCCTTTCTACTCAACCATTCCAAGAGAATCGAGAACTACTCATCGTTCTGTGACCAACACAGTAACTGATGTTGGAGTTGCCCTAAGTTTTCCAGATGGGAATTCCAGAAAATGACTCTCAGGAAACAGAGAGAAGGGATTTGAGGAAAGCCTTGGGCTTTTTTTTTTTTTTTTTTTTTAAACCATTTTGTGTTATCTGCATAATGCTCTCTTCCTTTGGCAAGAAGGTATTCGTTGAGAGGATGCCCGAATCAAAGTCAGCAACAAACTCTGGGGGCAGCAGCCCCTTATGCAATGACCGGCCGGCTCCCTGTGAACACGTTCTCCACGACCCTGTGTCCGCTGTGCCCTCTGGTAATGAAGAATTGGCTGTCAGCCACTCATTTTGTGTGTACGTCGGGGCAGGCCATCAGATCAGCATTCTACCGGAAGGCGGCTCTGTGACCCTGCAGCTGAACGACACTGTTGCTTTCTGAAAACTGTAAATCAGAGGAAATAGAGATTGCTGGTGAATGAAACCTTTTGTGTCCTCTTTTTATTAGCACTTGAAATTGGGTTTTCTCCAATATATTTATTTTCCATTCTGCGAGCTCAAGTGTGATGGATATGCCTTTGGAAATTAATGACGCAATTAAAGAATCTGTCCCCTCTGGATCACTTGCTGGTGGTTACAGGTGTTTTTCATCTTGTTCTTTCAGCAGATCCGATGAAGCCCAAGTTGATTTTACATAAACAGACGAAAGAATGCTTGCAAAGATTGCCTATAAATAGGAACCACGAACTGAACTTTTCCTAACGGCAAAGATTCTGCTTTTGATCATTCTAACCCCCTGCTTTGGGGGGGGGGCACGTTATTATTTCCAGTTATTGTTGTTATTTGTTTTTCTGAAAGAAATACAATTTAAATAATGCTAACTATATTGATTTACCTGTATGTTAGTGCCTGGTGATAAGGCTTGGAGTTCCCCTCGATTTTATAATTGTACCCAGGACGTGACACATACATTGTCTCTGAAAATACCTAGTGCTATGCCAATTAGCAGCATCGGCTTTCATGTCAATTTGAAAAGGTCTAGATGTGAAGGGATGGCATACCCCTACCAGAATGATCCCTCTTAGGTTCCCATAATTAAAGAGAGGGGCTCACTGGGTCTGCCTCATGCATTCATCGTGGAGCCAGAATAGGGAATGGAAATGGTTCACTGATCAAAATACCAGAATTAGCTCCATCTGATTCGAATCTCTTTCCTTAACACCATCCAGAGTTCCTCTAACTTGGAAAATTAAAAAGACAAAAAAAAAAATCAATTGAGAGTAACTGAAACATCAAGTTTCTCTCTCTCTTCCTTTCTTGGGATCATAATATAGAGCATACATAAGCATTTACACCATAATGTGTTATGTATTATAACTTAGTAAAAGTTAACTTAAATAGAGCCAAATATACTACAATGTCAAATAGCCGTTACGAAGGGTGGTCCTGCCCCCAGTCTCTGCCCCTGCCCCCTGCACGCTGGGGAAGCCCTTCCAGACAGGGCAGTGAGGTCCTGCTGTGACCACCCTCTCCCTTCACCTTCCTGATGAAGTGTATCTGATCCTGATCTTGATCCTGATTAAGTGTACGTTCTTAGTGTCGGTCTCATCCAAATTTTATGCTGATGTGGTCATGACATTTGTCCTAACAAATCAGATAATATGAATGAGCCATAATTATTTTACCCTCGTTTTATAGACAAAAAGTGAGGCCAGAGATGCTCTGACTTGCCCAAGATCCTGTTAGTCAGTGGTGAAGTCAGAGGAAGAATTCTGAATTCCTAGCCCCCAGTGTACCATGCTTCAGCCCGCATGCTCTTGACTTATAAGACTGAAGGATACTAATTAAGAAAAAGCTAATTAATGCCGCACCTTGGGAAACTTGCAACATTACATACAGGAAGGTCAAGAGAAAACATTCGTTTGAGTAGGCCTCATCTTTGACATCATGTGTCTTCTTAGAGACAGTAAAATTCTTAGGATACTTTTACTGAGGTTTGAGGATTGACACGTGCTTAAAAAGACTGTTTCAAAGAATGTCAGAAACCCTGACGTTCTGTGGATTTGTACTATGTTTGGATTTGCCATCAATTTCTCAGTGATTGTGTTAGCATTTCAAGCCAACTGGGGATAGGCCAGAGAATGAGAAAATTAGCTGGAAGAATCCAATGCCCTTGATTTAATAGCTGCTTTCATGGAGTTAACATCAGGCTCTTTTTTGGCCAGTAATGATTAATTCTTGTAATGATTCAGTTTTCTTCTGCCATGGCTTGTCTAAAATACTTGTCTTACATAACCATCTGTCAGAACTTTTTTTGTTAAAAAAGACACTGAGGCAACTAACCGATCTAAAGGACATTTTTTAGCTATCTCCACAGAACGAAGTTAAGCTCAGGACCCGGTGTCACCTTCAACTTGAGTTGGACTAGTGCCAGCGAGGCACAACCCTGCCAGCAAAGCAGAGAAGTGTGATCCCATCAGAAGGAAGCAGACTGTCCTTTCCCAGTTGAGACACGGTACTCAGGACGCAGTTACAATATCCTACATTTGCCATCGCTCCAAAGGCAATGGGTTGATGGATCCCCGTGACCAGCAGATTCATGGCTCACACTTTGGTAAAGTCTCTCAAAGCTGCACTTGGCAAGATAACTCATGAGACGGACGTGTAACTCCTCTACTTCAGCATAATAGGGTTTTCGATGGAATGGAGTGGGTGCACCCTCTTTTGGTTTATTCGCACTGCATCTAAACCTAGTCCTAATTATATCTGGGCTCCAGGCAGTGATCAGGGCTATACCTTCCATCTCTTGCGGGCTAACAGGGCTCTGCATGATCTGTGAGGTCCCGCATCCTGGGCTGCATGGCTGCTTCCCTGAAATACAACGTGGGTACTTGGTGTTGGCATTTTCCATGGCACTGCAGCAGTGCCCGCGTATCTTCAGAAGAGGACCAAAGGCTGCCGGAGAAGAGGCCTCAAGTTTACAGACTCCCACTCGGAGTCCACAGCGCTCACGGAGATGAAGGGGTTTACATAAACATCTTGCATGAGACAGACAGGCCACACTGTCCTGTGGCCTCAAGAATAAATCTAGTCATTTTCAACCCCCAAGATTTATCTGTCACTCATGCTTCATGTGCATCAAAGGTTGGCTGTCGCTCTCCTGCACACGTCCTCCCTTTGGGATCCCAACTGCCATTGCAACCTCTTCTTGGGACATTGCTAGTTATCACAGCAGAGGGCAAACAGGACATGGAATACCATGCATCGGCTCTCTGCACTTTTGCTCATGTTTCATTGGCCAGACCAAGCCAGATGGCCATGCCAGCATAAGCCTCCCCAAGGCAAGCTAGTGGATATTTACGAACAATAAAACAATCCGTAATGCTAATTAAATGCTAGATTCATAGTTTTCAACATCTTTCATTCACAGGCCTTTTGGTAGGCTGGGGACTGCCAAGTCCGCCCATGCCTAGTCGTCATCAAAACCACTATTTACTTGGTGCATGATGTCCTTTTTTTCTTTAATGTTTATTTTTATTTTTTTTTAATGTTTATTTATTTTTGAGACAGAGAGAGACAGAGCATGAACGGGGGAGGGGCAGAGAGAGGGAGACACAGAATCGGAAACAGGCTCCAGGCTCTGAGCTGTCAGCACAGAGCCCGATGCGGGGCTCAAACTCACAGACCGCGAGATCATGACCTGACCCGAAGTCAGCCGCTTAACCAACTGAGCCACCCAGGCGCCCCATTTAATGTATATTTTTGAGCGAGTGAGACACAAAGCACAAGCAGGGAGGGGTAGAGACAGAGGGAGACACAGAATCCGAACCAGGCCTCAGCTCTGAGCTGTCAGCAACGGAGCCCGAAGCAGGGCTCAAATTCAAGATCTGTGAGATCATGACCTGAGCGAAGTCGGACGCTTAACAGACAGCCACCCAGGCACCCCGGGCACCCAGGCACCTGGTGCTTGAAGTCCTTTGAACTAAGCTTGCCTAAACTAATTTTTTGCTTTACCTTTAATTACATAAAATACATATATTCTTGTTGTGAGATATTTAGGTGATAAAAATATAACAAGAACCATAAGGTGGTTCCTCAAAACATTGAAAACATCTACCAAATGGTCCATCAATCCCACTTCTGGAATATATTCAACGGAAAGGAGAACAGGATCTCAAAGAGATATTCACACATCCATGTTCATAGCAGCACTATTCACCATGGCCAAAAGACAGAAGCAACCCAAGCATCCAACTATGAATAAAGGAATAAATGAAATGTGGTTTTATACACACACACACACACACACACACACACACGAATATTATTCAGCCTTAAAAAGGAAGGAAATTCTGACACATGCTATAACATGGATGAACCTTGAAGACATGCTAAGTGAAATAAACCAATCACAAAAAGACAAATACTCAGTGATTTCTCTGAAACGAAGTATCTAAAGTAGTCAAATTCATAGTAACAGAAAGTAGAATGGTGATGGGCAGGAGCTGGGAGGAGGCGAAATGGGGAGGTGGGTGTTTAATAGGGACAGAGTTTCTACTTTGCAAGATGAAAAACTTCTGGAGATCTGTTGCACAACAATGGGAGTATATTCAGCGCTCCTGAACTGTATCCTTGAAAATGGTGAAGATGATTAATTTTATTTTTTTTAACCACGACTAAACTTTAAAAATTAAGAATACATTGAAAATAAAGCAAAAGTCTCCTGGATGACCACATTCCAATCTCATTTACCTCTACAGAGGTGACATCTGCTTATTAATTTGATGTGTATGCTTACAATTATTTTTCTATAGGTTTACATAATACATAGATAGAAATCGAAAGAATTTGTGTGGATTTTTGATTTACCACATACTACATAGGATGGCACCTATTTTCATCAATACGCTTTTTTCATTTGACAGTCTACACCAGAGATATTTTAACGCTGGTGTATATGCATCCCGGTTTTTTTTTTTTTAAACGGCCACACTGACCCACAGTATTAAGAGTATAACAGATGATTTAATGATACTGCTTCTAATAGACGTTTCCGATTTTTGTACTGTAACAATCAATATCTCTTTGAGCTTACGTGAGAGTATTTCTTTATATTAGATAGCTAGAGATGCATTCTGGGATCAGACGGTGTGCATATTAACATTTTATCTCCTACTGCCATGTTGCTCTCCAAGAGAGCTGAACCATCCGCGAGGCAGGAAAATAACCATTTGCCCACTTCCTCATTAACACTTGCTATTATCAGTCTCTTCAGTTTCTTCCAGACTGATGGTTGGAAATGATAGCTCATTCCTGTTTGATTTTCGTTTCCCTGATTGCTGTTGAAATTGAGGACCTTGTCATTGAGTGGTTGGCCATTTGGATGTTTTTCTCTCAATTGCCTTTTCACATTCTTTGCCCACTGCCCACTTTTCTTTGGTGCTTTCTCTCACTGATGTGTAGGGATGACTTAGACAGTCTGTATATTTATGCCTTGTCTTTTGTTATATATGTTGTAAATTGCTTTGGCACCATTTATTTTCTACAATCATTCACTGAATTTTTTACTTCGTGGTTCAAAGGATCACCTTTGTCATTTACACAATGCCTGTATGTACATAGGCCTGTTTCTGGACTCCATTTTCTGAACTGTGTATTTAAGGGATCTATTATTCCCTTTATGTCATATTCTAAGAGTGACTAGAACTATAATGTACTTTGATGCCCTCATTAGTGTCCTTTTGCTGGTCTGGTGCATACTCTGCTCCTAATGAATTTTTGAAAACATTTGACATGGGTTGGAAGATTTGGGCTGTGGAAGTAGGGGCTTTGGCTCGTATTGCAATGAATGTACAGATTACTTTGGGGACAAGTGACATTTAAAATATATGGAGTCATGCAAACTAGGAACCTGATGCTCTTCTTTGTTCTTTAAAACGTTTTATTTTCTATTCTCACAAGTGTTACATTTTGCTTGTTGGGTTTATTCCTAGGAATTGTAGAGGCTTTGTTGCCGTCGTGAATGGAATTGTTTTTTGGGTTTTTTTTTTTCAATTACATTTTCTAATTGCTCTGCGTTAGCATACAGGGAAGCTATTACTTTTGATATGTCGATTTTACACCCGGCCACACTGATACACTTCCATTGGTCAAATAGGTTTCAGTGTAATCGCTTGGATTTTATGGGTGGATAATCATGTCATCCTATGTCAAAGACATTTTTGTCTTTCCTGCCCAATATTATATCTTATTTCGCTTTCTTATCACACTGGCTGAAGATTTCTAGCACAATGAATGCCACAGCAGCCTTTCCTTGTTCTTTTAATAGGAATACTTCTAATTTTTCATCATCTGATGTGGCATTTGCAGGAGATCTCTGGCATATACATCTATAAAATCAGACTTCCAGTAAGAAACCCATGGCATTTTGAAGTATCATAATCTGAGAAGGATTTGTTTATAAAGGGACTAGAGTCAATCCTCATTGTTCATGAGTCATATCTACAAATTTGCCTGCTTGCTAAAACGTATTTGTAACCCGAAAATCAATACTTGTGGTGCTTTTGCACGTCTACACACGTGTAGAGTGGCAAAAAAATTTGTAACTGACGTGCACCCTTCCAGCGGAAGCTGGCAAGGCCACACTGCATTCTTGTTTCAGCTCTCATACTACAAACAAATGACATCTTTTTTTTTTTAAATATAATTTGTCAAATTGGCTAACATACAGTGTGTAAAGTGTGCTCTTGGTTTTGGGGGTAGATTCCTGTGATTCATCGCTTACATGCAACACCCAGTGCTCATCCCAACAAGTGCCCCCCTCAATGGCCATTGCCCATTTCCCCCCTCTCTCCCACCTCTTGTCAACCCTCAGTTCGTTCTCTGTATTTGAGAGTCTCTTATGGTTCACCTCCCTCTCTGTAAATAATTTTTTTTCTTCCCTTCCCCCATGGTCTTCCGTTCAGTTTCTCAAGATCCACATATGAGTGAAAACTTGTATGATATGATATCTGTCCTTCTCTGACTGACTTATTTCACCTAGCATAATACTCTCCAGTTCCATCCACGTCGCTGCAAATGGCAGGATTTCATTCTTTCTCCAGGTAGTATTCCGTTGTATATATAAACCACATCTTCTTTATCCATTCATCAGTTGATGGACATTTTGGCTCTTTCCAGAATTTGGCTATTGTTGAAAGTGCTGCTATAAATATTGGGGTACACGTGCCCCTCTGCATCAGCACTCTTGGGTATCCCTTGGGTAAATGCCTAGCAGTGCTATTGCTGGGTCGTAGGGTAGATCTATTTTTAAGTTTTGGAGGAACCTCCACGTTGTTTTCCAGAGCGGCTGCACCAGTTTGCATTCCCACCAACAGTGCAAGAGGGTTCCCGTTCCTCCACATCCTTGCCAACATCTGTTGTTTCCTGAGTTGTTCATTTTAGCCATTCTGACCAGTGTGAGGTGGCATCTCAGTGTGGTTTTGATATGTATTTCCCTGATGATGAGTGACGGCGACACCTTTTTTGTATTTTTGTACTTTTGTCGACAATTTTGCTGTTTAAAATGGCCCCCAAGCATAGTGCTGAAGTGCTGTCTGGTGTTCTGAAACCCACAATAGCTGCAACGTGCCTTATAGAGAAAATCTGTGCGTGAGATAAGCTTCATTCAGGCACACGTTATAGTGCTGCTGGCCCTGAGTTCCACGTTTGCGCATCAATGGCATATATTCGATAAGGTGCCTTTAAACAGAAAACACAGGTAAAACACGGTTCTGTGTTGACCAGTTGACAAAAATGTTGTGAGCAAAGTCTTCCTGGAAACTAACCTTGTCCTTCCCCTAGGAGCAACGGTTCAGTATTCCCTAATTCAGTGTTCTTGGTGACTTTATAGAACCGCGAATAAAGAGAATCTGTATTTACAAAGATTTGGGTGCCACAGTACCGCAAAGAGAAATGTACCTACCTAGGGCTTTGGAGAGAGGCACATTCAGCAACTCAAAGTCAGTCAAAAAACAGTGGAGGGAGCAATTATGGGAACCCAAAGAGTCCTGGGGAGTCCACTGCCCTGAGAGGCACAGTGACAGTTCCAGTGACCTGGGGGGGATGGAGACTGAGGAACAGATACCTTGAACCCACTCCTCTCCTCCTCTCAGTCCTCTTGCTGAGGTTCCTGCTAGTCAGTCTCAGCATGGGAGCAGAGGATGCAGCCAAGGAGAGGAAGTGCTTGTCCTGTCTACACAGATGAGTGAAGACTGGACTTCAGGGCACAAGGAATAGAGCAGCACGATGGGATCACCTGCTGGCAAGATCCTTACATTCCTAATTTACTAACAAGCTTTTTTTTTTTTTTTTCTAATAGGTATTACTGCCGCATTTTATCAAATTATTTTTCAGTACCTATAGTTTCTTCTGTTCATCTGTTAAGGTTGTGAATTATATTAACAGATTTTCTCCTGTTAAGCTACCTTCTGTTACCAGGATAATTCAACTCGATCACCTTGCCTTATCCTTCCAATATACCGATTCAATTTGCAAATGTTTCAGATTTTTGCATGAATAATCAGCCTAATTTTCTTTTTCAGTTTTGTTATCTTGGTAAACCTAGCGTCCAAAAATTAAATCGGGAGGTTTCCATTTTTCCTAGGCTCTGCTATCGCTTTTATAACATGGGAATTATCTCTTCCTGGAAGATTTTTTAGAACCCATAACGTTTTCTGGGTGCCTTCTTCTTATAGTTTGTGCTTCATATTTCAGTTCTCTTCCTCTAATTTTTCTTTATAACATCACTCTTTAATGGCCAGATTATATATGCTTGCATAATATGCAAAACAATTTAACAACATATTTTCAAAATGATGACACTCCCCCCTTCTTGCTGTCATTATCACCCACTAAGGTGGCCATTCTAAATACTTTATTTGTCCTTCTCCACCCTCCTCTACACCCACACAGACATATACAAATGACTAGTGTTTCTTCAGAAACGAAACACACTATATACGTCACTCTGAAACCTCCTTTATTCCCCACAAATAATAGAGAATATATATCCCTTCAGATAACTGAGAGTATAACTCATTATTTTTAATGGATATATAATATTCCATTAAACAAACATATTGTGATTTTTTTTTCTGACGGGGGGGGAGAGAGAGAGAGAGAGAGAGAGAGAGAGAGAGAGAGAGGGAGAATGTGCATGCACACTTGAGCGGGAGAGGGGCAGAGAGAGAGGGAGAGAGAGAATCTTAAGCAGGCTCCACATGGGGCTCAATCGCACGACCATCAGATCATGACCTGAGCCCAAATCGAGAGTCGGATGCTTAACTGACTGAGCCACCCAAGTGCCCTAAACATACTGGATTCAATCAAGCATTTCCCCATTCCTTTACAGACAGAGGTTAAGTTTTCTTTCCTTTTCCTCCCTCCCTCCCTCCCTCCCTCTTTCTCTTTTTTCCACTATAAACGCTGCCCTTATAAATATCTTTGTACATCAGTACTTCTATTTCTATAGACTAGATTCCCTAAAAGGGCTAAGTCAAAGGGGATGTCAATTGACAAGAGGTAAACAGGACTCGATTTTAACCAGAGGCCCCAAGAGTCTGAGAAAAAGAGATGGTGGGCCTTTTCATATTTCACAGAGGTCCTACCAATGTATGTACAGGAATTGCAAAGGTGGTGGTCAAATTCTTTTGGCCAACACTCACTTAAGAGTCAAGAGTGATGGGGCACCTGGGTGGCTCAGCTGGTTAAGCATCCAACTCTTGGTGTCAGCTCAGGTCATGATCTCGCAGTTTTGTGAGTTCGAGCCCAGCATCGGGCTCCGTGCTGACAGTGTGGAGCCAGCTTGGGATTCTCTGTCTCCCTCTCATTCTGCCCCTTCCCCATTCATGCTATCTCTGGGGAAAAAAAAAAAAAAAGTCAGGAGTGGGGATAGAAAAAGCCGGGCTGAGAGACACTCTCTGTGCAGAGCATTCTTGGACAGCCGTGGCACTGTCCTTCTTGTCACCCCAAGGGGAACACTGCAGGATGTGTCTCCCTCACCTCAAGCTAGTGAGGGGTTTCAGGGGACCACCATGAGAACTCCGTATGTGTCCCTTGGAATATGAGGTCATGATGAGCTGGTTTCGGACTCTGCAGTCAAGAGGCTGACGGCAGTCGCCTGAGACAGCAAAGTAGTAAGTTGCCTCTGCCCTGCGCCTCCCTTCCACCGTCAGCGGAGACAAGAGAGTGTGGGTGTTTCCCGTGGACTAGATGCGGCACGTGCAGGACAGGGGGAGCCTCGAGGAAGTTTGAATCCTGCTCAGAGAGGCGCCTGGGGGAGCGATGGGCATCTACGAACACGCAGTAAATGTGGAAGACACTGCCCAGGCAGAGGAGGACACTTAAAGTGGCCCATGCGGGTGGCACTCCGCACATCGCAGAAGTAGCAGTTGGGGGTTCCTAGTGGCCAAACCTCGAGGAAAGTGCTCCATGGGAAGAGAAACATCGCCTCTAAGGATCTACCAAGCCCAAAGAGCATCCCCCTCACCTCCCTCACTTTTTAACGGCAAGTAGCAGACAAGCAACGCCTTGCCTGGCCTCCTCATCCTTACCTCCCCTTCCCTACCTCCAGCCTGGGCCAGGGGTGGAGGCGGGCAGGAAGAAGACCAGCGGCCCGCCCGCCCCTCCTCTCCCTCTGCCGCGCCTGCCTGGCGCAGGGAGAAGCTTCACGCAAAATCCAGAATTTTGACTTTTACACAGGACTGAGCGTTTTAAACGTTGTGAATAAAAGCGACCAGAGACTTTTTTTTGCAAGGGACGGAAAAAGGTATGCCTGCAAATTTAGCTAGGGAGGAGGAAAAAGAATCACACCAGAGGCTTGAAGGGCCATTGAGGAGAGAGAAACGAGTTGCTTTCTGCTTGCTTCCGTCGGTGCCCTGCTTCTTCGAGATTAGGGACGTGTGAGTTATCCAGTGTACCAGATACTGTCTCCCTGCTGTGCAAACCAAATTGTAGCAATGCACGCACCTAGTGGCAGTACACGAGAACGCTTCTTCTCTGAACCTTTGCCAGGGCTATGTATTCTCATAATTGCAGCCCTGCTGAATAATATTCTGTTGTGTTCATTTGCTGCCCTGGGCTCAGAGACAAGGTCAGGTCTATCACAGAAGGACGGCATTTGGAAGCTGGATTGGACATTAGAAATGACTGAAACTTAAGAGGCGGGGGCTGTCAAAACCTCAAAGTGAATCATTACTACCACTTGGTAGAAGAGTTCTCAGGTCCATGCCATTGACTAGACTCGAAATTCTTCCTGAAAATTCACCTTTTAAAAGGAAAGGCTGTCTGAGGTGCCTGGGGGGCTCAGGTGGTTAAGCGTCCGACTCCGGCTCAGGTCATGATCTCGCGGTTTGTGAGTTGGAGCCCCGCGTCGGGCTCTGTGCCGACGGCTCAGAGCCTGGAGCCTCCTTTGGATTCTGTGTCTCCCTCTCTCTCTGCCCCTCCCCCACTCACACTGTCTCTCTCTGTCTCTCAGAAATAAACATTAAAAAATTTAAATAAATAAATAAATAAATAAATAAATAAAAGGAAAGACCCTCTGGGGCACCTGGGTGGCTCAGCCAGTTAAGCGTCTTCCTTAGGCTCAGGTCATGATCTCACGGCTCGTGGGTTGGAGCCCCCCGTCGGGCTCTGTGCCTACAGCTCAGAGCCTGGAGCTTGCTTCGGATTCTGTGCCTCCCTCTCTCTCTGACCCTTCCCCCCCCCCCCCATTTGTGTACTCTTTCTGTCTCAAATATAAATAAACATTAAAAAAAATTAGAAAAAGGGGCGCCTGGGTGGCGCAGTCGGTTAAGCGTCCGACTTCAGCCAGGTCACGATCTCGCGGTCCGGGAGTTCGAGCCCCGCGTCGGGCTCTGGGCTGATGGCTCGGAGCCTGGAGCCTGTTTCTGATTCTGTGTCTCCCTCTCTCTCTGCCCCTCCCCCATTCATGCTCTGTCTCTCTCTGTCCCCAAAAAAATAAATAAACGCTGAAAAAAAAAATTAAAAAAAAAATTAGAAAAAAAAAGAAAGATCATCTGCTATGACCCCAAAATTTCTGGCAATATGATCTCATCATATGAAGATCATTGGTTATATTTACTGGTTCTCACAGGAGGCATCTCAAATATTTGGTGCTTTGATGTGCACTAACATCCAGATATATTTAATGAAATCTCACTGACTTCTTCTCATGTCGGTTTTATTTTTTAGCTTTCCCTATTATATTTTTTAAATGTTTATCTTATTATTGATTTTGAGACAGAGTGAGAGAGAGGGAGGGGCAGAGAGACAGGGAGAGAGAGAGTCCCGAGAGTCCCAAGCAGGCTCCACGGCAGAGCCCCACACAGGGCTCGATCTCACAAACCGTGAGATCATGACCTGAGCTGAAATCAAGAACCGACCGCTTAACCAACTGAGCCACCAACTGAGCCACCAACTGAGCCACCCAATTTAAAACCGCAAATTGTTCACTTTGAGAATCAAGGTAGGACTGTTTCTGGTTGGACAGGATGACAGGTGCGAGAGCAAAATGGTCCCCAAACCGCACAGCTGTGTATAAAAGCCAGCCACCTAAGAAGCTGCCATGACATACGTATCTTCCGAGAAATATGTCTAGCTTAGTGAGCTTTATGACCTCGTGGCCCGGAACTTCAAAGCCACTCACCTGTGCGGAGAAGGCAGTGGGAAAGGAAGACGTGGCCCCCAGTATCGCTTTCTGTGGATCAGAATATGCTGCCCAGCTGCACCAGAAAAAAAGAACAACCAGAGAGGAATTTTGAAGAGCAAAGAAAATAATTATTTAATCTTACTCACGGGGAATAAGAAGCGACACAGCACAATAGATACCACATGTGTCTCCTTCAGCAAGAGCCTGGCTGTTCTTAAGTCCAAGGTATATGACGTCTCTCTCCCCGCAAACACAAATTCCTTCCAGTTTACGTGGTTTTAACTCAGCACGCATCCTTGCGATTTTTTTCTGTGTCACGTCCAGAGAGACTGTACAGATTTTTGTATGGGTTTTTAAGGGTATTTTATACAAATAGCATGTTGACCAGGCGATTTTCTCACGTCAGTCTCCTTCAAAGTAATATCACGTTAATATCACAGTTGAATTTATCAGATACACATTTCTCTTCTCTCACACCCTCTGCTCTGTCCTCTGGCAAACGTTAGATCCCCAGCCCTGCGGCAGAACTATAAAATACTAGAGATAAAGAGATGCAACGGCCTCCAAGGGTCATTCATTAGGAATCACACAGGAGCCGAGGCATAGGTAGCAGGCCTAGGGGCAGGGTGTAAAGAACGTTTCTTTTCTTTTTTAAAAAATTTATTTATTTATTTATTTAAAAAAATTTTTTTTCAACGTTTATTTATTTTTGGGACAGAGAGAGACAGAGCATGAACAGGCGAGGGGCAGAGAGAGGGAGACACAGAATCGGAAACAGGCTCCAGGCTCCGGGCCATCAGCCCAGAGCCCGACGCGGGGCTCGAACTCACGGACCGCGAGATCGTGACCTGAGCTGAAGTCGGACGCTTAACCGACTGCGCCACCCAGGCGCCCCTAAAAAATTTATTTTTGAGAAGGGAGAGACAAGAGCACGAGAGGCGGAGGGGCAGAGAGAGGGGGAGACACAGAATCCGAAGCAGGCGCCAGGCTCTGAGCCATCAGCACAGAGCCCAAGGCAGGGCTCGAACTCACACACCGTGAGATCACGACCTAAGCCCAAGTCGGACACTTCACCCACTGAGCCACCCAGGCGCCCCTAAAGAATGTTTCCAACTGAAGAACGCTGTTCTGTTTTTCACAGAAGTAGAATCACCCACATAGTTTAGGGGTACACTCCTAAAAATGAGAACACCTTCATTCACCCCCCGGGTGGTATTTATTCAGTACCTGCTCCGAGTTCTTCCAGCGGGAAGCCAACTTTTGTCTCCCGTCTCCCAGACACACCATGTCACGCTCTGCCTCGTCGATCACGTCTCTTCCTCGACGTCCACCCCCCCCCCCCCCACGCCCTGACCTTGAGCGCATGCCCTGCTCGCGCTCGCAGACGGAGCTCAGCGCCCCCTGCGTCACCACGTCATCACGTCACCATGCTCTCTGCGGCCTTTGCGGTCATGCCTGCCTGCTCACGCTTCCCCGGTCTTCAAAGACCTCCTGGCCTTCCTTCTGAGCTTCGGGGCGACCGCCGTTCCCTTTGTGTTTGTTATTTTATTCGTTTTCGTTTTTTTTAAATTTCAGCAGTGAAACATACCTCGTGGAAACGTCCGCCGGAAGTGCAGCCCACGTGCGCAAAGCCCTCCGCTCCGTCGCCCGCCACCTCCCCACCCTCCCAGGAGGCAGACACCGGTAACGCTTGTGTGTTTTTCTCAGACTAGTGTAGGCGAACAAATGTGTATCTGTTTCCGCGGAGTTCTTTTTACCCCATTGGGAACCTATACGCAGCTCTGTAGCTTGCTATTTTGTTGTTTTCAAATCGCTTGAAAAATGTAAATCACATAGAAGTATATTCGATGCAAGATAGGAGTCTCTCTTGTGGTATGGTTGCCCATGATGCCAAGTCGTTACGTCATCATTCTGGGTCACCAAAAAAAAAAAAAAAAAAAAAGTAATAGAGAAAAAAAGTTCATTGCCCCAAAACACAGTAAAGACATTTGAATCTTTATTGAAGTCTCTTTTTTGTTTTCTTTCTGTAACTCCTTCCCTCTCTCCCGCTCTTCACACAGTACTGATGGACATTCAAGTTCCCTGCTGGTGACTGTCACAAGCAGTACTGAATAAACAGCTTCATGCATATCCACCTTTGTGCGCATATGAATATTCTGCAGCACAGAATATTCGGTGCAAATGTGGGTTAGCATTCAGGTGACACGCATTTAAGATTATATTAGATCCTGCAAATTGCCCCCCCCCCAAACAATCTGCACTCTCCCTAGCAGTGAAAGAGACGGATTGTCTTCACGTCCACATTAACACGGCACTACCAATCTCTGAAATTTTTCCTTTGCCAATCTAACGTGTTCAAAGTAGGATCCAATTATTTCATTTGAATTTCTGTTGCATATTTTACAAGAATTGCCACTCAGCCTGTTGTCTTTAATGTCATTTGTGATGCCCTTTGGTATAAAAAAGTGCTTAACTTTTATATAGTCAACTTGTCAAGATTTGTCTTTATGTTTTCTTGTTTTCCTTTTGTCCTCAAAAAATTCCTTCCCCAGGCTAAGCTTATTAAATACCTTTATAGTTTTACATAAATACGATTTAAAATATACAAAATGTGTGTGTGTGTGTGTGTGTGTGTGTGTGTGTGTGTATTTCTGGGCTTTTTTTCCCCATTATGCTGTGTATGTCAGCAATAATGGCACCCTATTATAGTTACTGTAGTTTTAAAGTCTTTTGGGGCGCCTGGGTGGCGCAGTCGGTTAAGCGTCCGACTTCAGCCAGGTCACGATCTCGAGGTCCGTGAGTTCGAGCCCCGCATCGGGCTCTGGGCTGATGGCTCAGAGCCTGGAGCCTGTTTCCGATTCTGTGTCTCCCTCTCTCTCTGCCCCTCCCCCGTTCATGCTCTGTCTCTCTCGGTCCGAAAAATAAATAAATGTTGAAAAAAAAAATTTTTTAAAGTCTTTTGATGTCTGACATAGAAAATCCACTTTGTTGTTCTTTTTGGCCAATTTCAGGAAACAACTCATCGGAGTCCATTTTTAAAGTCATAGAAATTTTTAGTGAAATCTCCTTGAATAAAGATTATTTAAAATAAAGTCCATGGGCGGCAGGGGTGGGGAGGGGCATTGACAAGCTCCTACATGTTCCTGTGAACCTAAAAGGCTACATGCACGTGTACATGGCTGTGTACAGGCCTAGGGTTGTGCACATTCTTAGGAACACCTGAGAAGGCCAGACGTTCTCACCTCTCGCTGACCTTTAAGCTTTGCACAAGCAAGAAGCAAGAACTAAAGTAGAGTTATCAACTGCTTGCAGGAGCTTTGAAGATACGTGTCCACACACACCAGAGCCAAAGGACGAGAAACATATTGGTTGGAGGCATATTCGCTTTAAAGGCATAAAGGTTAAGATAGCTTTCCCAGAAATCCAACCCAATGACTTCCACTTGAATCCCAATGATCTGATCTAGGTCATATGCCCACATTTTACCATAAAGACACCTGGGAGAGTGAGTGCCTTAGTTCCACACGTTGCTACTATCCAGGAAATCAGTGTTCCATGCCTACGAATGGCAGGCTGATCATTGATAAGGCAACTAGCAGCACCTTCCTCAATGTGTTCAATTTCTACTTCTTGAAACTATCTTGGAAACTAATGGATTTTTTTTTAAGTCTCTGTGGTAGGAGTTCGGTGGGTACAAAGTTTTGCAATGAATCAATTAAAACAAGATTGTCGATAGTATTTTTATATTCTTGATTATTGCTGTCAATAGAGGTGTGTTAGTCTCTCATCATGATTGTGCTTTTTTTTACCTGGCAATACGAGGACCTTAGAATGCTTTATTGAGAATCATGGCCAATATACTTGCTCTATATCAAGCATTGTCCTAAGTGGTTTACATATATTAACTAATTTAAGCATCACAATAACCCGATGAGCTCAATGCTGATACTACCTTCATATTAAGAGAAGTATAGAGACATACAGAAATGTGGGTTAGTTGTCCAAAGCAAATTAGTAAGTACTAGATAATAAGTACCAGAGTCAAGATTCCAACTGAGGCAGTCTGGCCCTAATATCTGTTCTCTAACCCAAGCACCACTCAAACCTGACCACCCATCCAGTTGTTCAGTATTTTAGTTCTAGTGTGTTACACTCATCCCCAAATTGGGTATTACTTTTTTTTTTTATTGTATGTCATCTATATTTATGTATATTTAGCAGTATCTTTTTCACAATTTCTTCTGGTCCTAGACATTACAATTCCATCTGGGGCATGTTTTCCATATTTCCTTGAAAGTTGCCTTTGTGGATGCTTCTTTATTGTCTCTTAATACAATGAAAATAATTCACTATGTTACTGTCACTGAAAAATAAGCTTTTACTCTCATTGACATTTCTTTGTAGGTAATCTGGCTTTTTTCCTGGTTGTTTTCCAGAGCTGCTTTTGATCTTTTATGACCTACAGTTGTAGGTCATCTAGTTGTAGACCTTTTTTGCTACAATGAGTTGGGTAGAGGCAGAGAGAGAGGGGAGACAGAAAATCCCAAGCAGGCTCTGTGCTCTCAGCACAGAGCCCAATGCTGGGCTCAAACTCACAAACTGTGAGATCATGACCTGAGCCGAAACCAAGAGTCAGATACTTAACCGACTGAGCCACTCAGGTGTCCCAGAAGTCTTTTGTTTAGTAGTATTCATCGATCAGGAGACAATAGCTTTGCAGAGATAATGCTCTCTCTTATTATGAATGCAGCTTCCAGAACAGGGAATTAAGGACCTCTGAACCTTTACTCCTCCAGAAAAACAAAGAACAGTGGCAAAAACTGTCAAAATCAACTTTTCCCCAAAACTCTGGAAATTAAAATCTTCAGCAATCTTATGAGTGCTTATTCAAGAAAAACAGCTGAATCTCACTAAATGGAGTGATCTTGTGACATTTCAACTTGACCTAATCCCATTTACATCTCCCTAGCTGTTCAGTGGCCTTGAAAACTAAATAAAATAGCTCTGAAAAGCAGCAGCCTAGCAGCTACTAGAGGGGACAAAATGAGCCCCCCAAAGGACCATCCCCTAAGAACTGCCACTATTTGATGTGTTTCTCAGCTTGCTGAAAAGTTCTGCCCTTAAGGCTTCTTTTTTTTTGTCTTTTTCCTGATTTTAGAGGAAAAGCTTAAGTATGATGTTAGCTGTGGGTTTGTCATTTATGGTCTTTATTATGTTGAAGTATGTTCCCTCTAAAAATCCACTTTATTGAGAGTTTTTATCATAAATAGATGTTGAATTTTGTCAAATGCTTTTTTTGCATCTATTGAGATCTTATGAATTTTTATCTTTCATTTTGTTAACATATTGTATCACATTGATTGATTTGCAGATATTGAACCATCCTTGCATATCTGGAATAATCCCATTTAATTATGGAGTATGGTCCTTTTAATGTATTTTTGAATTTGGTTTGCTAATATTTTGTTGCAGACTTTTGCATCAATGCTCATCAAGGATATTGACCTGTAATATTTTTTTGTGGTATCTGTTTAGTTTTAGTATCAGGGTAATTCTGGCCTTGTAGAATGAGTTTAGAAGCCTTCCTTCTATTTATTTGGAATAGTTTGAGAAGGATAGGCATTAAGTATTTACATTTTTGGTAGGGTTCACTTGTGAAAAGTCCTGGACTTTTGTTTGTTGAGAGTTTTTTTAAATTACTGATTCAATTTCATTGCTAATAATCAGTCTGTTCAAATTTTCTCTTTCTTCCTGATTCAGTCTTGGAAAACTATGTTTCTAAGAATTTATTTCTTGTAGGTTTTCCAATTTGTTGACATATAATCATTCATAGTAGTCTCTTATCCTTTGTATTTCTGGGGTATCAATTGTAACTTCTCCTCTTTCATTTCTGATTTTATTTATTTTGGCCCTCTCTCTTTCTTGATGAGTCTGGCTAAAGGTTTATCAAATTTTGTCTTTTCAAAGAACCATCTTTTAGTTTCATCGATTTTTTTCTACTTTTTTAGTCTCTGTTTCACTTATTCCTATTTTAATCTTTATTATTTCCTTTCTTCTACTAATTTTGGGCTTTGTTTTTCTTTTTTAGTTCCTTTAGGTATAAGGTTAGATCATTTGAGATTTTTCTTGCGGTGGGTATGTATTGCTATAAACTTCCCTCTTAGAACTGCTCTTGCTGGGTCCCATAGGCTTTGAACTGTTGTATTTTCATTTTAATTTGTCTTGCAGTGTTTTTCTTTATTTCTTCATTGACTTATTAGTTGTTTAGTATCAGACTTTCCTTCCTTTTTATGGCTGATGAATATTCTATTCTATGTACGTACTGCATTTTATTTATCTTGTTGGATATTGGATACTTGGCTTGTTACTGGATACTTGGCTTATTTCTACCTTTTGGCTACTGACAATAATGCTGCTATGAACATTTGTGTACAGATATCTGTTTGAGACCCTAGTTTTCATTTTTGCGGGTTATATACCCAGAAATTGAATTGCTGGATCATATGGTAATTATTTTTTTGATTTTTCAAAGTTTATTTGTTATTTAATTTTGAGAGAGAGAGTGTGCACAAGTGAGGCAGGGGAGAGAGAGAAAAGGAGAGAAAGAATTCCAAGCAGGTCCTGCACTGTCAGCACAGAGCCCGATGTGGGACTTGAACTCATAAACCGTAAGATCATGACCTGGGCCAAAATCAGGAATTCAATGCTTAACTGACTGAGCCACCCAGGCGCCCCTCATATGGTAATTCTATGTCTCATATTTTGAGGAACTATGTCTGTTTTCTAGAGCAGCTGCACCGTGTTACATTCCTACCAACAGTACAAGACGGTTTCAATTTCTTTATCCTTGCCAACACTTGTTATTTGCTCCTTGTTTTTTTTCTTAAGTTTATTTATTTATTTGGCGGGGGGGGGGGAGGGAGAGTGCGTGGGGGAGGGTGAGAGAGAGGGAGAATCCCAAGTAGGCTCCACACTGGCAGCACGTAGCCCAATATGGGGCTTGAACTCACAAACCGTGGGATCTTGACCTGAGCTGACACCAAGAGTTGGACGCTTAACCAACTGAGCCACCCAGGTGCCCCATGTTTGATTTTTTTTTTAAATTTTTTTTTCAACATTTATTTATTTTGGGGACAGAGAGAGACAGAGCATGAACGGGGGAGGGGCAGAGAGAGAGGGAGACACAGAATCGGAAACAGGCTCCAGGCTCTGAGCCATCAGCCCAGAGCCCGACGCGGGGCTCGAACTCCCGGACCGCGAGATCGTGACCTGAGCCGAAGTCGGACGCTTAACCGACTGCGCCACGCAGGCGCCCCTGTTTGTTTTTAATAGTAGTCATCCTATGGATACAATCAATTGAGTCTTTAGTTTCAGTGATTACGTTTTTCATTTTTAGGGTTTCCATGTTTTTCAGACTTTTATTTCATTTTATTTAATAACATTAAATATGACTATTTGTTATTGTGAATGTGACATTTCTGTATTTGAAGTTTTCGTATATCAGTTTCAATCATCACTTTTACTACTCCTATCACTAGTGGTGGCTTTCTTCTCTGCTGAGTTTTTAAGTTATTATTACGAATTTCCTATTTTCCTTATACACGTGTCTGTGGGAATTATTTGGGCTTTTGGTTGAGTTCCTTTGGAAAGGATTCGTGTTGACTTTTACCAGCACCTGGAAGGCACTGCTAATTTGGGACTACTTTAAATTTATTTCTGGCTTGAGGTTGTTCAGACTCCTAGGTAGTATAAACTTGCACCGAAATTTATGTGGGGAGTAGACTAAGATTATGAATTCTCAAGAGAGACTTTTACCCCTTCAGTGAACAGCAAGGTCAAGGTTTCTCCATTGTTTCTTAATGCATGTTGGTTTTTATTTCTTTTTCACCTTAACACAGACAGAATATTTCCCTTGGGTCCCATGTGAATGCAGGAGGGAGTGTCTCCTTTTATATTTGCTCATTTTAGCAGGCTCTCAGCTTTATTTCATTGCCTGAGCCTTAATTAAGATAAGAGATATTTTACATTCCTAGTGGTAAAATGGACCACAGCAAAGGTACAAATTCTTCTCAAATTAATTTGTAGTTTAAAAGAAATTCCATTCAGCATTCCAGAGTTATGTGGGTGGCAGGAAAGGAATGTGGTGAAATAATTCTAAGAATAAATTCATGTGAAGAGGAAGAAATTGAGAAATAGGAAGAGGGAAGAATTTACCTGCTTGATATTGAGCTATGTCATAAAGCTGTCCAAAGGAAATGGTATATACATAATTAATAAGAAATAAATGTAAGAGCCTGAATGGCTCAGAAGTAGACCCTATAAAACACAAGCTTAATATATAACCGAGAACTTGTCATGAGTCAATGGTAAAGGGGTGCATTATTCAACAAATGTAAACAGATTATGCGGTGGGGGAGGTCTATATTCTCCCTTTATTGCACACATTTGATAAATCTGGGATAAGTGAAATAATTGTCTATAAAAGCAGTTGTAAAATCATATATTGTGTGAGTGACTCACAGTCCCTGGTCAAGAAAACCTTTCTGAAAACAAAAGCAACTGGAGACATAACATGAGGAAAAATAATTAGATAAAAATAGAAAGTTTGTATGGCAAAAGTCATAGAATTAGAGAACTATCACCTAGGGAAAAATCCTCAACAGTATAAAAAAGAGAAAAGATTCCTCTGTCCTTATGACATATGACATTGCTTTGTAACTCTAAAATATTTTAGTTTCCGCTTTTTTTCCTCTAACTCACTTATTTCCCCACTCAAAATGCTGCCTCCAGGTATCAGAAATGTGTCTAATAACCTGGTAAAAGCATTATGACAGGATGCTTTCCTTCCTGTAGATTCAGGCCTCAATCCATTATAATTTCCCTTCAGCCCAAAGAACATCTTTAGTGTTGAGAAATGCTAGGGCAAGTCTGCTGGCAACAAATTCTTTCAATTCTCATTCATTAGAAAAGTGTCTTTCTTTCAACCCTAGGATATTTTTTGCTGAATACAGAATTCTGGATTGGCTATTTTGGGGGGGGGGGGTTGTTTATTTGTTTCCTAAAATGTCACCCATTGCGTTCTGGCCTCCAATGTTTCTGATGAAAATCCATGTTTTTTTCTTGTGTTTGTGAGATTTCTTCCCGCATCCCCTCTGGCTGCCTTAAAGAAATTCTCTTTGAATTTCTGCAGTTTGGCGAGGTAGTGTGTTTTTCCTTGTATTTGTCCCATTTCTAGTTTGCTGGGCTTCTTGGACCTATAAATAAGTATTTTTCATCAAATTTAGGGATTTTTTTTGCCATTATTTCTTCAAATACCTTTTTCTGCCAAGTATGTGATTGCAGGCAGCAGCAAGTTTCTCTTAGGGCCACATGGTGTGGTGAAGGAGCTGGGGTGAGGCTGGGAGGCCTTTTGGACAAACCTTTTAAACATGCAGTTTTCTCTTCTTCAGGAGAGAAAATTATAATCTTCACCTTGTGGGATTTCTTTGAGACTCAAACAGCATGGTGCTTATATCAATCGTGCTTAGAAGGTATAAGTAAACAGTGAGCCTTATTCTGTTTAAACCATTTCTCGAGGAGGCCCCAGCTAAAATGCACATATAATCAATTATCTTCTATTAGGATCCTAAGAGACTTCTTTGTTGAATTACTTGGCAAAGAACAAGGAAAATATATGTTCTTTTGCTGTTTTTAGAGTGGAAGAAACACAGGAAAAGTTTCCAGCATGGGCGTCAGGGTTCTGGGACACTCTGAAGGCAAGCGGACACACACATTCCAGCTTGTATCGATCAGCAACCCACCTTTCCCCAGGCACTAGCCTGTGGCCAGGAGAACCGGTCCATTGTTATGAAGTGTGTACCACACACGAAGGAATGTGCAAAACTGGAGATGTCCGTATTGTTATACTCTCTGCTACCCAAGACAAAGCAATGCGACAGATTTACTGTCAGAATTAATATCGTCCATTTCTGTCAATTATCGTTGGTGTAATCTGACAAGTGTTTACGTTAGACCTTGATTCTTTGCCTATAGGTAATTTTCAACACCAGAAAAACAACGGGTTGTAATTGCAAGAGATAAACAAGGATTTTTAAATTACCTGTTTCATTTCCTTATGTTGGTTACAATGCTAATGTCAGTTTGGAAAGGTTGGCTCATTGTGAGGGAATGTGTGTGTACGTTGGAGGGCAGGGCTCCTGAGTTGCTGTTTCCTGAGTGGCTATTTGCGACGGGCAGATAGATGGAAATCAATGCTGGAAATGAGTGGGACTGAATGAGGTCTACTGGGAGGAAAGATGCACAGATTAGGGGGTAGTGATGACATATGTTGGAAGGCAGGAAAAGAGAACGCGTGTTAGGTGGGAGAATGGGCACCCGGCCACAACGTGAGTCTACGTGCTCGTTTGCTCATTATGGGTGCAAGAGTGTAAAAGCGTATTGAAATACTGCCCAGAGTATCTGCCAACATCTAATTGCATATTATCGTTCCCTTTCATTGACAGTATGTCCCACGAACGGGAAGAAAGTTTTGGTAGAGACAGGTCAGGCACCACTGCAAACATACTTTGGTCACTGTAGAGTCCATCAAAGTATTTCTCTTTGGCTTGAACACAGTTCTGCCCACAGTCCATTAGTAAGTCAACAGTTACATTAACTGTGACCTCAATGTTTTATGGACAGGGTTTTAAAAACTTAAGATTATTACATGGGAACGGAGATATACAAATCAAAACATCCCTGCTACCCCCTCCTCCCCAAGGGAAGAAAATTCCAAGAAGAGACATGATCCTTTTTGTTTCTGTGACAACGGATTAGAACACCGCCCAGCCAATCGGACAGTTGCTCAATGGTGGGGTAGAAGCTGTTCAGGATAACTAACAAATAAATCTGTCCGGTGACACTTAAATGGGAAATCTAGTAAGAATAAAATATTCTTCTGGAAATTCCTCTTGAAAAAAACAAAAACAAAAGACAAAAGCACAGCAGTGATCGCAGCTGTATGCTATGCTCAGTGACCCAGCTTGATCTAGTGGGAGTGTGGGGTTGGTCCGCCTGAAGCCTATTGGCATGAGAGACGAAGGAAGCTTCTGGGATGGAGCTCAGACTAAGGAGAGAAAGTGCACGTTCACAAGTTTGGTTCAAAGCCAGTATGAAAGAAGGAGGACGTTTCTCACGATAGGCGGGTTGTTCACATTGTATCCTTCCGTCTCGTTCCCGGGGTTTCATGGAAGAAGAGACTAATTAAAAGAAGGGGCAACACATGACAGGTCTGTCCATGCAGTGGCAGCACAGGGCAGCACTGGTGCGTGGTTTGTGCAGCTGTGTGTCAGAATTAGCGCAACTGGACGTTAGGCATATTTTCTCCACCCGGGACAAGCCTGGAGCACAGGACAGATGTGGCTGGGGAGCTCCCCGGGGGCCAGATGGGAGATGTGGCAATTAAGAACGCAAGGTATAGACCCCTCTGGGCACTCTGGGAATGGGTTGGGACACATCCGAGCAAGTAGGGGAGCAGGAATAGATAGTGGACACCGGTTTCTTTTTTGTCTGCTCACATTCCTTTCCTTTGGGAACTGCCCCTTTATTTCTGTGATACTACTGGAACCACCGACCGGCCCTCTCCCCGCATTGTCCCCAGGCCACACAGAGGTATTCGTGTGACCCAGGCTAGCCCACAAGAGAATGCCACTCCACTGCAATCAGTGAAAGGTGCATACGCTCGGGCAAGTGATGCGAGCAGACCCTGCGAGAGTCCTCTTGAAGGAGAGAGGTGGCAGAAAACACAGCCGGGAGAAAACCTGTGAGGCAGAGAAGAACAAGACAGGCTTCGAGGACCTAGCTTCAGCCCTATGTACACCTGGCAGATCCTAAACTTTTCAGTTACGTAACAGCGACAGGTAGGACAGAGCCTTGCCTCTATGGAATTTCAGCCTAGCTGGGGGAAGATAGACAGCTCAACAGTTACTGAAGATGAAATGTAATATGTGTCACGAATGGAGAAATATGCAGTGTTAATCAAGACTCTTAACAAATGAGAGAAAGCACGTTGAAGCTAGTTGAGGTAGAAAGAGGCTATTGACGTCTTTTTACAACCCCGGGCACATGTCTTCAGGCTTGGCTGGATCCAGGGTCCCAAAAATGTAACCCAGTCTCTCTGTCCCTAGTGCCCTCCTTCTCCTGTCTCTATCTCCCTCTGACCTTTGCTTTTCTTCTGCGTCATCTTCGTTCTCAGGCAGCCTCTCTTGCTGGCGGGTTAACTCCCGAAAAACATCATCCTCAGTACGTGAGATCTCGTAAAAAGAGATCTCCTTTTCTCCCAGTCCTCACAGCAGTCTCCTCAATTATTCAGATAGCCTTTTTTGTGTTTTATTTTTTTGGTTCATGCCTACCGCTGTATCAATAATCGTGCCCAGGATTTTGAGGTTTTATTCATGGCAGGTCTTGTTTGTGGGTACATCCTGAGGCTGCACTAAGAATCTGTGAGCTATACTTTTTTTTTTTTTTGTCTGAGAAGGAGAGAAGAGAGAGCGTACGAGCAGGCAGGGGCAGAGAGAGGGTGGGGAGAGTCCCAAATAGACTCCAGGCCCAGCACACAGCCTGATGCGGGGCTCAATCCCACTATCCTGGGATCACAACCCGAGCTGAAATCAAGAGTTGGACACTCAACCAACTGGGCCACCCAGGTGCCCCCGTGAGGTGTACTCGTGAACGCTTTTTGGCAGCCCCTGGAGATAACATGTGTACCTAATTAGGAGCATCAAAAAAGGTTTATTGGAGGATATAGACATGTGAAGGATGAATAACAGGTCTCATAACAATAGGTAACATTTATTGCAGGCTTGCTATGTGCCAGGCTCTTGACGTATGTATTCTCATTTGATATTCACCACATGCTGAAGCAGGAATGATTATTCTCCCATTTCAGAGGAAATGAAATCGAGGCACAGAGAAGTTAAGTAACGCCCTCCAAGCCCGGCAGGTAGTAAATGAGTAGAGTGTTGGGTAGGTGGGCCGGGAGGGGAGCTGTCCCAGGTGGGGAAGCGCAGGTGGGCAGACCCAGAAGCGCCTCTGAGAAGCGGACTTGGTGGTAGACATGAGCGAATTGGGGACTTTAGTACCCGTTTCTCCACTCCCTTTAACATTCTTTTAGAGCTTTGTTTCTTTTTTTTTTTTTTTTTAATTTTTTTTTCAACGTTTATTTATTTTTTTGGGGACACAGAGAGACAGAGCATGAACGGGGGAGGGGCAGAGAGAGAGGGAGACACAGAATCGGAAACAGGCTCCAGGCTCTGAGCCATCAGCCCAGAGCCTGACGCGGGGCTCGAACTCACGGACCGCGAGATCGTGACCTGGCTGAAGTCGGACGCTTAACCGACTGCGCCACCCAGGCGCCCCTAGAGCTTTGTTTCTAGAGACTGATAAGCCTGTTCAGTGACAAAGGGGCTGGATGATAAATGACATTGAATCCCCTACTCACATCCAGAACTGTGGTCCAGCGCTCTTACCAAAAACCATGCCTCTGTCTAAACTGGTCTTTTTGGGAAGGCTCACATGGGTAGCCCATTATTCCAATGGTTTTAACAGCATTGCAGCAATTGTGTGGTTGCCTGTGGCAATTGTGTGATTTTATTTGGCAAATGGGCTGGTCTCGGGGAGTCCCTCAACCTAATTGATCTTTTATCTTCCCCTTGGTCCTGAATTCATTAGTACTGCCGTTCCCTGTGTCCCCCCTCTCCCTTGCTCCACATTGGAGAAGTGTCTGGACATAGGTCAAAACCGGTGGCAACATTTCCGGACGTCTTTCGTTTTATAGCAG
The DNA here is from genome assembly GCF_016509475.1 of Prionailurus bengalensis. Taxonomy (NCBI): domain Eukaryota; kingdom Metazoa; phylum Chordata; class Mammalia; order Carnivora; family Felidae; genus Prionailurus; species Prionailurus bengalensis. The sequence goes on along the minus strand of NC_057343.1, from coordinate 8,986,357 downwards.
GGTCACCATCTCCACTGCAAGCTCTCTGGGACCCAAAGTCTGAAACCATCCTGTAGAGAAACATGGCATGCATGCGTCACCCTGGAGCCTAAGGATATATCATCAGAAATGGTATATCTCTGTTTCCAGAGACATTTGGAGGACAGTCATCTCTTAACACCTGCTCTGCAAAACTCCAGAACCAGGTAAGCAGTCTGTGGTCATCATTAACATCAAGCAGTCTGAAATGCCATTCTGTGCTATGGTTGGGAAAGATGAGGAAGAAGACAGCAATGAGTGAAAAGACCATATTGAGGCATCGTCGGAAGGCTTTGAGGTAGAATAACAACCATCTGAGTACTTTTAGCCATCACTATGCTCTTTGAATGAACTTTGTCTTCAGTACATGAACAGCTAGGATCTCCATTAACCTTTACTTCTTTTTTTTTTTAATTTTTAATGTTTATTTATTTTGAGAGAGAGAGAGAGAGAGCACAAGCAGGGAAGGGGCAGAGGGAGAGGGAGACGCAGAATCTGAAGCAGGCTCCAGGCTCTGAGCTGTCAGCACGGAGCCCGATGTGGGGCTCGAACCCACGAACCGGGAGACCATGACCCGAGCCGAAGTCAGAGGCTTAACCGACTGAGCCACCCAGGTGCCCCTAACCTTTACTCCTTTAGAGAAACCTCAACTTAAGGTTCACTACAATGTAGGAATTATATTAAGCATGTTTACTAACTAGTATGGCACAAACACCAATCAATCAATAAGGATTGGGCTATAAACAGTGGTTCGGTTGAACTGGTACCAGCCAGCTGAATCTCAGCCCTGCTTGTTGCAATCATGTATTCTCTTTCCACCAAGAGACCATATTCACCACCCTGTGAAAGACCGTCAGAGTTCCTCTATGCCAGTGGCTCTCAAAGCCGGGAGAGTTGGGGGGCGGTGATTTTGCCTTCCAGAGGCCATTTGGCAATGTCTGGAAACGTTTTGGGTTGTGGGAGGGTGCGATTGGCATCTAGTGGGTAGAGGCCAGGGATCCTGCTGAGTTTTGTACGATACAATGTGCAAGGCGACAGAGAATTATCTGGCCCCAAATGTCAGCAGTGGAGAGAGCGAGGAACCCTGGTCCAGTTAACATCCTCAGCTGCCCCAGAGCTACCCATGCTGTGAATTATAACAATTCTGCAGATGGTCGTGTTGGCGACTCCTTTCTGCTTGTCGACTTGGGGATACACTATTGGTTCATATGGAAAAGGCCTTTATAAATGCTACTGCCCCTGTGGCTTTTTTTCCTCCACTAAGCCTCTTAGTGGTCAGAGAATAAAATAACCAGGGACTAATCAAGGTATTCCATTTGTATTTCCTTTTATCAGCGAA